>NC_061798.1:39029232-39353399 GCF_021462225.1 Girardinichthys multiradiatus | reverse complement strand
GAAGAGAAGGGACATAAATCATGCACAGGCCACAATAAGCTTTAAACATACAATTTATTATAATTAAAAGGCTGATGATGTACCTCTGGCAGCGGACAGTAGAACTGGTGGATTGTGTGCATCACATCCAAAAGCATGTTGTGGCCAACCACAAGTTTACCCTGTGTGTCAGAACCGCAAACCAGCTTCAAGGTCATACAGCGACTTTTTAAAACAGAAAGGCAACATAAAAAAAACTCGGCAGTCTTTAGTCTAAAACTACCAACACCTTATATAAATGAACTCCGTAATGCGAAGCACCGACTCACAGATTTAGAGATGGCGTGGATGACCCTGGAGAAGCCTACAGCATTATTGAGCTCCTCCTGTTGGGGAAAGAGGAGAAACCCAGGAGTGAAACATGTTCGAAAGGCAACTCTCCCCACCATTACATTTATAGTAATGAGACTGCATGAAGTTTTCCTCAGGCTCATTACACATCCCATGACCAAACTCGCCTGCTCCTTCTCCTGTTTCTGTTGTTCCCTCCTCTTCCTCTCCTCCTCGTCAGCTTTACTGATCTGGATATATCGCACCTTCTGCAAACATGATCAGCTGCATCATCAGCTTAAACCACATTAAAAGGTGAAAATTAAAAAGAAAATTACTTTTTCTGTTTCCAAGGTTTCCACATGAAGGCCTTTGGGAAACCTGTGACGACGAGACAAACGTTAATCTTCATCAAAAACTACATGAAAGGTGAAAAGAGGGTTAAGCAACACTCACTTCCAGCTCAATGTCTGGTATATCAGCTTTCTCTGGAATCTGGAGAGGAAAATGATTATAAGAATTAAGGCGGTAAAAAGATGGCCGTGGCTTTCAGAGAACAGAAGAAAAATTACCCTGTACATGGGTCCAGGTCAAGGGTCTTCCCATTTTCATTGAAGAGTGCCTCAACCTTCTCCCTGTACAGAAATGGTCAGGTCGGAAATAATCAACATATCCGCAAAACACCCGTCTTCCCAGTGTTTGTTTTCCCACAACGTTAAAAGGGTCTAGATCTAGAAAAATCCCTAACTTATGCGTTTTGTGAGTTCACATCAAGAGTAGGGATGATTTATAGAGAAGGTGAGATGGTAGAGTTATCTGGAGAATGGCCATGTGACTTTAAACCAAGGGTCAATGGACACTTAGAAACTTGGGGCATCTACAGGAAACTAGACCCCTTTCATTCCTTTATTGGGAGCTGTGCATTTTAAAAGCATAGAAATACCACCCAGACCTAGGGCAGCATGCCATTAGGAAATATTTCAATATTAGTGCTGAAAACTTTGAAATCAATTGCAATAAATCCATGTTTCCCCTATCTTGTAATTCTTCACTCTGTGTGTGTCTCTCTCTCTCTGACCTTTAACACTTTTAGGACGATCCTCCATGTTAGGTGTGAGTAGCTACAGCAGAGAGAGTTGATCCAACCCACTAAAAATGTAACTGGGATGCAAAGATTGATTTCCTGACACTGAATAAAATAGCCAACACGTATAGCATTTGAAGGAGTCCTTTGCTGTATTAATACTGTGAAATAAATGGAGTTAATACAGTCATATATCAATATGACGATATATAGAGCACCTCTACTTACACCACTTTGTTGATGAAGTCTTTCTGTTCATCGGGTACATGTGCAGGGACTTTGGAGGATGACGGGGAGATAAAGGAAGGTGTCCCGAGACCATTAGCATGCTGGTTTCTCCTTTCCTCTGTCTGCTCTCTCAGCTGAGCTTCCTCTTCTTGATTTAGGTATGGGATTCCTTAGAAAAACAGAAGTATAATATGTAATACTGCACAGAAATCTCTTGATTTACGGCTGCCGTAACCATTAACAGTCATCATGTCCTAAAAGGGTATTCTGTGGTGTTAACATGTGTGATCCTCATCAGATAATATTGCTTTTATTTTAATCCAAAGTCACAAGAATGCACTGCAAGATCTTCAGTCGAATTACATTTTGAGGTGATCAGAGTTGAGCACAAAGACCCCCAATTCAAACAGACTTGCACGCCCACACCTACCTAAGCGCAACTAGTTAAGCAAACACGTTTTTGAACCATGGGAGGAAGTCGAAGTACTCGCAGGGAAACCGAGCATGCAAGGTAGAAAAGACTAAATCTATGCAGAAAGATTGAAGGCCAGGGTTCAAACCCAGAACCTTCTGGGTCAACAACTGAACCACCATGCAACAACTTTTCAGGCTTCTTAAAATATAAACATGTTTAGAGGTCGATTCAGAGAGACTGATGCTGTGTTTAATAGTCTACATTTTGGTTATTATGACAGTTCTATTTTGATTTAAGACGAGCATTTGGGTTCAGTTTGGATTTTATAACGTTTTAGGGAATAAAAGAGTGGTTCATCAGGGCTTAAAATACTAATTAATAATCTAATTCTAGGTATTAGCACGATTTCGAGAAACAAGGAACCTACAAGCTAAGGTTCAAAAGCCTGATCTGATTTTGATAAACAACTGCTTTGCACTAAATTAAGACTTACTTTGATTTAACCCCCATGTCAAGAATTAGAGATCTGTCATATGAAATCTGTCATAAGCTACTGCTGTTGAAAAGTCCAACAGCAGTAGCTTAACAGCCGAATCATTTTTTGGGAAAAAATGATTCTGCAGAGTAAGTTTCTTACCATGGCCGAACACCTTGTTGAAGTCGAATCCCTGGCTTGCCAGGAAGTCAATGCTGGAACTCTGATACGACAAAAGGAGGCTCCAAGCATGAATTTTGACAAGCAGATAAGTAGTTCACATCAGACATCGAGGCAACAAGGCCCCAAGAACAGAAAAGCCACACTTACTTGACAGATGAACTTTATATCAGGAGACGTCCTACTGAATGGTTTCGGGAAAACATAAAAGTTAAAAGGCTTTGTAATATACCTGCAGAAAGAGGAAAAAAATACAAATAGTACAAGTGTTAATAAGTTTATATCGATAATTTGAAGGCAAATGACTCAAAATCTAAATGGCTACCAGTTTGGCTACACTTTAACAATGTTTGGATTGATGAACTGGGATTATGGATTTATATGCAGACAGGCAGGTGAATAAATATTTAGATGGATGGACAGATTGATGGAAGTATACACTTTAATGTGCATTTGTTTATTAAAAAGCAATACAAAACATGGTTGGAGGAAATCATATCTGTGTTTTTAATCCCATAATACGTTTCTGGAATAATTTGATTATTTTTACCAAATATATCTATGTAAACATTTATGAAAACAACTCAAATCAGAACATTTTCATTAGTGAACATCCATTCCAGGCAAGTATTAATACGCCTTAAGGAGGCAGGTGCTCAAGTGTAATTTCGAATATCATTTGTAGGGGAAAAATATGAGGATGCCACTTTCTGCATGAGAAAGCTCAAAAAATATTTCTCTTGAGCAGAAATAAATCCACTCATAAACAATAGTTTTGTAATATTTGATACACTGCCACACAAGGTTCATATGTTATACCATATGCTAGAATCACAGGAAAACCACTGCATTTGCTTAACAGATTACGCTCCTATAGTACAGGTCCTTCTCAAAATATTAGCATATTGTGATAAAGTTCATTATTTTCCATAATGTCATGATGAAAATTTAACATTCATATATTTTAGATTCATTGCACACTAACTGAAATATTTCAGGTCTTTTATTGTCTTAATACGGATGATTTTGACATACAGCTCATGAAAACCCAAAATTCCTATCTCACAAAATTAGCATATTTCATCCGACCAATAAAAGAAAAGTGTTTTTAATACAAAAAACGTCAACCTTCAAATAATCATGTACAGTTATGCACTCAATACTTGGTCGGGAATCCTTTTGCAGAAATGACTGCTTCAATGCGGCGTGGCATGGAGGCAATCAGCCTGTGGCACTGCTGAGGTCTTATGGAGGCCCAGGATGCTTCGATAGCGGCCTTTAGCTCATCCAGAGTGTTGGGTCTTGAGTCTCTCAATGTTCTCTTCACAATATCCCACAGATTCTCTATGGGGTTCAGGTCAGGAGAGTTGGCAGGCCAATTGAGCACAGTGATACCATGGTCAGTAAACCATTTACCAGTGGTTTTGGCACTGTGAGCAGGTACCAGGTCGTGCTGAAAAATTAAATCTTCATCTCCATAAAGCTTTTCAGCAGATGGAAGCATGAAGTGCTCCAAAATCTCCTGATAGCTAGCTGCATTGACCCTGCCCTTGATAAAATACAGTGGACCAACACCAGCAGCTGACACGGCACCCCAGATCATCACTGACTGTGGGTACTTGACACTGGACTTCTGGCATTTTGGCATTTCCTTCTCCCCAGTCTTCCTCCAGACTCTGGCACCTTGATTTCCGAATGACATGCAGAATTTGCTTAAATCCGAAAAAAGTACTTTGGACCACTGAGCAACAGTCTAGTG
This sequence comes from Girardinichthys multiradiatus, assembly GCF_021462225.1. Taxonomy (NCBI): domain Eukaryota; kingdom Metazoa; phylum Chordata; class Actinopteri; order Cyprinodontiformes; family Goodeidae; genus Girardinichthys; species Girardinichthys multiradiatus. Next base: position 39,348,949 of record NC_061798.1, on the reverse strand, counting down.
CTGCTTCTCTGTAGCCCAGGTCAGGCGCTTCTGCCGCTGTTTCTGGTTCAAAAGTGGCTTGATCTGGGGAATGCGGCACCTGTAGCCCATTTCCTGCACACGCCTGTGCACGGTGGCTCTGGATGTTTCTACTCCAGACTCAGTCCACTGCTTCCGCAGGTCCCCCAAGGTCTGGAATCGGCCCTTCTCCACAATCTTCCTCAGGGTCCGGTCACCTCTTCTCGTTGTGCAGCGTTTTCTGCCACACTTTTTCCTTCCCACAGACTTTCCACTGAGGTGCCTTGATACAGCACTCTGGGAACAGCCTATTCGTTCAGAAATTTCTTTCTGTGTCTTACCCTCTTGCTTGAGGGTGTCAATAGTGGCCTTCTGGACAGCAGTCAGGTCGGCAGTCTTACCCATGATTGGTGTTTTGAGTGATGAACCAGGCTGGGAGTTTTAAAGGCCTCAGGAATCTTTTGCAGGTGTTTAGAGTTAACTCGTTGATTCAGATGATTAGGTTCATAGCTCGTTTAGAGACCCTTTTAATGATATGCTAATTTTGTGAGATAGGAATTTTGGGTTTTCATGAGCTGTATGCCAAAATCATCCGTATTAAGACAATAAAAGACCTGAAATATTTCAGTTAGTGTGCAATGAATCTAAAATATATGAATGTTAAATTTTCATCATGACATTATGGAAAATAATGAACTTTATCACAAATTGCTAATATTTTGTGAAGGACCTGTATTTTCTGTGTGTGATCTTAAAGTCTGTATTTATGCAGAGGATGTCACTCACTTTGAGTTTGCCTGGTCGTATTTAAATGTACACAATCCAAACTGGAACATGAGGAAGTCCATGGAATGCTGGTGGATAAAAACCAAACCGAGCAAAAATGAATTCCCTGTAATTTAGACTTTTTTTTTTTTTCCATTTGTGTTGGTGAAGAGGGTTTTTCTTACCTTTTTGAGCTTCGTGTATCGCTCTTCAGGTGTATCCAGACCGTTGGTCAATGCACTGACATTTGGACCGTCGCTTATGCCTGCAAAATAACAAACAAGAAACGTTGTTTCACACAGGTCGTGGTGACTCCATAAAAAAATAAAAAACAAATCACACTTTCGCCTGAAAATCCTGTTAGTTACCAGAAAATTCTCCATCGATGGCGAGAAAATCGGCCTCGTCTATGGCGCTGTCCACCGTGCTTAAGCTGTCTTTAAAATCTGGAGGAAGAATAAAGTGCGTTAACGACAAAAATGCAGCCTTGTGGCGTGTTAGCGGGCAGCTGAGCACATTCAGGCATTTGATGCTACCTAGCATGCTAGCTACAAGCAGAAACAGATGCTGCGTTTTCGGTTTTATCTGCAGCGTACACACATCATGCTCCTTCAGTCGCTACGGCTTTCTTAGCTGGCAACACGAGATTAAAACTAAAACAAACGCCCGACTGTCTGCTTACTTCGGCGTGTAACCTCCATCCCTGCAGAAAGACGGAACCGGGCTGACGGCTAACCTCAGCTAGCCTTTGTCAAGTGGCTTTTAACTGTTCGACAAACACTTCCGGTGTGGCACCACTTTCCTCACAGCGTGGACTCGGAGCCTGTGTCTGCGGAGACTCGGGTGGATCTTTGGGCTTATAATGATTTTAGTTGACAATTTACATAACAAAGGAGAGTTTTATGAATTAATTTATACTGTCGGGATTTAGCTGGAAAGTTGCACTATATGAAGGACAAAACAATTACATGGAAAAAACTAATAAAACTGTTCTGCTCTATTAAATTCACATTTATAAAATATCATCTTACTAGACTGACAGGGGTGGCCATTGCTGTTATTTTAATGAACGCTGATGACTTTACTCAATACTCTGTGATGTACAAAACTGAAGCCGTTTATTAAATGTTTTGATCTCTCCTGATCGTTTTCTTTCTTTATTTGCATTTATTTGTGTTATCGAATATTTGTCTACACATATTTTCAATAAAAAGGGGTTAGACAGTTGAATTAAATGACATAAAGCATACAGGATATAATAAAAAGAATTCAAAAAGGTAGGCCTGTCCTTTAAGTTTTCATTTTTTAATAAAGTCTGAACTGATCTTATATTAAAAAAAAAAAAATACACCAGTTTGCTTCTTTTATAAACATAAAACTAGAGGGACCTTTATCCAGATAGGTCGCTCTGATGAAAAACTACCAAGACTTCTCTGCCAATGCCAAATTATTCCACTAATAACTGTTGTCTGGTGCCTCTTATTGGATTGGATGACTAAAGTTTCAAGAAATAACAAATCCTGGCAATTTAACCGGTCATTCTTTTAGCAAACAGGAGTCTTCAGCAGTGTGTGGAAGACCTGTACACAAACCCAACAAACCTGCCGTCTGAATATCCAGATTGCTGTAAAATACAAAATCTTATGATCACATTATATCCCCACTCTGGCTTTTGTGGTTTCAGATAGTTGGTCTTAGGCCTTCCTTTATAAGCTTAAGCTTAGTTTGCCTGTTATAAAGTGAAATTGTTTTAATAAAAAAAGACAGAAAAATTTTTTTTGGTTGAAAATCTAAAGATGTAAACCTTTGAATGTTTAAAGGCCCTAGAAATTCACTTGCTAAAAAAAAAAGAAATTATTTAATAATAAAACAATAACTGGTGGTTTGTTATGTTTATTCTAATGTAATGTTCTAATGTTTATTAAAGTGTATAGAAGAAAAACGAGGCACACTACTAAAGTCTCTATATTTATAAAACCACAGGCTTTTTATTGGCAAATAGTGGCTTGACAATACAATATGAGACTGCAGAAAAGATAATACTTAGGTGATGACAGCAAAAAGATCAGCTGCACATATTTTCAGGAGTGAAAAAAACAACCAAAAACAATATATAAGAACATGGGATAACGTTGATAAGAGTTTATATAAGACTTGCAATAATGATCAGTTTTTACTGTCACATGGGGAAAAAGATTTACAGTATTTCACTCAGTTTCCTTCTCATTCCCTTGTTTCTGACAGGGTTTTCTTGACTGAAGAGCCTTTGTTTGATTTAAGTGGCACAGAGGTTTACTTGAAATGTAACTGGAATCAAAACATGCATAACCTTAAATATCTTTAAACGTTTTTATGAAGTCTGTGACAAAAACAAAATAACACACCTTTACTCCATTATGAAACATCAGGTTCTCTCAATAAATATTCACTAAAATAATAAATGTTCCATCTTAAAGGCACTTTGAGGAGACTTTACGGTGAAATTTTGGGTGTTATTTTTTTAAAGTAGGCAAATGAAAAAGTTCTAAAGTGCACACATGTATCCAGTAATATGTATGCATACTAATAGGTTAACAAAACCACAGCAGAAGGAGGATTATTAAATCAAAGCCCATAGAGCCCATAATAGAACAACAAATATCACATTTTTAAATTTTAACAACTTAAACACTCTTTAGCATGACTTAAAAATATTAAAGACTGAATTTTATTCCAAACCTGTTTACAAAGAGGTCTAATGTTGATCTGCAGAACAATTTAAACCAGGTGCATGCATATATAACACTACAAAATACCACCTGAGTAAGGTCTTACACCAGTCTATCGGTTCTGCGGACTGCATCCCAGCTGATGCTGTTATTCCAGCAAAAGCTTCGGATTGACTGCGACAGAGATTTTTTGAGCTCACTGTATCTAACACTTTAGTATTGTAGCACTGAACAATTTAAAACTCGTTGATGATGCATTGCTTTATTCCCTATGAACCTCATTCTTGTTTTAGTCGCCTTGTTCCTTACCCAGTCACTTCATTTTTCTTTTCTTTGCCTAAAATGTTTAGATTGTAGGTCCAGCAGAGTGATATTCTTGAGTTTGTGTAATTTTAAATTTTTGCCCAGTCCAAGTCGTCCAGTCAGGAAAGCTGTCGATCTCTCCTGTTTCAATTAGCTGCTGGTCACCGTACATCAGAGTCAGCTTGTAGCGTAGCCGAACTTTACGCTGAAAGAGAAAAATATAAATAAAAGCAGGTATGTCTTAATAAAATTGTTTTGAAATGTTTGATACAGTACTATGATGGCAAACAAAGAGGAAAGTGTTAGCTGTAATTGTGTATACACATTGTGTTACAAAATGTCAAGAAACTCCTGTTAAAATGTCTGGTTTTTGTGAGATAAGGTAAGTTTATTTATAAAGCGCTTTTCAGTAACGAGAGACACTCAAAGCGCTGTACATACAATTACAATACAAAGAAAATAAACACAGATACAGACAGAAAAACAGATCAAATGATAAAAATCATTTAAACTTGTTCCACCTTACATGTGACATCTATCCTACACAATTCAATAGAAACACGAATGTGTTAACCAGACTATATACAGGGGTTGGACAATGAAACTGAAACACCTGGTTTTAGACCACAATAATTTATTAGTATGGTGTAGGGCCTCCTTTTGCAGCCAATACAGCATCAATTCGTCTTGGGAATGACATATACAAGTCCTGCACAGTGGTCAGAGGGATTTTAAGCTATTCTTCTTGCAGGATAGTGGCCAGGTCACTACGTAATACTGGTGGAGGAAAACGTTTCCTGACTCGCTCCTCCAAAACACCCCAAAGTGGCTCAATGATATTTAGATCTGGTGACTGTGCAGGCCATGGGAGATGTTCAACTTCACTTTCATGTTCATCAAACCAATCTTTCACCAGTCTTCCTGTGTGTATTGGTGCATTGTCATCCTGATACACGGCACCACCTTCAGGATACAATGTTAGAACCATTGGATGCACATGGTCCTCAAGAATGGTTCAGTAGTCCTTGGCAGTGACGCGCCCATCTAGCACAAGTATTGGGCCAAGGGAATGCCATGATATGGCAGCCCAAACCATCACTGATCCTCCCCCATGCTTCACTCTGGGCATGCAACAGTCTGGGTGGTACGCTTCTTTGGGGCTTCTCCACACCGTAACTCTCCCGGATGTGGGGAAAACAGTAAAGGTGGACTCATCAGAGAACAATACATGTTTCACATTGTCCACAGCCCAAGATTTGTGCTCCTTGCACCATTGAAACCGACGTTTGGCATTGGCATGAGTGACCAAAGGTTTGGCTATAGCAGCCCGGCCATGTATATTGACCCTGTGGAGCTCCCTATGGACAGTTCTGGTGGAAACAGGAGAGTTGAGGTGCACATTTAATTCTGCCGTGATTTGGGCAGACATGGTTTTATGTTTTTTGGATACAATCCGGGTTAGCACCTGAACATCCCTTTCAGACAGCTTCCTCTTGCGTCCACAGTTAATCCTGTTGGATGTGGTTTGTCCTTCTTGGTGGTATGCTGACATTACCCTGGATACCGTGGCTCTTGATACATCACAAAGACTTGCTGTCTTGGTCACAGATGCGCCAGCAAGACGTGCACCAAGAATTTGTCCTCTTTTGAACTCTGGTATGTCACCCATAATTTTGTGTGCATTTCAATATTTTGAGCAAAACTGTGCTCTTACCCTGCTAATTGAACCTTCACACTTTGCTCTTACTGGTGCAATGTGCAATCAATGAAGACTGGCTACCAGGCTGGTCCAATTTAGCCATGAAACCTCCCACACTAAAATGACAGGTGTTACAGTTTCATTGTCCAACCCCTGTACGTGAGCACATCCATACAGTTATACTTTTGATTCAATTCAAGCATCCAGTCTTCTTGAGGACAGATCTACCATCTACTACAGAGAATCTGATTAACCACAAATAAAGTTCTGCTGTTTTCGTAGGATTTTCCTGACATTAGCTTGGTTGCATCGTTTAGCTAAAGCCAAAGAGTTTAGACAGGTTACAAAAAAATCAAAAGCATAATGTTTACAAACCATGGAACAGGAAAGAGTCTAATCTGTAATTGTAAAAAATTGGGGCTATAATGGCATAACAAAAACTGGGCAGTTCTCTAAAACTGACTGGTTCGAGTTGCCAAGGACCTGAAAGAAAGACTGAAGATACCATACAGGAATTCCTGGTTGTTGCATGTTTGTGACAACAATCTCCTATATTCTTTATATCTTTGAGGTAGGGTTGAAATACAGAAGTATTTTTCTGCAAGGAAAACATCCAGGACCTCCCAAAACCTTGTCGACCAAGGTGTTGAGACCAGATGTAACCAAGGTGGACCCTTTGGCCAGAAAGAACATTTCGGACAAAAACAAAACATCACCAAAAGAACACCATACCTACAACGAAACACGGCGAGGGCAGCATCACGCTCTGGTGTTACCTTTCTTCAGATGGAACTAGATTTATTCAAGGTGAATAAAATAATAAAAAACTGCAAATACAAGTCAGGTTTAACCCAAGCAGTCTGCTTGAAAGCTAAAGATGAAAATAAATGTTATTCTTCAGCATCATAAAGAGTCAGAAAAACATGTCAAAATAAACAAAAGAATATCATCATCAGGAGAAAATTTAAGTCTTAGAAACTAGCCCAGAACTAAATCTGAAGATCTGGGAGAACTTGAATAGGGTTGTGCACAAGAGATTTCTCCAAAGATTTAGAGAAATCTTTGCAAAGTAAAGTGGGCAAATATTTTCAAGTCAAGATGTACAATGCTGACAGACACCTACCAAAGAAATGATGCTTCAGGAAAGTTTTAGTCGCAGGTTTAATGGTGTGCAGACGCCTGCCATCAGGTTGTTGCAGCTTTTAAATTTTTTGATTTTTCCTTCTAACAGACTTGTATGTTTTTAAGGTAAATTGTAAAGGATACATGTTGCATTAAAGGTGTAAAAAGTTAATAATTATTCATCATTAATTCATAATTCTATGTCAGAAAACTTAGTAATTTAACAGGGGGTGCTTCTGCAGGTCAGTCATTAATTTGAGGTATTTTTGCTCATCTGCAACTATTTAATAGTAAAAACATTTTCAAGTGTAAAATCCAGCTAGAGAAAGCTGCTATTAGTGCCACACAGTTGTAATTGCTGCAAAAAAAACTGACAAGGTAGTATAAATAAGCATAAAATTAAAATGTAATAACATAACATTGGTTTCACCATTATGCAGTGTTTCTTGGCTATTAAAATAAAGAAAAAACAAACACAAATATGTAAATGCTTTTATACTCACACTTTCAGGATTAGCTAACAGCAGGACTTGTGAGACTGCAGGTGGAGGCAGCAGAGGGTTGTAAGGAGGAAGCTGTGTCCGGGAGGCTGGCTGCAGTTTAACCAGCATGCTCTGAAGTAGAGTTAAGGTCAGATGTTCTTAGTTCAGAAATGAAGAGTAGAATATGAATGCTATCGGTACTGCACAAGTGTGCAACTGCTACAGAATCAATGCAGGTGCTACATTAATGTCACAGCAATGACCCAATAACAACACTACCTAATCTCATTATGCACTATGCAAACGCTCCATCGGCACCGATGAAGATTCACTCACCTTGAGGTGCTGAATGTTTGGAGTGGTTCCATCTGACACCTACTGTCTGATCAATTCAGCTCATAATAATTTGGCCACTTGGGGACACTTTTAGACAATATACAGGGCATTGAAATACAATCTCCTTATCTTTAAATATAGTTTTGAAAAAATATATATAATAAGACAGTGACATCACCGCAAAAGTTATGGACCCCTTCCTGAAACAGTGTAGCACTCTAAATCAGGCAAATCAAAACTTCATACACCATACAAAGACATGACAGGATATTTTAGAAAATGCGTATCATTTTTTTACATTTAGACTCACATAACACGAGCTTTTAGATACACCAACACACATGGTAAGATACGAAACTGTGCCACAGCAGCTTTAAAGACACTTTCAACAGTGAAACAGTGAATGTAAGTATTAACTCATCCAAATCTACAAGACTTTAAGCTCACAGACCCCTTTATTATTTTGGGTTTAACACTGTGACTCGTTTCTTTTTTTTTTTTACCTTGGGAACAGCAACTTGAAACATGAAATCCTTCACACTGAGGGCAGATGTGTTCACTGCGGACATGACGGCCACCGCCACACCTGGATGACCAGATGGACAGTCTCTGGCAAAATGGAGTGACACATGGATACCAGCCCTGTTGTACAATGTGATTGGCTCCAGCTGACCTGCAACACATGAGAAAAAAAAAAACAAAATAAAAAAACATTCAGAAACAAACTGAAAGCTGAGCTTGTACTAAGCAAAGCCACTAAGCAAATATCATCATTAAAAAAAATAAATTACACCCTCATTAAATTCTAGTGTTTCAATTTTTCAACAATCTTTTCCATTCTGGGTTTAATAAATAATGATATGGTGCAATCAGTTGTGTGTGTCTTTGTATTTTTTGATTTATATATTTTTAGAACCTGGTAAAGATTGCATCATTTATATGTTAAAACCTTAACGTTTTAAGAGGGTTTTCATTCTTTTCACTCTGACTGTAAGTTTCTAACAGCTGCAAATTGCTCATTGTAAACAGGAGGTAACTGAGCCTGAGGAGACATACTGGATCTGATGGTTTCTAAAGGAACAAAGATGTTCTTCAGCGACGAAGGGGGGTGACAGCTCTCCTGCAGTATCAGCGGTGACCCAGACCCTTTATTTGGTTCTTCATTTGATCCTGATCCTGCGACCAGCTGAGATGGGAAATGCGACCTTATAGCACAACAAGTAAAAGTAGTTTAGCCAAATAAATTAAAATAAAATCAAAACACAACATGTCATAGGTGGAATGAGATCTTTTATTTTGTTTTATATAGTGTACACTTTTGTTTCTATATTTTATTTGGTATCTACTTCTATGATTAAATATGAATGTTGTCAAACTGAAAATGAGACACTTTTCAAGCCTCGGCTATGTAAAGGCAAGACCTAAATCCAGCTGAAAATTTGTGGCATGACGTGAAAACAGTTTTTCAGACGCTCTCCTTCCAATCTCACTGTTTCAGTTATTTTGCTAAGCAAAATGGGTAGAAAAAAAACAAAAATGTGTAAAGCTGTCAGAGATATATCCCAAAAGAGTGTAGATTTAGTGGGATTAAATACAATATAAATGCACAGCACACATTTCAGATTTGTTTAATTGAAATTTATGGAGCCTTTTCTTTCTATTCCACAACTATGTACTACTCTGTGCTAATTTATCAGGTAAAATCTTAATGAAATACACTAAGGTTTGTGGTTGCAACCAATACACAATGTCAAAATGTGAAAAGGTTCAAGACGTGTGAATACTTTTTCAAGACACAGCCACTACAGCATTTTTTTATTTATATGTTTTTAAGCTGAGCCTTCATTTAGAAACCCACGACTCATTGGTTTATCAAATGGAACAAATGTCTGGTAAGGAGATATTTAAAAAACTCTGTAAATTGTTATCTTATAGTTGCAGTTTTCAGCCGTTTTCAAATATTTTACATTATTACGTCCAGAACACAAATTCTGGGTCTTTGTATCACATAAATGTGATTTTATCTGAATTATTTTGTTATATCTGGCTGTTTAGGCGGTTGCCATGCTGGAATATGATCATCTGCTCAGGTCCCAAGTCTTCCTCTAACAGATTTATCTCCATATTTGACCTATATTTAGCTCCATCTGTCTATCGATCAACTCTGACCAGCTTCTTACCTCTGTTGAAGAAAAAGCATTCCCACAGCATGATGCTGCCACCACTGTGTTTCATAGTGGAAATTGTGTGTTTAGGGTGATTGGCAATAGTAATTTTTCCACCACACATACATTGTACTTGTAGAGCAAAAAGTTCACTTTGGTTTCATCAGACGAGAGCACCTTCTTCCACATGTCTGCTGTGTCCCCTACATGGCTTGCAGGAAACTATAAGCAGGACTTCTTTTTGTCAACAATGACGATAGTAAATTTTTCCTTACCAGCCATTTGTTACATCTGATGAATCACTGCTTTCTCCACATCCACGGGCTCTCAGTAAAATTTCTCTCCCTCCATTCTGGTTACCATTAGTCATCTGACAGCCTTTGTCAATCTTAAAACAGAAAATATTTTTGTTACATCATCTTATAATAAAAAGAAAAGTTTAAATCTTTATCTTTAGGCTTTTACTGAAATTTCACCTGCATAAGCTCCTCGTAATATGACTTTGGGTTCCGCTGGATTTGTTTTGTGACCAAATCATCAAACTCTGTAATTAGACAACATCACTATAATAAGGGAATCACTTTAATAACGATAGATATATCACAATAAAGGGTTCAAATGAAATTTCACCAAAGTCCGGCTCTGGTCCTGAAAAAAAGGTGTTGTCTAAATGAGAGGAGAACATTGGTGAAGAAGACTCAAATGGAGGTGATGAATCAGCTTTTCTTTGGATCTGTGGAGAGTCCAGAGCTGATAGATCGATGAGGTGGTAACTCTTTATCTCTCTGCGGTTCATCGAACCTGAGCAAATATTAAAACAAAGTCTGTAAAAATACAACAAAGACAGACCCAAAAGTGCTAGAGACAGAAGGCATCATATCAGGCTTACAGATATTTTTGCTTGTTACTTCTTCACTTTTGCTTCTTGATCTGCCTGGGTGACATGTTCCTCTTGCCATCAGATCTTTGTAGGCATTCACTACACGCGTCAGCTCGTCATTTGCTGCCAGGATTTGTGCTAGAGCTGCATCATCGTCCGTCGTGTCGCTAGCCAACCTGAACAGGCTGGGCCTCAGTCGGTCGCAGCGTTCATATAGCTCCTACATTTATAACATAGAGATCTAATGTTACAGACGGCCATGTTTTAAATCACAACTGCAGATAAGAGAGACACTAATGCAGGACAGACACTTAAATTCCTGTGATACACAAATGAGGCTATTCCAGATCCAGCTAACATCCCAAAGGGTTTTAAAATCATTCTGGGAAACCACAGGCTGTCTTTTTTACTAGAATAAATTTAGTCTTGGCAGCATTTTCTGATGCTCTTTGAAATCTATGTAAAAAACAGAAAACCCTATGCTGTATGAAATCGGGCACTGTTAAAACCACTCTAACACCCTTGTGTAGAAATAACTGTGATGTTCGTGGAAGATCTACATGTTTTATATGAGCAGAAAAATTAGGTTTGGGTCCAAGTCAGTCAAGAGAAACATAAAGAGGAGGCCCCAAATTTAAACCACCACCAGTTAAAGGGGGATGGCATAACTGGTGAGAAACAGGTGAGCTTTAAAAATAACTCACAGCAACAACTACACAGTGTCTAATGTCTGTGTGCAACAAACACTGCCATCTAATGGCAGACAGATGCATTTTCATTAGTAAAATGAAGGGTGTCTAAAGTCAAAGATGCCATGCGATTCTAAAGCGCGTAAACATCTTAGAGCTCTGCAAAAGCTACAACCAACTGATACCAAAGATGATCATAAAATCCAGGGTTCTTACACATTTTCCATGTTAAAATTCCAGACTTTTCCAGTCTCAACGTTGCAAAGTCCTCAATCCTTTACGGTTACGTTTACATCTAAAAATATAAAATTGTAAGGCTCATTGTGAATGTCTGGTAGATATTTCTAGAGTGGGCAGGCTGGCTTTAAAGGTGAAAGCTGCAAAATTCAGAAACTGGAAGGAAAGAGAGAAAGGAGGAAGGAAGAAATGGCACAAGGGAAGAAGGAAGAAAGAACTAAAAGAAGAAAAGAAGGAATGACAAGATAGGGAGTAAGAAAGAAAAACAAATAGAAGAAAGCAAGGGAAGTAGGACACAAGGAAGGAAATACAGAAAGGATGGAAGGACAAATAAGAATGAGATGTGACTAACAATGACAGGAAGGAAGGACATTGAAGAAAGAAGGAATGACACAAGAAAGGGAAAAAGCAAGGAAAGGGAGAAACACAATAAAGGAAAGAAAGGGAAGAAAGACACAAGGAAGGAAAGAAATGAAAGATGAAAGGAAGAATACAAAGAAGGAAAGAATTAAAGGAGGTAGGACATAAGGAACGAAAGAGGGAAGAATATACGGTATGAAGGAAGGAAGGAAGGAAGAAGGGAAGGAAGAAAGCAAGAATGAACAAGAAAGGACATATTATATAGAACGAAGTAATGAAAATAGAAGGACCCAAATTAGAAAATAGAAAAGGGAATAAAGACTGGGAATACAACTTTTTTTTCATCCTCCTATTTTCTTTTCAATACTTAGAAAATATTAAAATTAAATTCCATACTTTTGCTTTTCCAGACAGCATAGGAACCCCAAAACTCTTACTCAGTCACAGACTTTCATCTGCAGTTACCAGACCTTAATCCTTCTGAATATTTATGCTCATCAGAAAAATGAGAAAGCCAAAATATTCCTGAAACCACAAGATGCTGGAACACTGACCAATCACACAGTGAGATCATGAGACAGCAGTGATATCCTGTGCTCTGACTTTATGTTTATATGAAAAAGCTTAAAGATGAGTGCTAAGAATCTCTTTAGGTCTTTAAGCATGAGCATGAAACAACCATTGAAATTCAAATAATGACCTCCAAAGCATTCCCGTTTCCTGGAGGAGAGCATTCTAAATTTATAAGAAATTGAAAAAATGTGATTAACTTAATTACTTTTAATACCAGAACTAATGAAGTGTCTATCTTTAATAAACAAAATGCATCAACTGAACATGGCCTGCAACAAGACCAATCTGTGGTAAAAGTTACAGAAAACCACAGAGATCTAGAGTAAAAAATAGCACTCTCTGCATTCAACAAGCCATCTAAAAATAGAGGCCAGTTAACTTTGTTTTATATTTTCTCAAAATCAGGTTTTTAATTTTCAGAATTCAAAACTTTCCAAATAAACACATTACTTAATGTTAAAGTATCAAATCATATGTTTAATGCCTAAAATTGCAACAGTTGAAATTTCAACAATTCCAACTAAAAATTATTGCAATTGATTTAATGTTTTTATAAGGCTCTAACGAAATCTTCCTGACAGTAATCTGCAAGATAAACTTCAAATTTAAACATTAGGGCTACGTTCACACTGCAGGTCTTGATCCTCAGTTCGGATTTTTTCTAAAATCATATTTTTTTGAGTCGTCGTTCACATTACTTTTAAAATGCTGTCTATATCTGGCTCCAATCTGAACTGTTTGTGGCTCCAAAGTGACCTGCATGTGCAAAATCACAATGATTTCACACACACACAGCACGCTTTGGTCCAGCAAACATGGAAGACATCGGTGTTATTGCTTCCTGTCCGACAGAAGCTGTTTAATGTGTCAGCAGGTGCTGAGGAGGAAACGCACGAATAAAGCAGAAGTGAAATTCTGCATTCTGGTATTTGCGGAGCTTTTGCTGCAAATTTATCAGAGAGAACTGTTTGGATGCGAGGACTATCCAAATCCCAATCTGGCTTAAACAGAGGTATGATTCCATATATTAATGACGTCTAACATCTCACTGTCCTTCCACTGTCCAGTAAGGCTGCAGCTGTCATCCATCTTGCTAACCGCAATCAATCCCCGGCGGTGTAAAGTTGTGACAAATGTCAATGGAAAGTGACGTCAAAGTCACATCAAATCTGCCTTGGTTGTTCCTACTGGAGTCGGACCCAAAAAGATTAAATACAAATTTGGCTTAACACCACATATGGAAGTGGCTTAAATCTGACTTGGAAAAAAAAGTCAGATATGGGCTAGATCTGAGCGTTCACACTTGTTCTCAAAAGTCTGACCCAATCATTGGGTTCTGCTGAACCCAATAACAAAACCATAAAGTTTCTTGACAGTCTTCTCCGCTCAAAGGCGAGGTAAACCGGGATCCAGAATGCTGCTGTAATGTTCTAACATGTTTCCTAAAACCCGCATAGTTGTATCAGTTATTTCTAAATAACTACCTGACTCAGTACAAGTGGAAACAGAATGTCTTCAGTAAACAAGCATGTCACTCTGATGAGGATCTTTACTCAAGGAGACATTTACAGAACTGGTAGAGGAAAGATGGTTTGCAACCATACCGACCATGTCCTGGTCGGTATGGCTAGAAAGGCGCTACACAAGTTCAGTCAATTTACCATAAAAACGATGAAATCAAACTGTGTGAAAATATGTAGGTAGAATGGATTTTAAATGAAAACTATGGGGGATTACAATCCGCTATAAAAAAATGTATTTATGACAATTTCATAAATTCAGTTTAAGGTAACTGTCTGTGTTACACAATGGGTTGTTCTCCTGCTTCTTTAAGTAGGTGCTTTGAGTGTTATAGATCTCTCCCACTCGACTCTTGGTTGAGCCTCAGCTCAGCATGCCCTGATAAATACGTTGTGGACCGGGTCCAGATCGATTTTCCGTTCCATCCAGATCCAGACTGCAGTCCTGACTTTGACAATTTCTCTATGTGATGTCCAGCATACCTTAACATCATCACTGGGCTGTAATAAAGTTCCAGTAACTGTGTGCTGATCCAGTAGTTCTCGGAGCTGCTTGGTGCTGCTATCCACCTCCAGTAGAGTTGACTCACGCTTTTCCACTTTCTCAGCCTTTTCCTGCTCCTAAGGAACACACATCGATATGATCAGTTCATACAATTATTAAGGCATGCATGCACAGCTAACTAGCACCACAACCACATTCCTCACCTCTTTGATTGTGCTTTTAATGAGTCTGTTGGCAGTTTCCAGGTCTTCTGGACAGCCACTCTTCAATAATCTTGCTAAGAGCTGAAGAAGAACAGACATATTAGCCTTATGAAAATTTTAATAGGAATAAATATACAGTCACAAACTCTCACCTTGGCCTTATCCTCCTGATCAAAAACAGATTCTGTGGTTCTTTGTGGAGGAGGAGCCATGATAAGTGTTTCTGGCAGTTTGGGATCTGTCTTTACAATACCTAAAATCAGAGAGGGAAAAAAAGCTTTACTGAGAGAAAGAAATAACAGTAAAAAATAAATAACTAATTACCATATTTAAACAGTATTTTTTTTTAACTAGCGATCCTGAGGGAAGGTAAATCTAAAGAGTTCATGTGTGTTTGTGTTGCTCCTCACCTTGTTTCTTCAGCATGCTGTAGGCTTCTTGAATTTTTGGTTCTTCTTTAAGCCAGAGGGTCCAGCCGTAGAGGACCTCTGTCACTCTGTCTTTAACTTTCTGTGGAGTCCACGCGCCAAAATACTGTCCGAAAAAAAAAAAAAGAAGATCATGGATAAAACCTGTCATCTGCTTACAATTTCTTTGTACTCATCAATCCACATAATTGTGTAGTAGGAGACAAATGAACACATTTCAAAATTATTTAGAAATAAAAACCTAAAAAAAGTGTGGCATTTGTACTGAGCCCCCTTTACTCTGTACCCCTAAATAAAATCCAGCGCAACTACTTGCCTTCAGATGTCACCCAATCAATAAATATAGTCCACTTAGTATAGATAATCTCATGATAGATACAGTTGTCCAGCTTCATACAATGACTTTCTTTATTCCACTCCTCCATAAAAGCCAGATTTGTGGAGTGCATGAATGTAAGTTATCTTTTTTCTATAGTTTCCCTCACCACAGCTGTGCATCTCTGCAGCTCCTCCACACTTGCCATTGACCTCTTGACTGCTATTCTGACTAATGCTGTCCTTGCATGGGCTGTCCGTATAGCTTATACCATATTCTTTTCCCTTTTGGGATGATGGATTGAACAATGCTTCGTGAAATATACAAAGCTTAGGAAAACAGTTTTATGATGCTGCTCTACAACTTTATCCTCGACTTGTCCGCTGTCTTCTTTGGTCTTCATGGTGCTGCTCGCTCATTTGTGTTCTTTAACAAACCTCTGAGGACTTAACAGTACAGCTGTATTCACACTAAGGTCAAATTACAAACATTTGGACTGTTTAACATTAAACGTCTTCTAAAAGCAGTTCGTTTTACAGGCTTTCATTTAAATGTTTCAGATTAAAGGAAGCTGAATGCTCCTCTTCAAAGCTAAGCTCTACTCTGTGTTAGTCTATCACATTAAGTCCAACAAAATACATTGACGTTTTTGGATTTAATGTGACAAAATGTGAAAAGGTTTAGGGGTATGAATCCTTTTGCAAGACCCTGAATGTCTTCTTATAATGTGTAGTTTTCACTTGGATTTTGCTCTGGAAAGACCTTCATACAACAAGAAGAAAACACACCGTGTTGCAAGCAGGCATTTAACTGTCTTTTTTCAGGTGCATTAAGGGTGAACAAAGGAATCTAAAGCAAAGCTAACCAATGTAATTGGCCGAATATGGTATTAAAAATACTTCTCCCATTCTTTGAAGGAAGGAAGCAACACAAATGATAAAGAGAAAAAATGTATTCTAAAACATTTGTGCTGTTACAGAACTAACAAAAAAATGATGTGTTCCTATATCAGATTATAGAGGGTGTAAGAGAGAAAATAGAGATTCATGGTGTGAATCATTAATGATTTGAATACACTGAAAGTCAAGTCTGTGGTAAGCGGTACCTTTGGTGTTAAGACTTTAATAAGCTCATTCAGAAAGCGAAACTTTGCAGCCTCACTGTGGAACCTCTTCCCGCAGTTGTTCATGCATGCCTCGAGAACCTGGAAAACACCCAAAAAAAAGACAAGAAAAAGTGAAAATGAAAGAAACAAAAAAACACAAAAGAGAAGAATCTGATTTTTTCCATCACTAACTTGTGGTTTACCACCACTTACATGTCAGATGATATGAAGCGCATGATCCTTGAAATGTTGCATTTCATGGCAACTTACTTTTTAAAGTAGAGTAATATTCATGTGGTTACATTGTCGTTACACATATTACTCACAAGACCAGCATTTCCCATAGTTAACACAAAGACAATTGTTCTTTAGGTGAAGTGCACGCATCATTTAAATTACCATTATAAATGAAGTGTGACCTTTAAAATGCGTACTATATGTTCACTCACTAATTAAACTAAGCTGGGACAGTTTATTCAAAGATAAAATGGAAATAATTCACCAATAAAGAAAAGGAAAAAATATAAATTTTTTAAATTGGGAGTTATGAAAAGTTACAGTTTCAAAATTACAATAATTCTCTGTCACACCTCTATGAATGTTTAAATTCCTTTCAATAAGATCCCAAAGCAATTTTACTCCTGCTGTTTGGAGCATAAGCACTTGTTTTATGGCAAAAGGTCCTGGGTTTGAGCACATAGAGAATGAATGGATAGTATGGAACATAAAATAATGCAGCATTGCCCTCTCCCTACCTGTTGCTGCACACTGCCTGCCAGGTGTGTAGAAGCTGGCTGTGGCTACTACACTTATTTTAACCCTCTAAGAAAGACAGATTTGGCTATTGGGAAATGTTTTCAGATGCAAAAAACGCAGTCAAGGTGAAAACTAAAAAAGGACAGCTTTCCATTTTGATTAAGCGAAAACTGTTTTCAAACCACAGTCAACAAGTTAGCCTGTCTTGTGTATGAAAATCAAAATATTAATAAAAATATGTTAAAATTAATATTATTATGACCATAATAATCAATGTTACATTATTTTAGCAACAGTAGTGATTATTGGTGTTTGTCTGTCAGTTGGATCATACTATACATTTAATCAATTGCTTATAATGATGTTAATAATTATTATAGATCCACTGTGAAAACTGTAGCATGTTTAATTAAGATTATGACATTGTGGGGATCTCATAGTGACTCATGTCTCTAGTTAAGACTTGCATTGCATATCATGCATACGTAAAAAAAAAAAATTATTCATATTTAGTCTCAAATTTTTTCATGCCCTTGGCAGATTCAGGTTTACATTTTTGTTCCTACCAAAAAGTTTGTTAAAGATGGAAATTGACAGGCAACTCCCAAACGTAGTAAGACATCAGGCAAGTGTATCATTTTCTGAAATAAAAAAAGGTTTCTATTTTTGTGTGAACAAAAAAATGGCATGTCAAAAAGTATTTATACCCTTCTTGATAACCAATTGAAAAGCATTTACTGGCATTGCAGCAATCAAACACCCACTGTCCAGCATTATTAGAACATCACCATTTCTGACCATTCATCTGCTACTCTGAGCTCCAAGTCTGTGAGGTTAGAACTGGGCCACTTCAAACATTAATATTACTTCCATTCAGAAGATACATGTTGCTAAAATTAAAATATGACTTTGCCAGAGGTATGATCATTTTGAGCCTAACTGTATGTGTAAGGAGTTTGAGTACTAACAGTAAGGGCTTGCAGAGCTTCCTTCTCCTGCGGGGACTGGATCTTATGGGCAATAAGACGAAGCGCTATCTGTGGCCTGCAAACGGAAAACATGACATCACATTAAAATGGGTGAGTGGGTCATGTAGGAACGCTGTGTTCCTAATTTGCTAGACATGCAAAGAGAACTGGACTTAAATTCCTAAAAGACAGGACAGGCCTCTGAATTTGCATTGTCTTTATCAGTTACACCACCTCAACGTGGTGCAACAGAAACTATGGTTAAAACCTGTGAAGCAATTCTTTCCTCAATGCCTTGATGGCGCGAAAGTAGCTACTAGAAGCAATTGGTCTTCCCACAAAACTCTAGACGATGCCAAAAACCAGCAGGGAGGAGACCCTCACAAGCTTGCACAGGTTTTAAAAATGTGTGATAAAGGAAACTGTTGTAGACCTACCCCTCAGTCTCTTGGATGACGAGTTTATAGAAACCCTCTATGCAGTCCCATCGGTCTTCCTCATTATTTGGATCTGTAGACTTGTCTGATTCAATTAGACAAAAAAGTGGGTTAAATATAATGACATGATTACTTACCAAGGGTAAAAAACAAACATGGATGTACTTTTAAGGCAACGTTTCTTAGGCGGTATTCTATTTGTTACCACACTCTTTTTACTCTATTTAACCAGGTGGAAAAGGGATGGTCATCATGATTTTAAAAAAATTTAGATTTGTGCTAATTTTCGTGTTTAATGCTCTGATTTACAGCAACCGCAACGTGTTTTATTGCTACTATTTCTGTGGCCGATTCTCTTGACTTAGTATATTGACTATCTTGACTTCATCTGAACTTTTTGGATATTCATTTTGTGATTTGCTTAAAAAATAACAGCAATCAGGTTTCAGTGTTTATTATTATGTTAATTCATAAAACTAATTAAAAATGCCTCAACTAAAAGTAACCTCCAACAGGGCTTATTCCATTAAGTTTTCTATAATCAAAAACTCAGAAAAACAGTGTTGGAGGAAGTAAAAGTATACACAAATAATTAGGAAGTTCTATTTCTAGACAAAAAAACAGAAAGGGAGTCTGTTGTAATTGACCAATTATCAACACATTTAAACCATAAATTTCCTGTTAGCGATTGTGTTCATGTCACTGCACACACTAGATTGAACTAGAAGAGGTACAATGAGAAAGACAAAATCAGAACAGGTCTATGAAAAATAAAATTAGAGTCATCACTATAAGCAAAGAGAAAGAAAAAAAAACATGATTTTAGCACCAGAAGCTCAGATATCTAGCTCTAGTTATGTTTAATCGGAGATGTATCCACAAACTTTTATCTTAAGCCAAGAGGGTACAAAAGGAACCACCTAGAAACCACCACGAACAAGATCTTGAGCAAATATTAGATTCCGTTTGATCTATATAATGTGACCTTTAGGTGCAGGACTCTGAAGGCAACATGAGATTCCATGTTAGCGAATGAAACTTTGACATGCAAAATAGGGAATTTGGGGACCAAACCACCATTAGACTTCTGATTAAAAGAGTAATACTCTGAATCCTGAGCTTAAACTATTCAGAGTATTCCACATATATGTCTGAAATATTCTAGTAATATTCTCTGGGTCTCATTTAGCTGTTAGTGGAATCAGTTCAGAATCAGTTGTTTATTTAGTTTAATAAACAGGGACAATGCACAGGAGCATTAATCCCAAAGTAAAATGTGCTTTATACCAGAAAAAGCATCTGCAGTCTTGCATCCAAATTAAGGAGTTCATCACAAGCCAGCCATTTCTGACCCACACAAGGTCATCCAAAACCCTTCATCAAATCAGTCCTATGCACGAATGCATTCACACGAGCTTATTTACGAGTGGTTTTAAGTTTTTGGAGGACTTTTACCTTGCAGTTTTTTTACATAAAAAAAAAACTATGGCGGAAGTAGGCTGCTTAAACTGGGCCTGGGTCTGCTGGAGGTTTCTTCCTGTTAAAAGAGAGTCATTCCTTTCTGCTTGTTGCTACATGCTTGATTAGTATAAGGGATTGCTGCAAGGTTAATGACTGAATGCAATTAACCATCCACTCTCTGTACATACTTGTTCAGTAGTAGGAAGAGTTCCTCCAAAGACAGTTTCTTAGTGTTACTGGCTGGGCTTTCTTAGTTAAAAGCTTTTATACCACATGGTATGATAACTCAATTTGACTGCACTGTATTATAACTGTAGGATTGAACTAGAACGTGTGTAACTGAAAATGATTCTGTCTGTATGATTGGAATAACTTGATATACCTTTATAAATGTATGTATATGAATTGGATCTGTTTATCTTAAAGTGTCTGGAGGTGACGTGTTGTCAACTGGTTCCATCATAAACAGAACTAAATTAAATTTACTTAAAATTGTTTATCAAAACCCTACATTTGTGTATAAACAAATGTAGGGTTTATGCTTACATATTTTAATGTGGGTTTAAGAGAACTCTGAAAGAACAATTTCAGGAATATCTCAAATAACTCCAGGGAGTGTATTTAGTTAGGGTAAATAAGGTTTGTTTAC
Source organism: Girardinichthys multiradiatus (assembly GCF_021462225.1). Lineage (NCBI taxonomy): Eukaryota > Metazoa > Chordata > Actinopteri > Cyprinodontiformes > Goodeidae > Girardinichthys > Girardinichthys multiradiatus. The sequence goes on along the minus strand of NC_061798.1, from coordinate 39,328,285 downwards.
TCTGTAAGCAGTGTTCACCAACCAGGATTCGCCCAACTGCAGGAAACTATTGAAAACGCTTTATTTTGATTTCTCGTGAAATCAAAAACAAAATTAGGTTTTAAACAAATAATTTGATTGTTAGAAACCGCAGAGCTCGTGCACGATCGGACACAGACAAAACCGCTCGAGCGCCTCTCGGGCACGCGCTTGCCGTTCAGCAACTTCCTGTTAAAGCTAAAAGTTTGTACCAAAATTATTTATTTAACCAATTAAAGTGAAGCAAAGATGGCCACACATGGAGCCGAGCCCTAAAACCTGCTGCTGGGATAATAAAAGCTCCCAAAGCCGTCACGGGCTGACGGTTAATATGACGTTCAACGGCGACCGTTGGTGGGAGGTAAGTGACGAGATGCAAGCTAGCGCTCCGTCCCATCTGCGAACGAGTTGCTGAAAACCGTTTTCTTTACTTACTCAGCCACGATTCAAAGGTATCCAAGCTGTCACCACTCGCCATAGCCGCCCAAGTCTGTCCACCGGTCCGGAAGCTGCTGCTGACCTGAGAGCGTCTCTCTGAGGGTTGAGGCGCTTGTCAAACAGCCGCTTGTTTATGGTGACATGTGACACTCACGCACCGTCAGTCACACTTCTGACGTTCCAACCAAGTTATACATAACACCCCCCCGTTCACTGACAGGGAACATGATCATCCTAATCTGCATGATAACGCTGTCCACCTAACCGTTTTAGAAAAACACGAGTCTCGATTGAAGGTTTAAATCTTAAAACGTTATAAGTTGTGTATTTTCATTAGTCTGAAAAGAAAGATAAAACATATTTCACAGGAGAACAGTTCCCTAACCTCGAAGACACATACTAACAAAAACACTTTGCTTGCAAATTAATGCATTTACTAATTTATTATATTTATATTACATATTTTCTTGGCTTGGATACTTTAACTGAAGAAATAAAGGCTAGAGGCCACAGTACTGATTATCATTAGTAGTGGTAAGTATTTGTGGTAGTATTAGTAGACAAATGTACTTTCTGTACACTGAAGAATCTATATGGTGGAACTTACTAACTCTAGTTAGTAAGTTCTACCTTATGCAAGTAGATTTGAACAAATTTCATCAGAATTTTATGATTTATATAGAAAGTGGTGCGTAACAGTGAGGTGAATGGGAAAAAAACATGGTTCTCAAAGGTTTTTAACAAATACAAACCTGAAAGTGTGCGTTTCAGTCCCCTTTAATATGATAGCACTACAAAAGATCCAGGCCAACCATTTGCCTTTACAAGTCACATAAGTAAAACGAATCCTCCCGTATGCTATTTAAATACAGCTGATCTGTGAAGATACCAGAGGTTTGTTAGAGAACATACGCGAACGAATACAATCGTGAAGACCAGGAAATGCCGCAGGCAGGTCAGGGATAAAGTTGTGGAAAAGTTTAAAGTGGGGTTAAGTTATAAGACGACAATTTCTCATGCACCACTTTATAATCCATTATCTGGAAATGGAATGAGTATGTCACCACAAATCTACCTAGAAAATATGGATACTCACCAATATTTAATCAGACTAAATTTTCCTGTTAGGGTTACCAAAGTTAAGTTGAATTTCGGATTGAGTTTAAATATATTTTCTTAGTTTTAGGTAAACTAAACTGCCTTTTGAACTGCAAGACTCTGTGACTTGGTGCCAACGTTTTGGGTATCCTTCCGCAAGCTTCTCATGATCTCAGGCTTTCAAGGTCCAACCTTATTTTTCCCAAATATACCAATTGGCTTTATGGCCAAACACTTAAATATTAGTTTCATGTGAACATAGAACATGTCTTCAAAATGAAGGTCTTTGTCCCCAAGTGCAATTGCATTCTATGCTGCTTTTTGAGTAATGTCTTCTCCCTCTCTGAGTATCCTTTGTTAATACAGGACTTGTTTTACTGAGGATAAAAACAAAAGCATGAATCCATGGAGGCCCAAAATTCTATTTCTGATTGCCTTGTACATTTTTCCATGATGTCACACAAGGAGTTGCTTTGAGTCAAATGTTGTGAATTAACCCATACGAAGCTTATAAAGCATCATTCATGCATTTACAAAAAGGCAAGGTAATCTAATGGTATGCAGATCTTGTAATTTATAGATAGTAATAAAATTCTCTCATTATTTTGGCATTTAGAATAATATAAATACTTCTGATTATCCTAACTGACCTAAAACAGGAAACGTTTAAACTGATTTGTCAGAGAGTGAAAAGTAATTGGCAATGTCTTTCTATAGTGTATGTAAATACCTGGTTTCAGTTAAATACACAAGAAAATTTTGTCTTGTGTGTTTGATAGAGGGCTTGATTTACAATTATTGCCAATATTGTTATTTTTTGTAGCTGTGACATAATGGCAAACTAAAAAAAAGGTAAAATACATTTATGCTTCGAGAGCATTGATTCAGTGGGGCAAATTCTATGTAAAAGACCCCAACCCCATCCCACCACCCTGACAACAAAACTGCAGATGCCACATAAATTGACACCCTTAGCAATTCTTATAGAAGGAAAGCAACCGCAGCATGTCTTGTAACCCTTTTCAAAGTTCATCACAGTGTCTATAAACTTGTTAGTAATCCACAGCTTCCTGTTCCCCTGGGGTATAAATATAATGCAACATTATTTCCATTGAAAATGAGAAAGACAAGAGATTTTGCCATTAAAGGAACGCTGAAGAGCCATAATCTTCATAAGTTAGAAAATGGCTACAAAAAAAGTCTTTATTTGTCATTATTCCTACATTGTATAGTCATATTAAAAACTGTAACTGTTTTTTCCATCTCAAAATAGTGGAGCATAAATATGTCAGCTGAAAATTGTTAGTTATTTTTCTGAAATAAAACATTTGCATAAAAACACCAAGGTACTTCCCATCCAGGTGTGCATGAAGTCAAATGCTTCTGTTCTTTAAAAAAACAAACAAAAATAAAAACAAAAATTTTCATAAATTTTCTTTATAAATTGACATATTAAATATATATAAGTTGTGACTGTGTCAGGTTTAAAGTAAGGTTTGTATTTCTCAACATACAGAACAGTTAGTTGAGTAAAAGGTTATCTGTTCACCATATTTAACTGGTATCTGGAGGCAGCAGAAGCTTCTGGAATCGATGTCTGATCTCTGCAGGGCCCAGAGATACCATCATCTCAGCAACACTGGGACCTTGCTGCAACAAAGAGAGCAACAGTTGGAGGTCAGTTACATTTCACAAGAAAACTCCACTGAGTGTGTATGCGAAGCTCAATCTGAAGCAACTTCCTCATTTAGTAACCATTCTCTTAAGAATGCGCAGGTTTGCCCAGTCGCCACAGACTTAGGAAGCTGTAGGCTTTTCTGTCTTTTTTAAACAAGACAGAAAAGTCATGATCTGGACTGAAATAAAGAAAGGCCATAATGTGGGTTTTTTGTTTTGTTTTGTTTTGTGTCAGCTCACTGAAATGCTGATCAGTTTGAAATTTGCAATTTTAGAAGAATAATAGCAGAAATGAAACCCCTGAACTATAAAAGATGACTAGATGACATGCATCCTGGTTATTTTCCAATGCAAATATAAGGTTCAGAAAGATATTTATTTAATTTGAAATAGTCAGGCTTTAGAAAGGTTCAGTGTGAAAATCTGGGCTACTTGTTGTTTTATTTGAAATTTGTTTTAGTTCCAGAAACATACAGAAGCCACAAAACAAGGACCAGATGTGGCTTAGGTTGATTCGTAAAACATTGACCTTTAAATCAGATTAAAACCTCTTTTGTTGTTGCAGCCAAATCTGACTGTAATAATGAAACTCCTGGCTGCCAGCAACAACTCTGATAAAGCAAAACCCTGATGGTGTCAAAGATAAACCAGAATAAAGCCATGCTTTTAAAAAACATATTTTACTAAATAAAAAAATACAAGCGTCAAACCTAACACTGGGCTTTGTTTTACTCCATCAGTTCTATTCATTGCCAGACCTGAACACTGAGATACCGTGATGTTAAAAACTTTTTGCCTCCTTACAGATTGCTTCAGGGTTTTTTCCCCCCACCAAATTTAGCAATAACTGGCAACGAGTTTTTCACATAATTGTTTTCGAGCATGAACGGCCTGTTTAAACTCACGTCACAACACACCGGTTGAATTCAAGTCCAGACTTTGACTAGGCCATGCCAAACATTTTTTTTCTAGGCATTTGGAGGTGAACTTGCTGGTGTGCCTTGGATCATTGTCCTGCTGCATAACCCAAGTACACTTGAACTAAAGATCAAGTACCGATGGCTGGCCATTATCCTTCTGGATTTTCTGGAAGAGAGAATTATTCATGGTTCCATCAATTACAGCATGTCATCCAGGTTCTGAAGCATCAAAGCAGCTTCTTCAGAAGATGCTCAGTTTGGTTTTAGTCCAGATGTAACAGGACTCATCCCTTCCAATGAGTTCCACTTTTGTCTAATCAGTCCACAAAATATTTTCCCCAGACGTCTTTGGGATCAGTAAAGATGTTTTTGTGAGATGTCTTTGCTTTCTTTTTGGTCAGCAGTGGTTCTGACCTGGGAACTCTCACATGGTTGGCATTTTTGTCCAGTCTCTCTTTCTTGTTGCTAAATTATGAACACTGACCTTAACTGAGTCAGGTGAGGCCTGCAGGGCTGTAGATGTTGTTCCTAGTTGAGTCACAGATGTGCTCTTGGAATAATTTTGATATGCCGGCCACTTCTGGGAAGGTTCAACACTGTTCCATATTTTATCTGTTTCTCTCGTTGTGGTGCTCTGGGGTTCCACAGCTTTAAAAATGGCTTTGCAACCCTTTCCAGACTGACACGTCGCTGACTCATCTATTCACGACTCTCTTTAGATCAGGGCACAAAGTGTTGCTTTTTGAGATCATTTAGCCTACTTCATGCTGCCAGACCGATTCTATTAAAAGTGATTTCTTGATTCTGCACGGCTGGTATAAATCAGGCATTGGTGCGGCTAGTGAAATTACCACAGCTTTCCAAAAAGTCTGGTTAATCACAGTTACGTCATGATTTAACAAGCAGGTAATTATTTTCTTCACTTAAGGCCGGACTTGTCTGCAGAGCTTTTTTATCTTAAGGCATGAAATCATCATTTAAAAACTGCATTTACTCATGTTATCATCATCTTATATTATTTTGATGATCTGAAATACTCAAATGTGACTAAAAAAGCAAAAAAGGAAATCTGTAAGGATGCAAATACATTGTAAGAGCACTGTATATTATCACCTCAGCATTTGAAAAGCTTTCGTAAGTGTTTTGACATTTGAGTAAATATTTGTATACAATTTCACCTCATTAACAGAAATGTACGTTATAAAATTAGAAAAGTTTGTGAAATTTTAACAGGGAATCTAAGACATTAGAAATATCACACACTAATATGATATTACTATTAGAAAAAGTGATACAAGCAAATGCGCTAAAATAGGCTCCAAGTTTAATAGATGGATGTAGATTGGAAATTCAATATGCGACAATCTGAAAAAACAACACAAAGATCTTTCACTATGAGAGTTTTCACGAATCCAAAGTCTTACGATTTATATAAAAACTGGCAGTTTACAAACAAATGTCTCATCATCAACAAGATCACTAAAGCGTTTAAGAGTTTACAGCCTCTGCTTGAAGCACGAGCTGACCGAACTTTCACTGCGCCTCTGGCAAAAACTACTAAAGCTGTGCTATGATTAAAACCGCTGTTTGAATATGAATCTGACAACATGAGAAGGTTATATGGAACAATATAAGAATTTGACTTTATATAATCCAATATAGACCTTTTTTTCCTTGCATCAGCCTGTTGTGATAAAACCTGTTGTGAACCGGTGCAATATAGATAAACTGCGTTTATTGAATAAATAAAATGTTTATTATTATCGATACTACACGCTATTTGTAGACAGAAGTTGTATTTTCTGAGTTCACAGTTTGAAAAATGGAAGTCAGAATTACAGCTAGGCAAGTCAGAGGCCGCCATGCTTTTAATATCAAATATTGCTGGACCGCATATAAAACATCGTTGGGTTCTGCAGTAATTGGTTAGTTTTTTTATTTATTTAGATTTTACTCATAAGGCTGACAAAAAAATGAAGACAGATGACTCATTCACACAGAGTGTGAGAGCTATGACTCATGACACGAGACGCTCTCTTCGGTGTCAGTTTAATTAGTTTTAACATGAATCACCCAACATCTGGTTAACGCAACACACAGGTTAGAACTCATAAGACATCGATTGGTACCTGCAGGCCGCTGAGAACCAGACGTAAAAGCTTCATCACCTCCCTGTGCTTGGTAGCTTTGGTCTGCTTAGTCAAACTCTTCAAGTCTTTACTGAGGCGGTCCACTGACAGCTCCTCACCCTGCTCCTCTATTAACCTAAATATGCACAAACACAAATGTTTTTAATCCTGATGAAACACTGCGGATGTGCAGTCAAGAGAAATGTGCTCTTGGAGACCTGCTCTTTCAAACCTCAGCACTAACGAGGCAATATGAGGAGCCTCTTTGGTTAGCGATGCCACCTGCTGGTCGGAGAAGGAAGGACGCACCCAGAGATAGGAGTAGGTTGGGCTCACAAGCTCCTTCATGGATGTTATGTGGCCCTGTTTAAGAGAGAGTGCAATAAATGGAATATTACTGAAGAATACAAGTGGTCAGATCAGATGAAACCATAATACAAACTTAGGTGGCCTACATGTAAAACACTATATCAGGAAGAAAAGTAAAAAGCTTGGCCAAACCAAGTACACAATCCCTGCAGTAAAACACAGTGGTGGCGGCTTCATGATGGGGGGATGTTTTTGTTTCCCCAGCAGGGACATAAAAGCTGGCTGGAGTCGATAACAATCTGACTGGGCTTTAGTCTATGTAAAGAAACTAGGTGAAGAACATTCAGCCTCTAAATGTACAAAGCCGGGTAGACGTACCTCACGATACATGTAACTATGATTGCAGTGGTTCTACAAAGTACTGACTCAGGGTGGCCTAAATACAAATGTACAGCACAGTTTTTAGAACTCCATGTGCGACTTTATGTTGGGCTATATCATTAGCCTACTTTCATAAACCCAGCCCTTTCTGCTATTAATGTCCCCAAATGGTTGATGCACAGAGTGTCTTGACTTTATCAAAGCCAAATAAGCTTCACTGCAGTAAATGACTAAGACACAAAATGCTGCACAATAAAAATCTTGAAAAAAGATGTGGAACCTTTCAGTTCTTCAAAACATACTGCTATTCTTTAATAGAAAACACATAAGTTAATACATGACATCTTTATGTACAAAAATATCTAACTTTATGACCTCTACATACATCTACACAGAGGATACATGTAATATTTATCCTCTGTGTGCTGGCTGCACTTAAACATATTTTACTCGTGTCTTAAACTATTTACCATAAAAACACGTTAAACCTGCAGCATCTGACATTTACGGTCTTAAAAGACGGGGTATATGCACGGCACACATGGTTAAAAGCAATTAAAATCTGTTTGCATCTGTGCTGCTGAGATTACCTTACGGAGATGTAGCACGCGTCTAATATAATTGTCCACAAACACTTCTTGGTCCTGGATCTCTGCAGCGTAAACCTGCGGGATTTGCTGCTGCAGATCTTTTATGAGCACATGACACTTCTGCTCATCTTCAATTCGCTGCTGCAGATGGATTCTGAGAAGTAGAGAGTAATCAGTCTATGGTTCTTAAGAAAAACAGGTCAGAAACTAACGGTTGAATCATTTCCAGAATAAAACACAATTTTATCCTGCTGGATTGACTTGAGACAGATTCAAATGAAGTTCATTTCTCACCCACCTGTTGAACTCTGGTAGCTTCTCCAGGTCTAACAAAGCAGAGTGAGTTGTGATCTTTGAAAGATCAAACTCGGATATCAGTTCCGCTAACACCCGTCCCATTCGACTGGCTATAAACAAGGATGAAGACATACTTTTTTATTACTTAAATGAACTTTATCTTCTTAAAGCTCATCTTAACAGTTTTTGTTGTGTTTTTTTTCCTTCATCACTTACTGGTAAATCCAGATCCACAGTTGGTTGTAATATCCAGCAGAGCCTCAGGGAGGACCCCCTCCCTACAGAAGTTTTCAATAAATATGTCCCCCTGCCTCTTAGACAGCTTACTGCCGTCACTATTCATCAGGAGCGGCAGATGTCCGAAGGTGGGCGGCTGCCATCCGAGCGCCCGGTACATGAGGAGATGCTTGGAGGTAGAGATGAGCCACTCGGATCCTCGCAGAACGTGGCTGATGTTCATGTAGTGATCGTCTACAATGTTGGCGAGGTGGTAGGTGGGGAAGCCATCTGCTTTTATCACCACTGGATCGCCCTCCACCTGAGTACAAGATGAAACAAACTGAAATAATGTATTCTGATGACCCCAGGTCCAACATAAGGGAGTGTTGATGTTCCTAACTCCGAATATGATGTCTAACCTACACCTTTTAATGGTAAGACCACTGCTGACTGACCTGGGCCACCTCATGACGATTCCATCCAAAGATCAGATCCTGAAAAGGTTCGACACCGGCTTCTAGTCTAAACCTGATCACATGTGGAGCTCCTTGAGCTAGCTTCTCTTGGACCTGGTCCGCTCGCAGGTGACGACATCTGTTGTCATACCTGTAGAGACAGTTAAAACACTAAGTTCAGTGAATCTGGAAAATCCTGCCCGAAAACAGACTTGGAAATGTGGAATTTTAGGTACCTTGGTGTCTGGCCGGCCCGTAGAGCCTCTCTCTTTAGCAGGTCCAGCCTCTGAGTGCTGCAGAAGCAGTAGTAGCCGTGGCCCCTCTCAACAAGTTCCCGGGCTATCTGACTGTAGAGGTCTAATCTTTGAGACTGCAGGTATGGACCCAGGGGACCTCCTCGACGAGGACTCTCATCTGGTGGAATACCTGCAGGAGGAGATCTGATTAAAAAAGGAACATGCCAGAAGTAGAGCTAAAACGTTCAGATAATTGTGGACATTTTCTGATTTCTAGTTAATGCTCTGATCTGTCTATATTCATTTTATTAATATTTATTAAGAAATATAATGTTCCCTTCCTAACTTTGAGATCGTGTAAAGGCTACCAACATCTCCAAATACAACAGGTTCTGGGACATACACCAAAAAGATAAACTTGAACAATATTGCTGCAATATATTCTGCCTTCCTGTTATCCGCTGAAAAGTTTACTCTCTTTTAATCTCAAAGCATAAATGAACAGTAGTTCAACATGTTGCAGAAATTGCAGTTTCTTATGGCTTTTTCTTTACCTCCTCTGACTTTACTTTTTTACACCTCACTTAAAATGCCGAGCTTTACGTCTTCCTCCCTTAGTAGCACCTTTTACAGCAAAAAGTGTAGTGGTTAATGCGACCTGCCACGTTTTAGGTTTCCAACTGAGTGATCACCTGTCAGGGCAGATTAAGCTAAAAAAAAAAAAAGAAGATTTCTTGATGAATCTCTAGTCAAAAGTGGTTTGCTAACCCTTTTTCTGCAATGCAGCATTTCCTGAAACAATGTACTAGTAGTTTGGGCACCAGAACAGATGAGTTTTGGCATTAGCCAAATACAACGTTCCAGGAACAGAACCTCATACCCACCGTGAAGCATCATGGTTTGGGGCTTTTTTCTGCACCAGGACCTGGCTAGCTCACCGTCATAGAATCCACCCTCAGTCCTATCATGTGTAAAATGCATGATCATCTTTAAAACAAATTAAAGCAGGACCAGAACTGGACCCTGCAACATGACAATGACCCAAAGCCTACTAGTAAACCCACCAAGAACTGGCTAATAAGTCCTGGGTCAAGTTGAAGACCAGATCTTAATCTCGTTGAGCTGCTGTGTGGTGATTTGAAACAGGCTGTGGATGCAAGAAACCTCTCAAACTTCTCCCAGCAGAGAAAAGTGGGCCAAATGTTTCTCTGACTGATGTCAGAGACAGATAGTTGGTTACAGAAAGCATTTCACCGAAGTTATTTCAGCCGAATTAGTTAATGCTAAGATATTAGCTGATATATTTTTGTTATGTTTGGTATTCACCTGTTTTAAAATCCCCCAAGAACTAAATATTTAATAAAGTGTCAAAATGTTTTTCACTAAGGGCTGTCATTATGGAAAAACCTCATATTGGCCCACACCTAATGTGGAAATTTATAGTAATAGTGCCAAAAGGGGCTACTCTTACCTGCCCACTCCAGCATGTCCTCTATGGACTCTGCTGCTCCTGGAACCAGCCTGTTCTGGTCAGTGTCCTCTAGTCGCAGGATGAAAGTGCCTCCATATTTCTTTGCAAATATATAATTGTAGAGAGCAGTTCTGAGACCTCCAAGATGCAAAAAGCCTACAAAACAAGGCAATAAAGAACCAGAACATCAGAGACAAGAATAACGGAAAAAGCAGGTGGTTAAAAATTTTAAATCCCCTGATGATATTTTCCAAACAGACTGAAAGTTGAAGTTTAAAATTCCCACATGTCCAATGCTTCAAGCAAAGTATTCTACTAAGTCTCACTTAAATGATTACAACATTTTATTAAGTACTTATCAAATGGATTTAAATCATTTTCCCCCTCAAACTTCTACACACCCCATAATGACAACATGAAATTATAACTTTTTAGTTTTTGTAATTATAACACAAATAAAAAACTAAGAAATCCCATTTATGTTTATGCATTTAGCAGACGCTTTTATCCAAAGTGATTTACGAATGAGAGTATGACAGTCCGGTTAATATCAAATCTCACCAGCTAAGTAGAAGGAAGACCACCAGTAAGGCTCAGTCAGAGGTGACTGTAGAAATACAGAAATACAGAGCAGGCATAGAGGGCAGTGCAGAAAGAGGGAGCAGTAGAGGGACTTGGTAGGTCATTCTACCATCATGGAACTACACATGAAAAGGATCATCTTAAGAATGGTGGAGGCACTGCTAGATGTCAGTCCGTTGGGGACCAGAGTAACCGAGAGGGCTCAAGTAGACATGAGCCGTTCCTTTAAGCATTTTGTAGGCTAACAACACGAACTCGAATTTGAGGCGTGCGGCTAAGGGTAGCCAGTGGAGCTCAAGGAACAGAGGGTTGGCGTGTGCTCTTTTACGCTGAAGGAAGACCAGACGTGCTGCTGAGTTCTGGACCATCCGCAGATGGTTAGGAGGGCACTGCAGTAGTCCATGCATAAAATTACTATGTCGGTCCATAAATATTCACAGCCTTTGCAATGAAGCTTGAAATTGAGCTAAGGTGCATCCTGGTTTCACTGATCACCCTTGAGATGTTTCCACAGCTTAATTGGAGTCCACCGGTGGTAAATTCAGTTGACTAGACAGAATCTGGAAAAGTTTTACAACTGTCCATAAAAAGCCCCACAGTTGGTAGTGCATATCAGCACACAAACAAAGCACAAAGAAGCCTGTAGACCTCCGATATAACATTTTCTCAAGGCACAAATCTAGGGAAGAGTATAGACAAATGTCTGCTGCTTTGAAGGTCCCAATGAGCACAGAAGAAATTTGGAACCACCAGGACTCTTCCTAGAGCTGGCCAGCCGTCTAAACTGAGTGATTAGCCAGAAGTGCCTTGTCATGGAGGTGACGAAGAAACCCCATGGTCATTCTGTCAGAGTTCCAGCATTGCTATGTGGAAAGAGAACCTCCCAAAAGGACACCATCTCTGCAACAATCCACCAATCAGGCCTGTAGGGTAGAGTGGTCGGACAGAAGCCACTCAGTATTAAAATGCACATGACAACCTGCCTGGGGTTTGCAAAAAGGCAACATGTAGACTGTCAGAGCATGAGAAATACAATTCTCTGGTCTGATAAGACAAAAATCGAACTCTTTTCCATGAATACCAACCGAGCATCGCTTACCACATCGCCAAAACCATGACTACAGTGAAGCATGATGGTGGTAGCATAATGCTGTTGCAATGTTTTTTAGCAGCAGGAACTGGAAGACTAGATAGGATAGATGAATGCAAGATATATAAACAGGTATAGAAACATCCTGGATGAAAATCTGCTCCAGAGCACTCTTGACCTAAGACTGGAGTGACAGTTCTCCTTTCAGTAGGACAATAATACCAAAACTTAAACTTATTTTTTGTGTTTACTCAAACAGGGCAAAGGGTTTCACAAATCACACACCGTTTCAAATAATATCTCTTCAGTCCAGGTTTGACCATTATAAGGATTTAAAATGTTAAACCTATAAATATTGCACTATCCCTGAACTTCAGTATAATATGTAGGCATGTTGTCAAATACGTGCACATGCTTAATGCACAAAAGAGAATATAAGCAGTTGTTTTTACCTGCCTGCACATTGTAGGAGCGTATTAACCTAGGACCTTACCTGTGGGGCTGGGGGCAAACCTGACCCTCACTTCTCCCTGAACCGTGGAGCAGCATCGATCCACAGCGGCTGTGTTTAAACGGAGCTCGGCCCATTTGTCTCTGGCTACTACTGTTATAGACTGAAACCCTCTCTGAAGACCACGGCAGAGCAGAAAATGCCGTCTGCAGGTCTTCAAACAAATTAACATGGCGGCAGAGCGGTTTAATTACCAGCTAACAACCAATTAACGCATATAATGATAGATAACATAACCACATTTCAGCAACAAACATGACAAACTCCCATTTACTCTCATTCCCTGCTGATGTTTGGGTCAAACGTGAGTAACATTCTTCTTTCTGAGCAGAATATGAGTGGAGAAGCCACAAAAAATTCTGACACTGCCATCTGGCGACGGGTAATTCTCCCATTGGCTAAGTTCACATTTTCATTTTACTCCCTTTAGAGGGCGCCATTTGACACAGAAGGAAAGAGAAAATATACGTCAGCGTGTCCGACATATTGTGAGTGGCATGTTCACTTCAGAAGCCAGGTGTCACTGGAAACTGGGGTTTTTATATGATATGATATGATATTATATTATATTTCATATTGGAAATGATTTTAATACCAACAATGTTAATCACTAATAAATTTGCTAATCAAAATAAGACAATCTACATACAGGGGTTGGACAATGAAACTGAAACACCTGTCATTTTAGTGTGGGGGGTTTCATGGCTAGATTGGACCAGCCTGGTAGCCAGTCTTCACTGATTGCACATTGCACCAATAAGAGCAGAGTGTGAAGGTTCAATTAGCAGGGTAAGACCACAGTTTTGCTCAAAATATTGAAATGCACACAACATTATGGGTGACATACCAGAGTTCAAAATAGGACAAATTGTTGGTGCACGTCTTGCTGGCGCATCTGTGACCAAGACAGCAAGTCTTTGTGATGTATCAAGAGCCACAGTATCCAGGGTAATGTCTGCATACCACCAAGAAGGACCAACCACATCCAACAGGATTAACGGTGGATGCAAGAGGAAGTTGTCTGAAAGGGATGTTTGGGTGCTAACCCGGATTGTATCCAAAAAACATAAAACCACGGCTGCCCAAATCATGGCAGAATTAAATGTGCACCTCAACTCTCCTGTTTCCACCAGAACTGTCCGTCGGGAGCTCCACAGGGTCAATATACACGGCTGGGCTGCTATAGCCAAACCTTTGGTCACTCATGCTAATGCCAAACGTCGGTTTCAATGGTGCAAGGAACGCAAATCTTGGGCTGTGGACAATGTGAAACATGTATTGTTCTCTGATGAGTCCACCTTTACTGTTTTCCCCACATCCGGGAGAGTTACGGTGTGGAGAAGCCCCAAAGAAGCGTACCACCCAGACTGTTGCATGCCCAGAGTGAAGCATGGGGCTGGATCAGTGATGGTTTGGGCTGCTATATCATGGCATTCCCTTGGCCCAATACTTGTGCTAGATGGGTGCATCACTGCCAAGGACTACTGAACCATTCTTGAAGACCATGTGCATCCAATGGTTCAAACATTGTATCCTGAAGGTGGTGCCGTGTATGAGGATGACAATGCACCAATACACACAGCAAGACTGGTGAAAGATTGGTTTGGTGAACATGAAAGTGAAGTTGAACATCTCCCATGGCCTGCACAGTCACCAGATCTAAATATTATTGAGCCACTTTGGGGTGTTTTGGTGGAGCGAGTCAGGAAATGTTTTCCTCCACCAGTATCACGTAGTGACCTGGCCACTATCCTGCAAGAAGAATGGCTTAAAATCCCTCTGACCACTGTGCAGGACTTGTATATGTCATTCCCAAGACGAATTGACGCTGTATTGGCGGCAAAAGGAGGCCCTACACCATACTAATAAATTATTGTGGTCTAAAACCAGGTGTTTCAGTTTCATTGTCCAACCCCTGTACAATGCAAAACTTACCATAATTCACTTCTGAGAATACACAAAACGTTTTGATTAAACTGAGTTTAAGTTGTGTTACCTTTAATAACTGGAGGGAATGTGGACAACAGTGGCATTACAAAAACAGGGGTTTCCTTTAACGTTGTTGTAAAGCCAAGACAAAACATTCCAGGGAGGCTGCAAAGAGGCAGACGGTAACTCTAAATGAGCTGCAGTAATTCTCAAAAAGGACCTTTTTGAAACAAAATTTGGATTTTCGAGCAACCAAAAGTAATGTTGGGCTCAAACCCCAACAATCAGAATAACCAAAGGTAACACAATGCCCACAGAAAAAATAGAGTTGGTATCATCATCTCCAATAGGGTTAGCTTTTTAAAAAAAAATTATGAGCAATTCTAAATGCTTCAGGTTTCTGTTACAAAGCTGAGGATGAAGAGATAATCATAGGCTAACTTTCTACAATATTCCTAATAATCACTCATTTAATTGTTTATTAAAGGGCCTACCTTCACTTTCTGTTGTTTTATTGTATCCGAAGAAAGTAGGCTATTAACAACCCTTGCATTTGTTTTTACATTTTCTCTTTTTAGAATAATTGATAATGAATTTTATTGAGATTTTAAGTGACAGACCAACAAAAAGCATAACTGTGTGGAAGGAGACAATGGTCAATGTCTTTTAAAATATTTATGAAATGAAAACATAAGCAGATTTTCTATTGAGTCCACCTGTCTATGCAATAATCCCAGTTTAGAAACAATTGTCCAGCTTGAAGGTAAACACTGTTTCAGTCTCAAGTCTTGCAGCCCCCAACAGGTTTTCTTCCAGGATTGTCTTGTATTTAGCTCCATCCATTTTCCATCCAACTTTGACCAGCTTTACAGTCCCTGCTAAATAATAGCATCCCCACAGCATGATGCTGCCACCATCATGTTTCACTGCATGTTTGCTGTGCTCCCACTGATGTGCAGTCTCAGTTTTCTGCCACTCATAGTGTTTGCTAATTTGTTTTTGGTCAACTTTAAACAGTGCTTTTTGTGTGTTGCTTTCAATAACACCTTTCTTCTTGCCATGCTATCATCAAGGTTCCCTTTAGAGGCAGAAATGTGGAAAATCATGGATCACTTCACATTTACATATGTACCACTTTTTGTTGGTGTGTCTCATAGAATCCCAAGAAAATGTAAAGAGATATTATACCTAAATCACAATATCAACCAGGAACAATGCATTAGGTTAATAGTTTTACAATTAACTGCGGGGTTACTAAAACTTTAATTAGCCACCATTAACTGTGTCAGTAACATGATCAACACTCTATTATAAAGCTGAGCTTAAGGTACTCAGTTGTGAGAGAAGCAAACCCGTTTAACTTGATTTGGGTTTGCTTGCAATGTAGGTTGTGTGTGTGTGTGTGTATGTGTATGTGTGTGTGTGTGTGTGTGTAAATGCGCATGCATATTCAAATAAATTTGAACTTCCCCCAAGGGTTAGATTAAAAAAAATTTCATTGTGAGACAGAGGGCATTTTTTACATTTTTGTGTCATATCTGCACCTTTCATTGAAGGAAAAACACAGACATGCTTAAAAAGGGGAAATGAATGTTATAATAAAGACTTTATTCTTCACCTTATTCTTTAAACAAATGTTATGTCTTTGTTTTTTCATTGGTGTCAGTGACCAAGTTGCCCTTATTTTTGGTGTCTCTGAGGAATGCAGTGGGTGTGATACAAGCAAAAAACAAAATGATTATTCCTAGAGGAGCTGTTTAGTGTTCAGATTGGCTCCATGTTAAAGCTGGGACTGATCTGTGAGTTAAACATCACCGTCAGCTTTCAAATGAAATTAGTAGTATTTTACTTCAAACAAAGGTCAAATAAACAAAACAGTGGAAAATCCTGCTTCAGCTTTATATTTTTTTATTTTCTGGCTCAGCTTTACAGCAGCACTGATTTACTGAAAATCTGGTTGTGACTGCAGTGTAATACACACCTGGAAACCAGTTTGGCTCTGCCCCCTCGCGTCTCACCAGGGAAGCCACCTTCATCACCTGTGACATAGTCGGAAGGCAACACACCCTTTGCAGGTTCATCTGTGTCTAAGGTGTCAGGAGAGAGACGCTCCACCGCAACAAAGGACTCTACAGACAAACACGGTAAGAGATTTACATCTGATTTCAGGGAGTTGTTACACTTTATTTCTGTGCCAAAGGCTTTCTTAATGAAGATCATAAATCATAAACCTTAATGTCTACAACTGCAGATGAGACTTTAAGTTTTTTATATGATTGATCTTTGTAAACAGAAAACTAAGAAATGCTGATTCATGTTCAGTTCACACTGCATGGACTGGTTGTAAAGTGAATGCAGTTGAGGCTGATGAGACTGAAAATAAGTGACGTTGAAGCTGACGCACTTTGATCCTGCATTGCTTGTTTCTCATTTATAAAAAAGCTATATATATATATATATACACACACACATATGTTAGGATGGTTTTAGTTTGTAACCAAAGAATTATAGATAATAAAATTTGCTAAGAAATTGGCAAACATAAAAGTGGAATAAAACTTAAAAACCCTAATATGTAAGCTTGATTTGGGTAACCACATACATTACATACAACTTTATGCCCATAAAGTTGTAATGGTTTTATCCTCAGACACATTCATTTTAATTGTTGTTTAATCTTTTTATTCTTAACATGTTGAGAAGATTTACAGTTTATCAATAAAGATTAAATCACATTTTCATGTATTTTTTATTTGGTTTTGTGAAATTCATCCTTTAACAACAAATCTTATGAGAAATTTGGAATTCTAAAGAAAGCAAAGAAGGACTTCTTTAACATTTTACATTAAATCACTGTGACTTTTTCATTTTTTTTTTCTAATTTAAAGAAGAATTACTTCAACATCTACAGGGAAAGGTATTATTATTTATTGCTGAATGACTCATAAGTTCTCAACACAAACTCTGATGTGTTTTCTTTAACATTATAATTTAGTTTTTCCCCTTAAAACAATTTATTTTAAATAACCTAAGTTGTGTTTGCTCTTTCTTGCCTTTTTTTGTATTTTCAAATGTTTGAACAAATGTTCCTGAGCAAATATTTTTGATTTCAACCCTTCATTTATCCATATTATTTAACAGGAGGGTAAATGCCTCAATACAACACTTTTTGTTCTCATAACTATTACATTTATTGTTAGTCAACTAGATAAAGTCAGCAGCATTAAAAACAAACTAATTCCTAAAGTGAGCTTTAACATTCTGATTTTGTTATGTTGTCATCCAATAAATTCTCTGCAGAGAGCCTGAGACATGTTTGTGTTTCCAAATCTAATGCAGAAACATTAAACAGTTACTGTGCCCACAAATAATTTTAATTGGTGTTATGTTCGGCCTGATAACTGACACTATTAAACTGTGGAAGATAATCTCCCATGTGTTGCGGACTTAATTAATTGTAAAGTAAAAACATAATCAAGGGTTAGTAAGTGGTTTAAACTGAGTCCTTTTCAAAGGGCTTTAAAAACAAAAGAGTAGTAATTAGTACAATTAATTAATTAATGATTACATTTTAGTACCATCATTTTCATCTGCCATATTAGTCTCTTTTTGTCTGTTAATCTAGACTTAATGTTGTTTAAATCAAAGTTCAGTGCCCAGATGAGAAGATAAAAAAATAGGAAAAAATCCTGAAGGCTGAGATACCTTAACAATCTTTGGCAATTCTGGAAGAGAAAAAAGCAAAATGTTTTTCTTTACACCAGGATGACACTTTTTACTGCAGATTTCCTAATGTTCTCACTTTGATTTTTCACTCTCATTTTCATGCATTTACCGGTTTAAAAACAAATTACCAGGGAAGAAATCTATACCAGAAAAAAACCCTGATAGGAAAGTAATACCTTTAAATGGGGTTTGTAAAGTGGATGATTTTTTTTCAGCAGCTCATACTTTACGTCAACTTTTACTGTTGTAGAGTCGATCATTTTTAGTTTTTAAACTTTTTTTTCGCCGAGGCAAAAACAAAAAAACAACCACAACTCCTCTAAATCCTTAATAGATGTTAATTTAAGAAATACGTTGCTGCAGTGTCGTGTTTGTAGTTTTTCTCTGCTGGGACACATCTCTCAGGCTGGAATGTTCTAAATATCTGTGAATGTTACAAACGTTCTCTAACTCTGAGGTGAGTTTGTTTAACAGTATGACGCTGTTCAAATGATTCTGGCTTGAACACCTGCTCATAACTCCAACCTCAGTTTTATTTCTTTTCTCCAAACATTGAGAGAACACAAAAACCTGTGTTCGCAAAATCCCTTTAAAATGTGTCACAGTTACACCTTTCTGTGGACCTTTTAGTGACTCTATGTGTTATAAAATGTAATTGCTTTTCAGAAACATCTGAGATTTATAGCTGAAAATGAAGGCTTATATTTTCATGTTGGGAAACAACCGTCCCCCATCCACTGAGTGAACGAGAGTTACCTACTCAACGCCTACAGAACTAAACTAAAGTTCCTGGATTTTCAGAGGGGAAGAACACTCCTTGTGCAGTCCTTGTTCATTCCAGTTGTTTTAAATTATTGCTTTAAATGTAGATATTGGCAAGCTTAGGACAGTAGCTATTTATATTTATCATTTACTTGTGCCCTTCCTTGAATGGTACCTCTCCTGTCTTTCCCATTTTGAAGAGTGATCAAGAAAAATGGACCTCTTCGTTAGGTTCCTTGACCCTTTTACCAAGTTAAAAAATAATCTTATAAATAATAAAAATGTTTCAATTACATGTAAGAAAGAAGACTTGTTTGGGGTGCCAATAATGGTGCCACTAGTGAATTAGTAAAGACAATTATTTCTTATAGTGGAATCATTTCCCCAACAGAATAAAAGTGTTCATATTAAGGATGATTTTCAGCATTATTATGCTACTGAAACAAAAGACTGATTTATTGTTAGGTGTTTTACTTTCATGGGAGAGGGTGTTTTGCTTTGAGGTTTTGGATTTTCTTTTCAAGAAGCCAAATGCTAAAACAGGTTTTTTTCTCATTTTGACCTGAACATTTCATCTTTCTGATTCATTTCCTTACAATAAAAACTGTACAGTTAATACTTAAAGGGCACCTATAGACATCTATGGGACCTTTAACATCTGAATCTTTTTGCAAACTGAGATTTCAGATGTATGTATTTAAAGCAGTGAAAGCACATATTAATGAGCAGATACACAGTATTTGGGCTAGTTACCATTTGCGTGTACCTACCCTAACCCTAACCCTACCCTCAGCAGGTTGATGTTTACATACTTATATAACACATCAAACATACGAAAGAAGCCCAGCTGGAAATACACACACAAAATGATGTAAAACAGTAAAACATAATAAAACACAACAACACAGAGCATGATAAAACATGTGAAACAACAGTAAAAGTGACTATATTGAACATGATTAATGAATATATGTCCATACCTTTTGCATATTTAATGCACGACTGACAGACTAATGCCAAAAGTGCTTCTGCACATTTAAAACATGATTAATAGAAAGGCCTTTGGCAAAAAAAAACCCTGCTGCATAGGATTCCAACACTGAGAAGTCATTGGTGCCAACCTAATGCAATTGTTAGCATGATCACAAGGTGAGCTCAGAGCCACACCTTTTATTGTTCCTTAAAACCAGAAAATGTATTTACAGTAGATTCTAAGTAAAATGTCTCCACTGTTAGTCATATTAAAACTGATGACAGACAGAAAGATAATAAACATTAAACATGACTCGTAATTCCAGGAACATTTTTACCGTGCATTGTTTTAATGGGGAGATTGACTCGATATCCTAAAGTTCATTGTCGGTATCTGGATGGTGTACAGTTTCAGCATTCTTTCCCCTGATCTATTATTGGCTCTGCATGTGTCTGCTGTTGTGCTAAAGCTCTCTGGATGCCAGATTGACAGTAAAATATCTGATTGCCACTCCCTGACTCCTGTTTGCACGAACCACGCGGGCATTAAGGTGAAAGGACAGGAACAATGGTCAGACAAAGCCTTCTTGACAGCTAACATGTATCAAGCTTTGAAATACATGGCTTTAAGAGGGGTCCCACCTCTGAGAGAAAATGTCACAGTGTACTCATTAACATAGAGGATGAAGCACTCTTATTACTAGAGTTTAGTTCAAAATATAAAAAAGTCAATTACAGATGTTTTTAATACCTAAGCCAGGCTTCTAACCCTGTTAGTCACCTGTTGCTCCTTGAAGAATAATGGCTTATGTCACCTGTGTTGTCTTGTTCTCTCTCTCTCTAGTGTTTTTCATCATAAAGCCCTCTGATCCCATGAGACTGGTCCCATCATGAAACGCTATCTATTCCTGCTTGTTTACTTTCTTGGAACCACCTTTGGTAAGAGCAGGTTTTTCTTCTTTTAGTAAAACGCCCACACTCAACCAAACCTTACAGAAATAAAGAAATCCACCATCCTTTACAATCTATTTAAAACTCTAAACAAAAGACTCATTCTAACACAGTATGTCATTTTGTTCAACTTTTTCCACTCTTAGTCATTGAGATACACTGTTGGGCAAAAGTTTCAATCCAACCACAAAGTACCAGTAATATTGTCAGTCAGTCATGTACTACCACTTCTTCCATAGTGGGTCACGGGGAAGCTGATGCCTATCTTCAGTAGTCTATGGACAGGTCGCCAGTCCAGGGTGTACTGGACTGGTCTCTCCAAATCTCGCAGTTTAGAGAGACCAATTAACCTAACAGTCATGTTTTTGGACCGTGGGAGGAACCCACAAATGCACGGGGAGAACATGCAAACTCCATGCAGAAAGACCCCTGGCAGGGCTCGAACCCAGGACCTTCTTGCTACAAGGCAACAGTGCTACCAGCGCTTTTTTGTTTACATCATTTTCATCCCATAGAAGAAAATGTGTCCATCCTCTTTTTGCAAAAGTTTCATTTTTTCTTTTTTTGCAACCTAAAAATAGTCATAAAATGATGGTTTTTTAAAACTGACCACAAATATATATATTAATTTATCAAAAATTATAAGTTGTCTTTTTTCAAAGGGTCATGCATTATTTGTGGCTCTAAATGAGTTTTATTTAGTTAAACTGAGGGCAAAAATGGCTCTTTAGACTGTAAATGTTGCAGACCCCTGCTCTAGAGTTTATCCTTTTGTCCATCACTGTCAATAATCTTTGAAGTATTTAGAGACTGAAAAATAGCTAACTAAATTAGTGACAACTTACATTGTCACTGTACATTGACAATGACAAAGAAATATGGCATTGTAAAATTTAAAACATTGTCATTGAAAAAATAAACATTGTCAGTGAAAAAAAAATTTAACTGAAAAAAGAAACAGCGACACTGAAAAACTTATAATACTCTGTTTTTACGCTGCAGCTTCTTTTTCTATGAGAGATGTTTCCAACGTCCCTTTAAAGTTCTTTCAGTTACATTGCCAAGCTGGTGACGGGTTAAAAGAAGCATCTCCTTCTCTGGCTTTCCATTTTTCCACTTCCTGCAGTCCACCAATGGAAATAAGCCAATTGGTGACATAAACCTAATACAATACAATATTAGGAAAACCTAAATATATATGAAACAACTGAAGTCTTGAGAATGTCTTTTAATGTTAAGATAGCTGGCAGCTAAAGTAAGCTCTGGTTCACATCTTATAAATCGGCAATTAGCTTATTTTAAAACTAAACTTACAGAATCACTTTACAGCTAATAATGATAAAATTAATGATGTTTATATAACAATAATGATTATAATAATGATGTCAAATCTCTTTTTCGATGTCAATGTTAGCTGTCACTGATTTAGCTCCATAGAAAAAATAGAAATATAATAGTGCAAAAAGAAACAGCTAAAGAAAGCTTAAACAAAATGGAAATCATAACTGTGCCAGGAAGAGACAAGAAAATTAAAGCAGGGATTCTGTCAGGAATCTTGATTATGTTTTGTCTTTTAATGTGTGTCCTTCCGCACTGAGAGCAGATTGTTAATGGAGCATAGGATCTGTGGATCTGTTTGTCCATAACAGGAAGTAAATTCATGTATTTACCTGGGAATCTGTACATACAGTACAATGGATGCAGAGATGATGGTCTATTTTGTAAAATCTGCTCCTAAAATGTTGCAATACAAATGTTACTCTTGGCTCTACAAACATTTTTCAATTTTTTAGATATAAAAATTCTCATGATCTTTATTAAAAACCATCACTGAGGCTTTTATTAATATGATTAAAAGGTGCATTTTTCACCAAGTTTTAGAATAAACCGATGTATAGTTATATTTATGAGCGTAACTTTTGAGTTTCATTCAATTTAAAAGAGGATTATAACAATCACAATGTAACAAGTAATTCAGATTTTGTATACAAGTTTAGTACTTTTGATCTCACTGGAAAATCACAACATAGCAGATGCAGATTAACCATAAAATCTAACAATGAACTCTGTTTGATCCCAACAGGAGAATCTAGTGCAAAAGGGTAAGTTCAATTCCTTTAATATTTCATGAGGAAATCAGATGTAAATCACTTTGGGCATAGTTAATAAAGGATTAAACATTATTTTTAATTTGTAAATATTTCACTCTGTTCTTAATATAATGAGCTCTGAAATATTTCAACTCTAAATTTCTTTATTTACCCAATTAAACCTGCAGAAATACAACATGTGGAACAGAACACTGTGGTCCAAAGCCGGTGAGTTCTTCCTCTGTGTAGTTTAGAATTTGGACAACCAAACATCTTTAGAAGCTGTCACTGTAAAAGTAAGATTTTAAGAATGAATTTTATTAGTTGTTTAAAGCAAAATTACTTATAGTGCTTGCTTATCAACAAATTACAGTTATTTAATAAGTGAAATTCCCCTCCATTCAATACAATGTCCATGAAGGTGGCTGAATTTGACATAATTGTCAGATTCAGCACCTGTAATGTGTGTTTTGGTGAAGAGTCGGTTTTTCTAACTCCTGTTAAAAAATTTACAACACTCCTTTTTACAACATCAGTGAGGTGTTGCCAAACTGCTCCAATCACATTCCAACAGTATTGTCAAGCATCACCTCTTTAGTAAAGTACACTGTAAGCCTTTTTTGTGTAACAGAATTACTGGATTAGTGACGTAGCTAATTCTAACTCTCCACAAAAGTTGGTCAATTCTTTGTTCCATGAGTATGACAAACATGTTTTGGAAAAAACCTGTTAATGAGTTGAGTAATCAATGGAACATACATAACCTCTCAGGATGTCAATGGGAAATTTTAAATATGAATTGTAGGAGAATCCCTTCCCCCTGGTTTTCCTTTGGGTTTGAGTCTTCTACTTTTACACACAGGCGTCACCAGGCCAAATGTCTCAGCTGAAGAGTTTTCAAGCAAACTACAACACACTACCATAGACTACTCGTTCTTATTGTGAAGCTAGTTCTCATGACTTTATGGCTTTTTCAAATTAGGTATTTTAATTTCTTAAAATTTAAAATTAAAAACTGTAGCTTTAAATCATATCCAAATTGATTTAAAACATGCCTTGTACATCAGATCAGTGGCGGTTCTTGCATGTTTACTTCCCTTGGCAAGCCCATCTTTTTTATTATGTACCTTATCAGAAAGATGTAGAACAAAAATTGTCGATCTGTGAAAAAACATTGGTCTTGTACTTTACAAAAATAATTTTATATATGACCCAACTATACCTGTTAATATTTTGGATTTAGAACTAGGAGCAATCAAACGCAGACCAGTTTCTTCAAAAAAATCTAAGAAATAGCCCTTTAATTCAGTTCTGACTTGGAAGCGTCATTAGCTGGCTGAGGTAAACAGCTATGTTTTCTCACAGTGCTTACATGGTACAAAACTTCAGGGAGCGCTGTTCCAATTGACAGGACTTGCAATTAAGTAAAAGCACATTTGTTCATGTTGCAGCTGTGCAACAAATTTGTTTTGTCAGTGCAAATGGTGTACCCCGGGACATGCCGCTCTGGGTGAAGAGCCATAATGCCAATTTAAGAGCAGATGCCTTATCACAGAAAAACACAGTTCACAGACATTTGCATATTAGACCATCTATTGGATAGAAATCTTTGACGTTTGGTCTTTATTTGGAGCAAAGAACATTGAAAGGCTGTGTGTACACCTAAAAAAAGCTAAGAATTGGTCAAAGTTACTTATACCTCAGTAATGGTGCAGAGATGTTGAGGAGGGAAATGTGTTTATAGAGAATGTTATTTGTTTTATGCTAGATTATCAACCTATATTATATTTATTTAAGATTTAAAGCTTTGTTTTTTACCTTTACCCTTCTTGTTGGTCATGTATTCTGAGAAAGATTTATAAGATCCTTCTAGAACCATTTACAGATTTGCTGATAGAATAACATAAGCCTGAAAAACTGTGACTGTCTGTTGGAACTATAACACATCTGGCTCAAAGCAACTCATGAGTGGTGTGTTGTGTCATGGCGGATTGAACAGCATACCTCTTATTTTAACCTAACCCTGCTTTAAAATTATCCACAACGTCATCCCTGACCTGTCTGCTGTGTTCTTTGGTCTTTGTGATGCTGTATGTTTTTCATTATTGATATCTAATAAAACTTGTGACACTTTCACAACAGCCATATCTATACTGAGATTTAGTGAGTTAGTCACGATAATTAAATGACTTCTGTAGGCATTTGGTGGTAATGGATTTTATTTAGGGGTATCAGAGTAAATTGGCTGAATGCAAATGTGTGTGGTACCATTCAGATTTTGATTTGATCTAAGGTATTAGAAAAATTTGTTTTTACCCAACTACAACTATTTTTAGAAAATAATGAGACCTTTGAAAAATTCAAATCGGGCTTTATATCCTGACATAGCACACTACAGGTGCATTACGACATTGCTATGTCTGTCAATGGAATGTGTCTGGTTGTTTTGGTGCTGCTGGCCCTCACAGCAGCCTTTGATACTCTGGATCACTCCTTCTTGTCATGGCTAAACCACTACATTGGTATAGGTGGCTGAGCACTTATGTGTTTTACATTTTATCTTACTGGCCGAACTTTCACAGTTATGATTAATGATTTTGGCATCCTCCAGTGGTCCTCTGTCATGTGGGGTGCCACAAGACTTCATCACATTTGTGTTCTCCCTCTATATGTTGCCACTTTATGTACGATTATAACGTGGTACTACCTGTCTTTAAAACCAACTTACAGTAACCTACAACACTCCCTTCTTGACTATATTTCTACAGTTAAACAGTG
Organism: Girardinichthys multiradiatus; assembly: GCF_021462225.1. Lineage (NCBI taxonomy): Eukaryota > Metazoa > Chordata > Actinopteri > Cyprinodontiformes > Goodeidae > Girardinichthys > Girardinichthys multiradiatus. Next base: position 39,302,656 of record NC_061798.1, on the reverse strand, counting down.
ATTGAGCCAAAATTTCTTGTTTTTAAATGAGCAAAAGACAGTACATTTTATTTGGTAATAATGCCACCACTGATGTCAGTGCTCTGAATTTTTCTTTCAGTTATGCAGTAAAAATTTGGGAGGGATTTTTGACAAGGATTTTAACTTCAATAAGTAGATTGATTCAGTAGTAAAGCTTTTACCATTGCGGCTTTTAGCTAAAGTTAAGCCATTTTTAAACAATTCAGATCTTGAGAAGGCCATTCATGCTTTTATCAACTCAAGAGTTAATTACTGGAATACTCTTTATGTTGGTGCACTCGGCCGTCTCTCAATCGTCTCCAATTGGTCCCAAATAGCTTCTAACTGGTACCTCCAGATGAAAGCACATCACTCCTGTTCTATTTTCTTTACACTGTCCGTAGATTTAATAAAGCTCCAACTAGTCTGACCCAATCTTATTTATCTAATTTATTGAGTTTTTGTGTGTATGGTAGATCCATGAGGTCTTCATCCCAGTTTTTAATGAATGTTCCAAGGACTAAGTATAAACACTGGGCGTTCTCAGTAGCGGCTACTAGACTCTGGAACCAGCACCCTCTGGACCTGCTCTCTATCACTGACCTGGGCCTTTTTAAATCTAAACTTTTTTTCAGAAAGGATTTTAATATCCAGTAGCATGGAGGCATTTTATTTCGATTTCTTTATTGTTTTCATTGTTGTTTCTGTTTTTGGTTGTTTGATGTTTTTCCTTCTATGACTGTAATATAAAGCACTTTGGTTGCCTGGTCGGCTGTTTTTGTCATAAAAGTGTTTGCGGGCGGACCAAAGTGCAGACAAGAGCTGGGCAGCAACATGTTGCAAAAGGTTTTCAGCTTTATTTCCAGGGGTTATCAAAGAAACCAAACAAGGCACTGTAGATACAAACAAAGTCCAGATCCAAAAACTTACAAGATCGGTCCTGCAGGAACATGGAAAAACTCAGCACAAATACGTGGGTTGAGAACGGGGTATGACAAACACAAGGAACCAGCCACAAACAATGACACAAAACCAACTAATATACCGAGGGATAACAAAGGGCAGGTAATCAGAGAAAACACGGAACTGGTGTGACAAGGAAGCAGAGAGGCAGAAGGAAAAGGTGAAACAAATACAAAGGCAGAGGATGGGCAAAGTAACTAATAAACAATAAACAGAAACACAGACCAAGCAAACATATAGACAAAGATAAATAATCAAATGGGAAATGAGAAAACTAGAATAACCATGACTAAAGTAAACAGAGAAACTAGAGGGAACATAGGAACAACAATAACAACCTAAGAACAAACAAAGAACCCATAAAGAAAACCTGAATACATAAGTAAACAAACATAACCACACTGACTGAATTAACTGGAAAGGAAACAGAAAATAAACTAGTAAACAAGAAGAGTGCAAAGGAACAAATAATAAAACACAATTAAATACAACAATACTAAAGAGAAATAAAACTAGAGAATCCAGGGAAGACCAAGAACTATAATAATTACAATAATAATAAACCATACAAAGTAATAAGAAAACAACCATAAAAGAACTTAAGAAGTAAACACTAGGAGGCGGAAGAGGGAGAAAAGAAAATATGATACAAAAACCAAAACAGAAACATCTAAGCAACAGGTAAACAAACACAAAGCCACAAACAAAGTCCAAAAATGTCACTCCATGACAGTTTTTGAAAGGCAATATAAATAAATAAAAGGAAAAATAAAATATTTGTAAAACCTTTTTTAAAACGTTGGCTCATTATCCTTCCACTACTTTGTGTTCCACAAAAAATAAACAGCATAGACCAACGTTTGTGGTTTTAATGTGACAAAATGTCAAAAATGCAATGCTTTTCCAGGGGCCAGACTCGACCTCCCGGTTCCTGCAGTGTGTCGGCTTGCCCTCCACAGACACAGGAAAAGACCACATGCACAGGCTGAAAGCAATGCTTGAGGGAGCAATGGACGTGTACACCTTCATGGTATGGCTTTTACTGGCACGCAGTGGCAAAAATGTTGCACACATTCCACCCTGACCAGTTGTTGCTGTTATAGTCTCTGCCTATTTTTTTATTCTATAACACTTGTGCTTTTAAAACTGTGACACAGTTGTAGCGAAAAAGGCTTATGCGTTCTATGCTGAAACCTTTTCAGAAACCCATGAACTCTATGTATTAATTTTGATTTTGACAATTATCACAGAAATCCAGCATGACCGGTGTGCCGATCCTGAGCCTGGAAGGAGCTTTGGATTTTAATCCCGGAGCAGAACCTCTCCAGAATGAAGCCCTGGTTCAGATGTGGCTTGAGGTCAAAATAAAACCTCTGCTAGGTTCCATCACCAAACACTTCCTGTCATGCCTCAGCACCAAGAATTTCAGCTGCTCCACTTATCAGACTGTGTATGTCCTTTACTTTTCTTCTCAACATTTTTGTTTTGATTGTAGCTGCTTTTGAACATTTCTGTCTTACTTTTCAGAGTGAGAGAGCTCAGCCACTATTACTCAGAGATGAATCCAGTCAGACAAAAGTGGATCTATACATTCTTTATGTACCCCTTCCTCTCTGGAGACAGAGTTACAGGTAATGTGTATTACTAATGACTACTAAAAGAGTAACTAGATAAGATCAACATATATAAAAACAAGAAAAAGGCAAAGATCTTTGTGGAAAAGACCCAATAATGTGAGAGAAATTTACAAAGTCTGTTGCTGGAGAAACAGATGGCTCTGCACCAGCAGAACAACCAAAACTGCGCACAATTAAACCTAATCCCAGAATGTAAAGTGGAAAGAAAATTCCAATTAAAGCTGAAAGTCTTTTTTAAGTTATGTCTCTACCAGATTTGCACTTTTAGAGACCATTGGCTAGCTAAAGCTTAGTCAGACCAGTTTGCTGTGTTTCTTGGTCTCAACAGGCTGTTTGTTCATTAATGTTCTCTAACAAACCTTTGAAGCCTTTACAGAACAGCTGCATTTATCCTGAGATTTTAATTTCTCACAGATGTACTCCAAATTAGGTTACTTCTGAAGCCAGTTGGTTGTACTGGATTATTTCTAGGGACGAAAATGGACTGAATAAAAATGCACTGCATACTTTCCAGATGTTTATTTAGAAAAAAAATTTAAAACATTTATTCTCCTGCCACTGCTTTGTATTGCATGATTATTTTAAATTTAGACTTAAAATTGCCACTTGACAAATCAAAAAAGGAGTTCAAGGGATGTAAGACCTGTCAACTGTCATATCTGTCTAAAATGTGTGCAATGCTGTCCTCAATTGAGTGCCCCTTGTCCTAGAGATGTTGATAAAACATTATTAATCTGAGACAATTGTGTATAGGCTGTGTTGACCATGATGAAACCAGCGAAGAATGGCTGATGAAGAATTTTGGAGCTTTCAGAGCAATGGCCCGAATAAATGACTTCACCAGCCTCAACATGGTCTTCAGTGGCGTGAGTTAGACTGATTTTGTACAAATTGCCCAAATGGAGTTTGAATGCCAGGAGATCATTGTTACACCACTCCCTCTGTTTTTCACCACAGCTGGAAGTTCTCCACCTGCTGTCTCCTGTACAAAAGGCAGAGCTGCTCTTAAAACCTGAGGTGGCTGGTTTAGACAACGGCACTCTAACTCTGGTCTTCAACAGTTTGTTGTCCGGGGGCTCAGGTCCTCATCCAACTGCCGGCCCTGGAAACACATCTATGGCCCCTTCTGGTTATTCATCTCCACAAAACACACTCACAGAGGTAAATATACTTTATTGTATTTAATACTTTAGTACCTAAAGCAGCAGCTATAAACCCCACTCCTAAATGTTGTGACTGATGTGGTGTCCTTCATATTTTACATAGCTTCCTCAGACCTTTATAAATGGCTTTATAAATGTTTTAATATGTACGGTGAACATATTGTTTTTTTCTGTTTTAGTGCAAACTTTGTGGTAGAGGTGGCTCTTCACATTTACACTTCAAATTAAATATTCACAAAGACTGTTTAAAAATATGCATAAGCTTTTTTTCTTACTGTCTGGCGGTAAATCAAACTAAACTTTTACTATTTTAGATCAGTTAGGTTTACCAAAATTGTTTCTATTTGCTAAATGCCACTGTATGATTTGGCTGAAACGTTTGGATATCCCTCCTCAAGAATCACTATAATTTGCTGAAATTTTGGTCCATTCCTCCAGATAGAACTGGTGTAACTGGGTCAGGTTTGTAGTCCAACTTTTCCGCTTTGCTTATAAATTTTCCATGATACTGAAGTAAGTCCTTTGCAATGCTCACTCCAAAACATTAACTTTCTTGTCCTTAAACCACTTTGTAACTATTTTGGTTAAATACGTAGGTTCATTGTCCATTTGCAAGACCAATTTGTGTGTGAGCTTTAACTTCCTGATGTTGCTTCAAAATTGTCACATAATCTTTTTCCCCATGATGACATCTATTTTGCCAACTGCACCAGTCCATCCTGAACTAAAACATCCACCCTGTACATCACAGTTAGGATAGTGTTCTCAGACTTTTTCTTCCAAATGTAACCCTGGTAATTTTGCCCAAATACTTCAGTTTTAGTTTCATCAGACTATTGGACATCAGTCTTCCTCCCTGAGGGCATTTGCAAACTGTTTTTTGATTAATGGCTTCTTCTTTTCTGAGTGGTCGTTCAGCCCATGTTGGCACAGGACTTATTTCACTCTGGATAAGGACACTTTATTACAATCTTCAGTCAGAATCTTGATCTCTTGCTTTTGTTTTAGAGTTGATATACACATTTCACACCAAAACACGGTCAAACAGGACACTGAACCTGTCACCTTCCTGAAGGTGTGATAGCTGGACATTCCCATGCTGTATATTACTTAAATTCTTTGAAGAGATGAACATGGCACCTTCTGGCATCTGGAAATTCTCTTTTTTTTTGTTTTTCCTGAATTGTTTAATCAATACTGTAGTAATGTTACTGTATACAAACTTCTAAATGTGCAATAAACAATTCTCCAGAAAAATTATCCTCATTATTCTTGCACATAGCAAATACAAATAATTTTGGTAATTTTAACTGAACTAAAACTGGAATTGTTTTGACTTTTTTACTGTTACATAGTTATTTACATAGAGATATTTTTTAGCTTAGTTTAGCTTAGCTTTGCTTGAGATTACGTGAATACATCTAATTATTTTATGACTTTCTGTTTCCCTTTGGTATAAATTTGAAATACCATGTTAGATTTAACCAGTTTAAACTCCTGTTAGTGTGTAAGATGACTGGTCTCTGTTCAATTGCACAATTTATGTCGCAGTTTAGAGGTTGGAGCCACAACTCAACAATATAGGCATAAATGTCATTAATGATTTCGTTAAAGAAATGGGGATCAGAAGGTTGCTTAATACTATGATTCCACAGGTGGACACAAATGTGATGTTTTTACTTTAATGTTTCTGAATTTTGCTTTTGTTCTCATATACTGGTTCTTCCAAATACTCATAAAGGAAAAGCGAAAAAAGGAAGGATTCACATCCCAAACTCATTGAACTTCCTCCAAAACAGGAAAAACAGAAAAACAGAAAAACTTTAATTCACAATCTTTTCTTTTCACATTACAGATCGCAAATGGATTCATGAAGGCTTTCAAACCGATTGGGAGTTTTGCTCATGAATTTGTTTACTTTACACATCAGGTAAGTAAACTCATACAAACACATCCTGAGATATTTAAACTGACCTTTTTATGGTGGCAAGTAGTGCGTTAAAATGTCCTCTGGCCTCATGTGTCTTACAGAGAAATGTTTCAGAAATAAAAAGCACCACTTTGACTCAGTTCCTGCTCAACTGGACTCTGGCTGAGCTCGCAGACGTGTACACTCCACATGAAGTGCCCATGGTCCCAGAGACCCCGCATTTTGATGTGACCAATGTGGAGGACTGGTTCCAGCAGGTGGTTTTGCCGCTGCTACGCAGATTCCTGCCAGACGATGGAGCCCTGATGCACCAAAACATCAAGCTCGCTTTTCACGAGCTGTAGTAAGTCAGACTAAGTTTGAACGGAATACACGCTTCTTTGAGTTATGTGCACATACTTCCTTCTCAACAGCTTTGTTTTATTTACTTTGCCAACAATTTTCTGTTTTAGTGGTTTTTTTTTGTTTTTTATAGTTTTTTGGTCTATTTAGCTTTCATCATAAATTATTTGGTTTGCTTTTTGGCTTTGGATTTGTAATTGTACACAGTATAGCCCAGAGGTGGGTAGTAACTAGATATATTTATTCAGGTACAATTACGTTGGTAACTTTTTTGAAAAATTTTCTTCTAGAGCACAGCACCATACTTTTTACTTCTACTTGAGTAATATTATTTTTGAGATATTGTTACTTTTACTTGAGCACAATTTCTGGATGGATACTCTGCCCATTTTGAGTTACTTTATTGAATCAAGAACAAACATGTTTGAACCAAAAATGAATAGTGAGACTTCTGGTTTGAAAACCAGCTTCATTGTTTTAATGTTATTTTCTATCTGCTGAGCTTGTTGTGCCATATGGAGGTCAAGTGAACATATATAGTAAACAGTATATATTGCTTTGGGATTATTTCAATTGCAATGGACACGGAGAAAGAAACGAAAGGGAACAAAAAAGAAGCAAAGAAGAGAGAGAGGTGGGGCAAGAAGGTAGAAGGGAGAGAAGGAGAATAGAATAAAGGAAAGAAAGAAGGATAAAGACAATACAAGATAACACCCTTGAAGACTGCTTCTACACCTGCAGAAATGCTTATATAACAAAAACAATATTGCTGAAAGTACACGGTACTAATAAATGCAAGATGTATTTAGTGGCAAGCACAGCTCGCGCTTCTGTATAAGGTTTCTCCATAAAAATATTCAATAGTGAGTGTGAGGAGCCTCAGATCTGCACCCCCTGGACCTAGGGTGGGAACGTCCTCCTCCGATACGGAGGTGGACGTTCCCACCCTCATGTATACACATAAAAACACTCACACCCACACACCCAACATAAAGACATACAACAATGGATGCAATGGACTTGGGAGCACTCAATGCTCCCAGGTCCAGGTACTGATACCCCAGAGGGGCAACCAGCCCACGGACCCAGAAGGTGGTCCTTTACGTTCTGAGGTGGAGACTGTCAGACCGCACAAGTCCAGAATAGTGCTGGCACCGCCTGAACCCGAAAAATCCTGGCCCAGACCCTGACCCTGGCCCCCAACGACCCCTGTCCCCATCCAGAGAGAGGGCCACGAACAAAAGAGGGGTTCACCCAGTCCAAATGAGTCTGCCAACCAGAGCCGTCCCAGGACAAAACGGTCCCAACCACCACAATGGATTCTGATCTCAACACCATGAACCTCCCACCCTGCATCAATGAATTTCCACGATTATAAGATTTGCATTGTAAAATTAAGATTATCAGGCTCAATAACTGCAACTGAAAACTGTGATCATGAAAACCTGTCAACAAAAAAATAATAATGCATCAATAAATAGCACAACCAAACTAAATATCATTCGCAAACAAAATAAAATGTATGTATTTTATCAAATAAATAATGTAAGACCTAATAAAGTGTATGTTTAGTCATTTTCACACTGCTCTGTGGTATTTTAATCAGAATTTCTAAATATGTCTCAAAAAGTACTGTGATAACAAGATGTTTTAGTAAAAAAAAAAAAAAGTGTAAACAGTAAACACATGCTATAACTTTAAATGGACAAACTATCAGATGCATACTTTTTTGTCCAACTGAGACCCTCTAGTGGCCTAGTGAGGCTTTGGTTGACCACTCAACCACCATCTATGGCCATTTTAAAGGTGAAGGAAAGTAATTTTATGGTAATTGTTGTCTGAAGCTGTGTATTCCATCTTTGTGCAGCTTTTTGGACAATGGTGAGGAAAATGAATATGATGAAATCCATGATGTATGCAGTGTCACCCTTGATAAGGGCCCTTGTGGGGTAAGGCTTTTACTTTTATTCAGATTTACTCAAAATGTTTATATGTTTCTTGAAAATCTAGAAAACTATTTCCTCAAAGCTGATAATCCTGTTTTACCTTCACTCTCATCATGTAACGATGCCCTCAGCTGACGGATGCAGTGGAGAACATAGCCCACATTTTGCACTGTGCTGCTCAAAGTGAGCTGAAAATGACTGAGACAACAATCATGAGACTGATCGAAGAGCTGGCTGAACGTCTAAACTCCCTGATCAAAGAGTTCTTTACAACAGTGAGCATATTAACATCTCCGATCTGCCAAATATTAGATTTTATTGTGAACGCCATCACTGTGATAGTACTTCTGTGAGTTTTTACTGCTCTCGTGACTCGAACAAAAACGCCAGTCAGTGTTTTGTTGTCCTGTAGAACTTCGCCGAGCTGGCGTCTGAGTTTAAGGAGATATTCAGCGAGAACGAGTCTCCATCTCTGACCCAGCATCACTTGGACGATCCAGAATTCATCAAACTTTGGTTCCGGATCAAACTACTGCCCTTGCTACCAGACATAAACCCAGACCTTCTCTCCTGTCTTAGCACCAAGAACTTCTCCTGCCCTGTTTACCAAACCCTGTGAGTTCAAACGATTTTCTTGATTAAAAAAAAGGTTATTTCAAGGTTTAGTCTCACCATCATCATTCTGTTTTCGACATGCTGTGTGCAGAGTGGCGGCACTGAGTGAGAGCATGATTTACATGGATGCTGACATGATGTACAGTCAGAACATCTACAAACACTTCATCTACCCTTTCCTGCTAAATTACAATGCCACAGGTAAGCAGAAACATCAACTGAATAAAAAATAACTAATAACAAATTGAGAACATTATAAATCATATCAAAGGTTTTTAACATCCTGCACAATTCGACAGAAAACAAACATATCTATGAAAGACAATGTAAAACTTTTAAATGCAGCAAAATGGTTGCACAAGTCTGTACTAATAGTTAGTCAAGACAGCTTTTGGAAAGACAAATCTTGACAATGGTTGCCCATTCTAGCTTGCAAACGTTGTCCAAATCTGTCAGATTGCGAAGATATCTGTTGTCTACAGCGGTCTTCAGGTGATCCCGCTGATTTTCGGTTTAGTTCTGAACCCTAGCTTGGCCATTCCAAAAAGTTGGACTTACTTCTGCCATTCTTGTGTTGATAGTGATATATGCTTGGACTCACTCTTCATTTTTTGTTTTCCAGCAGACAGGTTTTGGGTCACAACTGACTGCTATTTTGAACCGTTTTTGATTTGATTCACCTTGAGAAAAGTCTAGTTCTATCTGAAGAAAAGAAACCACAGATCATGATGCTGCCACCACCACATTTCACTGGTGGTCTTTTAGTGTGAAATTTGTTGCCAGAAGTTTAAGCTTAATTTATTCAGACCGTTTTCCAACAGATTTCTGTAAGATTTCTGCCAGGCATGTATGTTTTCTTTGTAAGCAAATGGTTTTGTCTTTCAACCTCACTCCTTAGTCCAGACAAATGTAGAAAACAGTTTTTTTCCCTGTTTAATCAGATTCTCTAAGCAGGTGTGTGCCTTAGAAGACTGAATGCTGGATCTGATAGTAAAATATGCTTCAACAACGTAACAGTTTAGGGGGGAAAACACTTTTTAAATTTTCGGACATTGTACAGTTTCTTTCTTGGGATTAAATTGTACAGGGTATGATCCATTAAAGGTGGTAAAAGATGAGGAAATATTTATCAAAGTCTCATTTTAATATATAATCAAAGCCTAGCATTTTAACATTGATGTGTAGGCTTTTTACAGGATCTAAAAGTTTTCTAGCACATCTTTACCTACTGAGAAAGAGCATGAAGAGGGAAAAACCTTACACACTAGATTTTTTTTGTATTGAATTTACTATGAGCACATTTGTCAGTTTGTTTTAAATCTTCTATTTAAATATATTTTAAACAACCCTGCTGATTTTCGAGGTCCCTATGCAGCAGCTTATTTCTCTTACGTCTCAGGCTTGTGCTGCTCAAGTACACAAAACTGTACACCACAGATTCATTAAGCCTTCATTAAGCCTTGAGTGGAAAAAGTGCTGCAGCACCGGACCATGAAATAAATATGAAATATTCAAAACATATTTGTTAAACCATATATTTGATAAATTATGTATTTCGTTAATCATTGATTTTGTATTTCCAATTTATGTGTAAAAAATGTTTGACGCATTCATCATAAATATAGGTTAACATGTTTGATTGTCCAAAATGTTTCAGAACTTCGGTGCGTCTCTTCAGCAAATCAAAGCGCAGACTGGGTCAAGATGAACTTTGGGTTCTTCTCAAGATTTGCCTCTCTCCTTGACTTCTATGAGCTCAACCCCCATTTCTCTGGAGTAAGTCTGGGAACTGTTAACGTGCTGGATAAAAGCAACCAAAGCCTTGTGCCAAAGTATATAGAAACATATTTTTCCCCTTTTTCTTAGTTGGAAGCTCTGCAGGTCCTGTCCTCAAAGCAGCTTGCAGAGATGTTGCTGTTGCCTCTTCGTACTCCACCAGAGAGAGATGTTGTGATCCACAGTGTGTTTAACTTCTTGTTGGAGTCGCCAGAAGACAGAAAATTTGCAGATGTTCTGCACTTTATGGTTCAGCTTGCTGGAGAGGTAACGTCTGTTTTTTTAATCTTCAATGAACTGCTAAGCAAAGTTTAACAAGTCCTGAAAGACTGATTTTCAGTTCTATTATTTTTTTCAGGTGAATCCTCCATGCAGTGTCTACAAAACCATGTGAGTACCTTCTAAATTCTTTTTTAGATATGCAGACACATCAAGCTTGCTGAAATGCCTTCTAGTATTTTCTATTTTGAAGAGTGGCTATGAGAAATAAGCTCTATGTCACATCATGACACAGAGAGCTCGGTGGCGCTGATTGGCAGCCTCACCACTGTCAGTGTATGATTGGATGAATGACTGATTGTAGTGTAATGCGCTTTGGGGTCTCTGGGGACTTGATAAAGCGCTATACAAGTTCAGGCCATTTACCATTTACCATCATATTAACACCCTAAGAATACATGAAATTGTGAACTAATATGAACCTTCTGCACAATTTGATTAGCTTACCAAGTGATGTTGAAATCACAAAACAACTTTAGTTACCTGGATTATCCAAGTGTTGTTAGTATGGCTGCTAATTCAGGTACTGAGTTTATAAAACATTATTTCATAATCAGTTTTATTCATGATGTTTTGTTTGTGATTATTTACTTAAAATGCACATAGTTTTAAGCCAAAGCCAAATTATAAACAGTAGGATATTTCTAACATACATAAAATCTGTTTTGATTTGTTCTTTTTTTATGTCAACATTTGTGAATTTTCCCAATTCACTGAAGCTCATAAAATCTAGTTTTCCTTTAGGTTTTTTATGCTTGTGGCTTAATTTGTTTTGTTTGTTGTCTTCATTGCATCAGTTTTGATCGAATGTATGGAGCCATAACAATGATTTCCCCAAACCTGGAACCAGTTATTTGGGCTGGCATAGATGAACTGATGAGCATTGCACCAGAGGGTGAGTCTCTGGCAACAACGATTAAAAGTTTAATTTCTATATTTGTGCTGTTGTTGACTAAATATACATTGTTTTTTTTTTTTGTTTTCGACAGAGTGTGTACCAGTAGACATCACAGTGAGTATTTTATACTAAAGTCATAACAGTAACTTGTTTTTTTTTCACAATATCAATAAGCATTTAAAACATTTATTCATTCACAGTGCCCAGACACTCGGATCAACAGTAAGAATTCTGTGCCAAGTTTTATTTTGTCATTCATGAAGTTTATATATGTGTTTTTAAAATATGTAAATAATATTAAATATATTAATAATATTTTTTACCTATTGTTTAAAAGGTACTTACATCTGCCGAGGCATCAACAGGTAATTCCATTTTGGATAATTTGTACCCAATGCAATAAAAACAAAGATTATCTTTATACTCACTCAAAATTATTTCTTGCAGCTCTGATCTTCAGTCTTACCTCAGCAATTCCAAGCAAGTTTCATGTAAATTCACCTTGGAGGAATATGCTTGTGCACAGGTGACTGCTGCCAACTGAGTCAAAGTCAGGATGGAAATATTCAGATGTGTTGCAGATTTGTCTCACTATCTTATCCTTACAGCTGGAGGACTTCACGGCCGAACAACTGGCTTCCCTGATGAGATGTAATCTGCCTGGTAACAGCAGCCATTCCAGGGTGCTGTGGAAGTTGCTGCTCACCAAACTCTCCAATGTTTTGGACCCAGCACTGGACATGCTGGCTAACACGGTCAGTAGCTTTTCTAATATGTAAAATTATGCAGACTTATTTGAGGCTTCTATATTCTATATTTTAAGCTTGTATTCTATTAAATGGGTTTATCTCTCCTACAGTCACCAGGAATAATCCCATCAGCAGATACAATCTTGGATGTAATTGAGGAGATCAGGTTGTCAGCACTGACCGCTCAGGACCTGATGAACAGCAGCGTGATCAGGCTGTGGTTCACAGAACGTCTCAGCAGTTTCTTGCCATCTGTATCGGGGCAGTTTCTGCTCTGTCTGACCAGCAGGAACTTTAGCTGCGCATCATACCAGCAAATGTGAGTTAAAACACTGTCAACAAACCAACACCGTGTTGGAGTGGTAATAGTATGTTTGGTTCTTGTTTTTTCATAGAAATATTATAACAAAATCTTAAATATTAATTTTAAAAACATTTCAGTTATACCAATTCTTTCAGATTTAAGCAATTTTACATTTACTACAGTTGGTTCATAGTTAAACTGAGTTGATTGAGATCATTTTAACCTTTTTGCTATGTGACCCAAGATGTCTTTGAAAAGATTTCATCCTTTTAGTCTTGTTGTTTCAACTTGACATGTTTACATTCATTAAAGAGATGCAAAGTATTTATCCCTACATGTAGCTTTAATGTATCATCAGGCACCTATTTTGATCCAATTTAATATTGTGGGATCTGATATTTGTCATCAGACTACAGGTATTTGTTAAGCACTTCGGGGAGATGCCGTTACAGCAGCAGCAGGTGGTCTTAAGGGATTTCATCCTACGTTTCCTTCTAAAACCCTATTCAGGTACTCACTCTTTAAGAAATCTGCACTGATATATTCAAAGTCTTTAAGTATTTACATATCTTACTCCATCTTCTTGACCTGCTCCAGGTCCAGGATGTTTGTCCTCCTTCAACAACAGTGCACAGTGGCTGACCGACAATTTAGGTCCATTTTCAGAGCTTCTGCTCGTCAGCGAGCTGCTTCATCTCAACCCGCTCCTCAACCCTGTGAGACTCGGATTTATCAAAAATCATCAGCACCTTTTAAAATAAAGCCAAGGGGCAGCTGTTACAAATAACTTTGTTCTTTTTGTGTAGCTGGAAGCCATACAGGTCCTCACACCAAAGCAGAGAGTTGAGCTGCTGGCCCTGAACCTTTCTGTAAATACAGACACTGTCATCAACATGCTCTTTGAATACATGACCGCAGCGCCAGAGGAAAGGGGACTTACAGAGTTCCTGTCACACCTTGTCATGTTCACTGAGATGGTAAAAAGATAATTTATTCTTATTTTGGATATTTGAAGGACTTTGTGTTTAAGGTAAATAATTCTTTTCACTTTTTGTTTTGGTCCAATAGGGAAACCTTTCCTGTTCATCCTACAAAACATTGTAAGTTCAGATGAACCATACAAGACTGTTTGGAGAATTTTTATTCAATTCAGCAGTTTGCATACAGTTGATCACAATACTTGAAAAGCTCCGTGGAAGTTGAGCTCCGTGGAAGCTCAACTGATAATTTCATGGCTTTGCAATCGTTTGACTTAAGTTCAATGTTTGCACATCTGTGGATGCATTGTAAGGCAACACATGATTCATTCTGTGATAAACTCAGAAATTTATCAGAAGATATCAGGACAATTGTGGACCTTCACAAGTTTGGTTCATCCTTGAGTACAATTTCCAGATGCCTGAAGGTGCCTCTTTCATCTGTTTAAATGATTAAATGCAAATAAAAACACACCATGGAAATGTCCATGTCCTAATTTAGGTTTAACAGGGACCGAAATGGGGAGTGCTCTTACTCTATTAGACGTTAAATAGTATTCATTAAACCAATGATTAAAGATATAGCCGGAGATGCCGATGCAGCATACGATGTATATCTAAATTGGTTGTTCTGAGATAGTATTGCACCTTGGGTGTGTCAGCTAAGGAAGTGGTGCGATGTAAGGGAGTACATCGCATCACAAAGGCAAAAAATCTGTTCTGTTTTAGCAGATGGGCTCATAGACAGCAGCTGAAAGTGAGGCTCACAGCAATTGGAACCAGACCCTCCGGCAATTAGCAACACTGGAGAAAAACAAGAACACAGCCAGCAAAGCCCCATGGTCAGGACAGTCCATTAATAAATCTGTTAAGAAAGCGGACAGATTCTGTGTCCTAGAGATCAATATGTGCATACCAATCTCACAATGGAGCAAAATACCTTCTATAGTGTCATCATCCACAGTCATATGAGTCCTGTACCAACATGGGCTGACCATACTGTGATAAAGAGGCATTACTCTGAAAGCAACGTTAAAAGGCAGATTACATTTTGTAAATGCACTCAGGGACAAAGACCTGCACTTTTTGAGACATTTCCTCTGGAAGAAAATACAACTGAAGTGTGATGACCTTTGTAGTATTTGGGGAAAATAAGAAAAGCTTACAAGCCTAGGAATGCCATCCTAAATGTGTAGTACATGAGTGGCACCATCACGTTTTGGGAGTGTTTTTCTGTAGAAGGGACTGGTGAATATTGAAGCAACATCTAAGTGCATCAGATAGGGAGTTAAAGTCTGGGTAAAAATGGGTCTTTCAACTGGAAAATGACTATGTCCAGTGACAGTATACAGCTAAATTAGTTAGAAAGTGGCTTAAGGACACAAAGGTCTATGTTTGGAGTGTCCATCATAAAGCTCAGATCTTAGTTCCATGGAAAATGTTTGGACAGCACTGAAAAGGTGTGTGTTAGCAAGGTGGACTACAAACCTGACTCAGTTGCACCACTTCTGTCAGGAGGAACGGGTCAAGGTTTCAGCAAATTATTATGAGAAGGTTGTAAGAGGAAAACCTAAACATTTCATCCAAGTCATACAGTTTAAAAGACAGTTCCACATAAAATACTAAGGAAATGTTTGTAAATGTATGTTTTGCCTCACAGGTTCACCAGACTGGATGACGCCATGGCAACAGCTTCTTCTAAGATAGCTTCATCCATCACATACACCAAACTGGCTTTATCCAAACAACTACCACTTGGTAAGTTTTACAGAAACAAGAGAAACCTATTTACTTGTCTGTAGAATGCAGCTGTTGTCATTTATGTTAAATCTGTTCGCAATATTTTGTTCTTCTTTCATTTTATTGACCTTATTTTACATTTACCTAACAAACTGCAACACCATTTTTGATTTTAGTAACATATAAAGATGATAGCACTAAGGTACACTTAATTTCCTAGCATTTCACTACCATATTAACTATAATGAGAGATATAATATTCGAAATGCAACTATACTGATTGCTGGTCATTACTATACTCAAGGGTGTAACTTTGGGTCTAGCTTTGGGGTGGGTGGGGGGTTGGTTGGGGGGTTAAGTTCTCTGCCTAGTGATTTATTTATTGAATCATTTACTTTTGTAAATGAGTCAGGCAAATTTGGTGTTCCTGTTTTATGGGGGAGGGGGTGGGGGTAATCTTCATCAGACAGCGGCCCAGTTTATAAGTCACTTAAAGTTACAGTAACACAAGACATGTTGTAGCAGCTCTCTGCCTTGGCTAGGTTTTCACTGAATGTAAATTATTGTGAATCAAACAAAAAAGCTTCATAATAATTTGACTTGGTTTTAAGTTTTTGTTAGTTGACGTGAAGGATAAAGAGAAACAGTTTACAACTGATGAAAAAAAACATTTGGCTGAAGCAGATAGTGACATATTTGTGATATTTAGAAAATACTTTCTGCTCAGTCTGTCTGACTAAAGTTGTTGTTAAACTCAGAGAAACAGTTTATTGTGGCTCAAATAAACGTGTTTCTTTTCTCATTTATGTAAATGACTTTTTTAAATTTTACTCTCTCACTCTCACCCTCCCCTGAGGCTGCATTGTCATAATTTCTTACATTTCAAAAAGTAAAACTGGTATAAAATTGATTTTCATAGATTTTAATGGAATGGTAAGACCCTAAAAACACATTTATCTGTTTTAATTACGCTATCTCAACATGTCATTAAAATATGTTCCTTCTTTGATGAACCTGTTCTGTTTTACTGCCATCTTTCCAGCCCTTCATTCACTTAGTCTGTTGTTCTCCACTGAGCCATTAGTTCAGTCTTTACTATTAAACACTTTCTGTAGCGACAAATGTGTTTAAAATAGAACATGGAGCCTCATTCTGGACCTTTCTTGGACTCTCACCTTTTGTCCTGTCATCAGTACTAATATTACAGATATTAGTAAATGTATACATAAAGTGGTATGTATTAGATTGAGTAAAACTGTATCCTTGTTTAATGAGTTTAGTTTATATATTACAGGGGTTGGACAATGAAACTGAAACACCTGTCATTTTAGTGTGGGAGGTTTCATGGCTAAATTGGATTAGCCTGGTAGCCAGTCTTCATTGATTGCACGTTGCACCAGTATTAGCAGGGTAAGACCACAGTTTTGCTCAAAATATTGAAATGCACACAACATTATGGGTGACATACCAGAGTTCAAAAGAGGACAAATTGTTAGTGCACGTCTTGCTGGCGCATCTGTGACCAAGACATCAAGTCTTTGTGATGTATCAAGAGCCACGGTATCCAGGGTAATGTCAGCATACCACCAAGAAGGACGAACCACATCCAACAGGATTAACTGTGGATGCAAGAGGAAGCGGTCTGAAAGGGATGTTCGGGTGTATCCAAAAAACATAAAACCACACCTGCCCAAATCACGGCAGAATTAAATGTGCACCTCAACTCTCCTGTTTCCACCAGAACTGTCTGTCGGGAGCTCCACAAGGTCAATATACACGGCCGGGCTGCTATAGCCAAACCTTTGGTCACTCATGCCAATGCCAAACGTTGGTTTCAATGGTGCAAGGAGTGCAAATCTTGGGCTGTGGACAATGTGAAACATGTATTGTTCTCTGATGAGTCCACCTTTACTGTTTTCCCCACATCCGGGAGAGTTACGGTGTGGAGAAGCCCCAAAGAAGCGTACCACACAGACTGTTGCATGCCCAGAGTGAAGCATGGGGGTGGATCAGTGATGGTTTGGGCTGCCATATCATGGCATTCCCTTGGCCCAATATTTGTGCTAGATGGGCGCGTCACTGCCAAGGACTACTGAACCATTCTTGAGGACCAAGTGCATCCAATGGTTCAAACATTGTATCCTGAAGGTGGTGCCGTGTATCAGGATGACAATGCACCAATACACACAGCAAGACTGGTGAAAAATTGGTTTGATGAACATGAAAGTGAAGTTGAACATCTCCCATGGCCTGCACAGTCACCAGATCTAAATATTATTGAGCCACTTTGGGGTGTTTGGAGGAGCGAGTCAAGAAATGTTTTCCTCCACCAGTATCACGTAGTGACCTGGCCACTATCCTGCAAGAAGAATGGCTTAAAATCCCTCTGACCACTGTGCAGGACTTGTATATGTCATTCTCAAGACGAATTGACGCTGTATTGGCCGCAAAAGGAGGCCCTACACCATACTAATAAATTATTGTGGTCTAAAACCAGGTGTTTCAGTTTCATTGTCCAACCCCTGTACATATTACATGCATTATTCAGAAGCATAATTAATGGTCCAGATGTGATTAACAATGATTTATTTCTTATTAAGTCTGCACCTTAGAATAACCCAGAGCTGAATGTTTGGAATCAGAAGATATGAAAGAGAAGAGGGAGGCTTACTTTTGCTCTTTCTACTATGTCTTTCTGGCACCAGGCAATATTTTCATGGTGTATTGAGCAACACCTGTTTCTGTCTACATGTAGAACCGGACTATAAGCCCGGCTGCAGCCATGAGGTGCAATGTGGTGATCTGAAGGACCTTTTAATATGTTTAGTAACTTTAAGATTAAATGCTTTGATTTTAACTGAGGTAAAGGATCAGATATTTTTTACATCATGATGCAGATCCAGCTAGAAGCTTACCGAGAGGATTCCTACTGTTTTCTATCATGGCCAGGTCATTTAACTTTACCTGTAGCTCAGGTGAAAGACCCTCATTATGACCCTGATGACGCTCATTTGTGAACCTCCACCTCATGTCTTGCTGGGTGAATAAGTGATTAGCGCTAGCTTACAATTAGCCCATTCTGACCCAGCTCTCAGGTTTAATGCTAACTTCAGTCTGGGTTAAGCCGCTCTGCTTCCACCTGTTCCTGGGCGAACACACCCACCAGACTCCCTTTCATAGCTGCTCTGAAATGAGCCATCTACCCTATTGTAGCCCTGTTTGATACGCTCAGAGTAACTTTTCGGGTAACGCTCCAGGACTGAACAGCTGTTCTGGACCTTTCCAGAATGGACAAATTGCCAGTCCGCCTGAGCCTGTGCGCGTAGTTGCTCGGTTGCAGTGCAGCGTGTGCGCAAATTACCACCTTTTCTCTTCTTTTCCTTTAGACTCATTGTCAAGTTAGGTGGATCGGGCAGTGATTATATGGAACACAATGGAAACAAATCTGATTGTTTTTAAATAAAAATGTCAAGTCGGTCATTTTGGGGTTTAATGCGTCTTTTGAACAGACATGAACTCCTTAATGTCTTCTTTCGCGAGATTCGGGGCTATTCTGAAAACATTTGGAGCTTCAGTTTCAGAGGTCTAGGTGACAGGTAACAAAGCACCTGGGTACCACTGTATTTCGGAGCTAGTCTACATGCACCACCATTCACTGTGTCTGTGTATCATCAGCTAACTTAACAATACATATATATTTACCTGAATTAGATTTTTGCTCTTTTTACAAAGGGTTGTTGTCAACCAACATTAAAAAAGCGTCTGTCCGCTTTTTTGAGAGTACAACCCTCCTCACCTGCGACTGAATCAAAAGTACAGCAAACTGTGAATGCTTGGTGGAGACAGCTAGTTGAGTGATACCAAGTTTTTGGGAGGAGGAGGAGGGGTTACAGAACCAGATGATGATGCTACTTTGCTGGCAAATGGAAATTGAAGAAAATTAACACGTTCTTCATGCGGGATATACAGGTCCTTCTCAAAATATTAGCATATTGTGATAAAGTTCATTATTTTCCATAATGTCATGATGAAAATTTAACATTCATATATTTTAGATTCATTGCACACTAACTGAAATATTTCAGGTCTTTTATTGTCTTAATACAGATGATTTTGGCATACAGCTCATGAAAACCCAAAATTCCTATCTCACAAAATTAGCATATCATTAAAAGGGCCTCTAAACAAGCTATGACCCTAATCATCTGAATCAACGAGTTAACTCTAAACACCTGCAAAAGATTCCTGAGGCCTTTAAAACTCCCAGCCTGGTTCATCACTCAAAACCCCAATCATGGGTAAGACTGCCGACCTGACTGCTGTCCAGAAGGCCACTATTGACACCCTCAAGCAAGAGGGTAAGACACAGAAAGAAATTTCTGAACGAATAGGCTGTTCCCAGAGTGCTGTATCAAGGCACCTCAGTGGGAAGTCTGTGGGAAGGAAAAAGTGTGGCAGAAAACGGTGCACAACGAGAAGAGGTGACCGGACCCTGAGGAAGATTGTGGAGAAGGGCCAATTCCAGACCTTGGGGGACCTGCCGAAGCAGTGGACTGAGTCTGGAGTAGAAACATCCAGAGCCACCGTGCACAGGCGTGTGCAGGAAACAGGCTACAGGTGCCGCATTCCCCAGGTCAAGCCACTTTTGAACCAGAAACAGCAGCAGAAGCGCCTGACCTGGGCTACAGAGAAGCAGCACTGGACTGTTTCTCAGTGGTCCAAAGTACTTTTTTCGGATTTAAGCAAATTCTGTATGTCATTCAGAAATCAAGGTGCCAGAGTCTGGAGGAAGACTGGGGAGAAGAAAATGCCAAAATGCCAGAAGTCCAGTGTCAAGTACCCACAGTCAGTGATGGTCTGGGGTGCCGTGTCAGCTGCTGGTGTTGGTCCACTGTGTTTTATCAAGGGCAGGGTCAATGCAACTAGCTATCAGGAGATTTTGGAGCACTTCATGCTTCCATCTGCTGAAAAGCTTTATGGAAATGAAGATTTCATTTTTCAGCACGACCTGGTACCTGCTCACAGTGCCAAAACCACTGGTAAATTGTTTACTGACCATGGTATCACTGTGCTCAATTGGCCTGCCAACTCTCCTGACCTGAACC
This sequence comes from Girardinichthys multiradiatus, assembly GCF_021462225.1. Taxonomy (NCBI): domain Eukaryota; kingdom Metazoa; phylum Chordata; class Actinopteri; order Cyprinodontiformes; family Goodeidae; genus Girardinichthys; species Girardinichthys multiradiatus. Next base: position 39,282,232 of record NC_061798.1, on the reverse strand, counting down.
CCATAGAGAATCTGTGGGATATTGTGAAGAGAACGTTGAGAGACTCAAGACCCAACACTCTGGATGAGCTAAAGGCCGCTAACGAAGCATCCTGGGCCTCCATAAGACCTCAGCAGTGCCACAGGCTGATTGCCTCCATGCCACGCCGCATTGAAGCAGTCATTTCTGCCAAAGGATTCCCGACCAAGTATTGAGTGCATAACTGTACATGATTATTTGAAGGTTGACGTTTTTTGTATTAAAAACACTTTTCTTTTATTGGTCAGATGAAATATGCTAATTTTGTGAGATAGAAATTTTGGGTTTTCATAAGCTGTATGCCAAAATCATCCGTATTAAGACAATAAAAGACCTGAAATATTTCAGTTAGTGTGCAATGAATCTAAAATATATGAATGTTAAATTTTCATCATGACATTATGGAAAATAATGAACTTTATCACAATATGCTAATATTTTGAGAAGGACCTGTACAGGGGTTGGACAATGAAACTGAAACACCTGGTTTTAGACCACAATAATTTATTAGTATGGTGCAGGGCCTCCTTTTGCGGCCAATACAGCGTCAATTCGTCTTGGGAATGACATATACAAGTCCTGCACGTTGGTTAGAGGGATTTTAAGTCATTCTTCTTGCAGGATAGTGGCCAGGACACTACGTGATACTGGTGGAGGAAAACGTTTCCTGACTCACTCCTCCAAAACACCCCAAAGTGGCTCAATAATATTTAGATCTGGTGACTGTGCAGGCCATGGGAGATGTTCAACTTCACTTTCATGTTCATCAAACCAATCTTTCACCAGTCTTGCTGTGTGTATTAGTGCATTGTCATCCTGATACACGGCACCGCCTTCAGGATACAATGTTTGAACCATTGGATGCACTTGGTCCTCAAGAATGGTTCAGTAGTCCTTGGCAGTGACGCGCCCATCTAGCACAAGTATTGGACCATGGGAATGCCATGATATGGCAGCCCAAACATCACTGATCCACTCCCATGCTTCACTCTGAGCATGCAACAGTCTGGGTGGTACGCTTTTTTGGGGCTTCTCCACACCGTAACTCTCCCGGATTTGGGGAAAACAGTAAAGGTGGACTTATCAGAGAACAATACATGTTTCACATTGTCCACAGCCCAAGATTTGCACTCCTTGCACCATTGAAACCAACGTTTGGCATTGGCATGAGTGACCAATGGTTTGGCTATAGCAGCCCGGCCATGTATATTGACCTTGTGGAGCTCCCGACGGACAGTTCTGGTGGAAACAGGAGAGTTGAGGTGCACATTTAATTCTGACGGGATTTGGGCAGCCGTGGTTTTATGCTTTTTGGATACAATCCGGGTTAGCACCCGAACATCCCTTTCAGACAGCTTCCTCTTGCGTCCACCGTTAATCCTGTTGGATGTGGTTCATCCTTCTTGGTGGTATGCTGACATTACCCTGGATACCGTGGCTCTTGATACATCACAAAGACTTGCTGTCTTGGTCACAGATGCGCCAGCAAGACGTGCACCAACAATTTGTCCTCTTTTGAACTCTGGTATGTCACCCATAATGTTGTGTGCATTTCAATATTTTGAGCAAAACTGTGGTCTTACCCTGCTAATTGAACCTTCACACTCTGCTCTTACTGGTGCAATGTGCAATCAATAAAGACTGGCTACCAGGCTGGTCCAATTTAGCCATGAAACCTCCCACATTAAAATGACAGGTGTTTCAGTTTCATTGTCCAACCCCTGTATTTGTAAATGTTAATTGGAATGATGTCATTTTATTGGGGGGTTGTATTGACTGCATCAGATTTTTTTGGGGTGGTCATAACCCCCCTAACCCCCCCCGCAAATTACGCCCTTGATTATGCCCTTTAATAATTCAGGTACAGCTTCATTGAGATTAAACATCTCTTTTATTGAATAAATAATTTAGAACTGCCTTTACAATTATAAATGTGTGTCAATTGACAATTATTTTCTTATTTCTATAATAATTAAGATTTGTTTTCACTAACTGAACTGTTGTGCTTTTATCACAGGCTGCATCATATACAGTGGAGAGGTAAATATATGTTTTTGCGGATAGTTTATCTTCACTTTACTAAAACTTGTCTGGTTTTTGAAGATTCATAACCATTTTAATTGTTTTCTCCGCCTAGTGTGATGTAACAATGCCAAATGGTAAGTATTCTCTCACTGCATAAGGACCTTTATTTACTGAGATTTTAAATTATTTATTATATTTATATTAATACTTTAACCTATCTTGTAACTTTTTACAGAGACAGAAATCTGCATTGGAGTCAACAGGTAGGCTTTTGAAACCATGTAATATCTCACCTCTAACATTTCATGTTAAATAAAAGAAACATTCACAATAATTTTGTATCACAGCACAGAGCTTCAGATCCGCCTAGACAACGGAGCGATGGCCGGACAGTTCTGCAGCTTCTCTGTTGAGGAGTTTGCCTGTGCCTCAGTAAGACTGTCTTTACATTGCAGCTGTGTGAAAATATTACCAGGCATTGTTCAACATCTGATCTGTTTTCATTTACCTTATCAGCTGTCAGATTTAACAGCCCAGGACCTGGCAGCCATGCTGAGGTGTGATAGGGCCTTTAACACAAGTGGCTCCAAACCCGTCTGGAAGCTGTTCCTCTCCAAAGCCACGATGGTCCTGGATGAAGCTCTGGATCTACTGAACAACACTGTAAGAATACATTTTGGTTACAATATGAAGTGTTAAAATTCCAGGTCTTTAAAACCTATAGTTTCAGGTGAGCCCACAGATTTTTAGTCAGATTTAGTGCTGAACCTGGCGAGGTCATTCCAAACATACATTTTCTTCCGATTCTTTTGTTGATTTGGATTTAGGTTTAGAAGTAATGTGATGCTTAAAAACAGAAACTCCTCCTTATGTTCAGCTTTCTAAGAGACACCTGAAGAGTTTTGCAGCACAGCTGACTTATAATTGGAACAGTCCCAATTATCCACCTTGATAAAAAACCCAGTTTCATCTGACAAAAAGTTACCACAGAGCATGATACAGCCACCCCATGTTTTACTGTCGATGTGGTGTTCATGTGATGTTTTGGAGCCAAACTTATAGTTTAGAAATATGGCCTAAAATTTCCAGTTTGGTTGTTTCATACAATAACACATTTTCCCACAATATTTTAGGATATTTGATCCAGGCCTGGATGCTTTTTTTTTTTAAAGAGGCTTTTATTTTGGAAACATACATGTGGAGAACAGGGCTGCACGGTGGCGCAGTTGGTAGCACTGTTGCCTTGCAGCAAGAAGGTCCTTCTGCATGGTCTTTCTGCATGGAGTTTGCATGTTCTCCCCGTGCATGCATGGGTTCTCACCGGGTGCTCCGGCTTCCTCCCACAGTCCAAAGACATGCCTGTTAGGTTAATTGGTCACTCTAAATTGCCCTTAGGTGAATGAATGAGTGTGTGCGTGGTTGTTTGTGTGTTGCCCTGCGACGGACTGGCGACCTGTACAGGGTGTACCCTGCTTCTCGCCCATAGACTGCTGGAGATAGGCACCAGCTTCCCTGCGACCCACTATGGAATAAGCGGTAGAAAATGACTGACTGACAAATGGAGAATACAGAGAATTGCTGTCATATATAGAACATAGACTGTACTTGGAAATTGCTGCAGCTCCTTGAGTATTGATGACAGCCTTTAGGCAGCACATGTGACAAGCGTGACAGAGTCTGGAGACACTGTGGACAGCGATCTGCTGCCTGCAACATCCTTCAGCATGACTGGTTTGGCAGTGGGTCAGAAATGGTATGGGGTGGCATTTCTTTGGAGGGCCGCAAAGCCCTCCATGTGCTCGCCAAGGTAGCCTGACTGCCATTAGGTACCGAGATGAGATCCTCAGACCCCTTGTGAGACCATATGCTGGTGCGGTTGGCCCTGGGTTCCTCCTAATGCAGGACAATGCTAGACCTCATGAGGCTGGAGTGTGTCAGCAGTTCCTGCAAGATGAAGACATTGAAGCTATGGACTGGCCCACCTGTTCCCCAGACCTGAATCCGATTGAGCACATCTGGGACATCATGTCTCGCTCCATCCACCAACGTCACGTTGTACCACAGACTGTCCAGGAGTTGGTGGATGCTTTAGTCCAGGTCTGGGAGGAGATCCCTCAGGAGACCATCCGCCGTCTCATCAGGAGCATGCCCAGGCGTTGTAGGGAGGTCATACAGACACGTGGAGGCCACACACAATACTGAGCCTCATCTTGACTTGTTTTAAGGACATTATATCAAAGTTGGATCAGCCTGTAGTGTGTTTTTCCACTTTAATTTTGTGTGTGACTCCAAATCCAGGCCTCCATTGGTTAATAAATGTGATTTCCATTGATGATTTTTGTGTGATTTTGTTGTCAGCACATTCAGCTTTGTACAGAACAAAGTATTTAATGAGAATATTTCATTCATTCAGATCTAGAATGTGTTATTTGAGTGTTCCCTTTATTTTTTTGAGCAGTGTATAATATTTAATGCTGCAAATGTGTTTCTCTTCTTCTGGCTGACCCCTTTGTACAATGGGATTATAATTTGATATTTAGCTAAACATTGCAAATGAGCAAATGTCAAGGATATCCTTCTTATTTTAGGTTTATCATGATAATTTTAATTGTTGGCTGGTTTTTGATAAAGTTTAAGGATTTGGACACTTATGCAATCAGATTAAAAAAGCTTTTAACAGGATTTTAACAGGTGTTTGTTCACTTTTGATAGTTGCTGTACATTATGATGGCAAAAAGATTATTGGGAATCTTGGTTGAATATTTGTTTTACTTGATGCTTTTAGGTTGATATCAATGTAAATTTGAAAAAACTTTATTAAAACTTTATTAAATTATTTATTGTTGCAGATGCTTGAACCCCAGAATCCTTCTGCCTCCATGATCCTGGACTCCATACGAGAACTCCGGTTGGATGTTGCCAAGACAGTCATCCTCAACGATCCCACCTTCATCCAGATGTGGTTTGGCCGCCGCCTTCGTCCATTCCTGCCGGCTGTTTCCCAAGACTTCCTTTCATGTCTTACGACAAAAACACTAAACTGCAGCACCTACCAGTCCATGTAAGCATGAATTGATTTGTCCTTTATATTTACCTTAGAAATATCTGCATTTCTTTTATTTGACATATTTCTTATATTTTTTGATTTTCAGCGTGCAAATATTGGGTGAGATCCAGCTATACATGAGGAATGGAAGGGAGATGTCTGTCTTCACACACTTCATACAGGTTTTTCTGACAAAGAACAACACTGCAGGTAGGAACCTTGAAGCTGCTAACACACTGTTCCTTGCCATGTATGTTGGCATATTGAAAACTACGTGTTACACAGGTCTGAAACATAGAGAAATAAAGGGGTTTTGGGAAACATCAAGTCCTTTCACTTCTATAAAGTATATGTATTGCTTTTGAAACACAGAATGGGGTAGGAGTATTAATGTTTTCATGCATATATTTTAACCTACAGCTACCAACAAACACATAACATGTGAAAAAGGTGAAATTATATTATTAATGTTTGAAATAAATACATAAAAATGTGAAACAATGTGTTTCCATCATTCAGCATGAAAAATTCCAAACACTATATTGAGCTAATGTCAGCTTGGTAGGTGTCCTTTCTGTGTCACAATATATGTAATAGTGTGGAATATTTTGCAACCTTTTCCTAACTGATACATATGTGCAATGAGATCCTTTTGATCCTTTGTAAAATCTCAGCAAACTGTGGCTTCAGCAAGAGGATGCAAATGCAAGAAAAGGTCAGAAAAATCCTACCAGGACATTTTCACTATATTTAAAAGCAGGTGTGTGCTCTACAAGAATGAATCCTGGATCTGATATTAAAATGTACCTCAACAACTTGTACTTATGCATTTAGATTATTGTAACTTCATTTATTTTTGCACATTTTTAAATTTCTTTTTTGGGGTTAAATTGTAGAGGATGTGATCCATTGAACGTGGAATAAAATGTGAAAAGATTACAGATCACAGTCTCATTTTATTAAATAATAGTGTGACAGTGTGTGGACTTTCTTCAAGACTCCAAATGTTTTTCAGCACAACATCACATATTTAAAAGATGCATAGAGAGACAACTCACTTAAAACTGTGCACATATATTTATATTATATTGTAGATATGTTTATACTGTTTAATTTGTACTGTATTGCACCGACTACGCCAAAACAAATTCCTTGTATGTCCAAAAACGTACTTGGCAATAAAGCTTTTCTGATTCTGATTCCGGAACCCTTACTCACTGGACCTATTATATAAGATATATGATGCATGTTTTGATCTAAAAATATTATTTAGCTTGTAACAAGATGCCACATATTTACTTTGGTTGAAGCTCTTTTTGTACAGTCATGGTAATGAGAATATATGTATTAGGAATGCTAAAAATGATTTGGTTTTTACCAAGTTCTAAATAATTTTAAATGCAACCTAAAGTACAGGCTAGAGCAAGTTTGTATGGGCCTATGGGGAAGTAGTTCTGGGGCCAACTTCACCAACAAGTGAGCACACCATTAATGACATTTATTTTATATTATCCATGTTTTTCCATTTGTACAATTCTGCATTTAAAGCTACATATAATTAAATTGATCTTATAGTCATTTACAGTATTTGATTCATCTACATTTCCCATTATATGTAAAGATTTATTTTCAGACATGTAACATTAAGGTTTAGATGAAATGACCAGCAATGACCCAAGCAGCAGAAATCATTTAACACATTAGATTATGACACAACATAACTTTTAAACTGCAAAGGCTTTATTATTATGTTTATTTTGAGTACATTTGTCAGTTTGTTTTAAATCTTATATTTAAATATATTTTAAACAACTCTGCTGGTTTTGAGGTCCCTATGCAGCAGCTTATTTCTTATATGTCTCAGGCTAGTACTGCTCAAGTACACTAAAATGTACACCACAGATTCATTACTTGTTAGATATAAATGAAGTCAAAATCCATAAGCCTAGATTGGAAAAAGTGCTGCAGCACCATGACATAGTGAAATAAATAAATAGTCAAATAAATATTTGTTAATTAATAATATATTTATTAAGAAACATATTTCATTAATCATTGGTTTATTTATTTCAAATTTACATGTTCAATAAAAGGTTAATGGATTCATCATAAATTTGGGTTAACATGTTTGATTGTACAAAATATTTCAGAACCTCGGTGCATCTCTTCAGCCAGTCAAAGCGCAGACTGGGTCAAGATGAACTTTGGGTTCTTCTCAAGATTTGCCTCTCTCCTTGACTTCTATGAGCTCAACCCCCATTTCTCTGGAGTAAGTCTGGGAACTGTTAATGTGCTGGATAAAAGCAACCAAAGCCTTGTGCCAAAGTATATAGAAACATATTTTTCCCCTTTTTCTTAGTTGGAAGCTCTGCAGGTCCTGTCCTCAAAGCAGCTTGCAGAGATGTTGCTGTTGCCTCTTCGTACTCCACCAGAGAGAGATGTTGTGATCCACAGTGTGTTTAACTTCTTGTTGGAGTCGCCAGAAAAAAGAAAAGTCACAGAAGTTCTGGACTTTATGGTTCAGCTTGCTAGAGAGGTAACATCTGTTTTTATCTTCAAACAACTACTCAGATAACTTTAAAATGTCCTGAAGAATTGATTTTCAACTCTATCATGTTTTTTCAGGTGAATCCTCCATGCAGTGTCTACAAAACCATGTGAGTACCTTCTGATGGTTTTATATTATACACCCCAAGGTTGGTAATGTACTCAGCCCTTAACATTTACCATATACAGAAATCTTCATATTTATTGGCACCTCTGGTTAAGATGTGTAAAAAGGCCTTAAAACAAATGAATTTTTTACTACACTAGATTATCGTCCTCTAAAGATTTTTTTTTTTTAGAAACATTGTATAAATCAAGTCACATCTGCTTTGCTGAAGTGCTTTTTGGTCTTTCCCATTTTGAAGGGTGGCTAGGACTAATGAGCTCCATGTCACATAATTTTAAGACCCTAATAATGCATGAAATTGTGAATAACTAATATGAAGTTTTTGTACAATTTGATTAGGTTACAAAGTGATGTAGAGATTACAACGGCTTCAGTAACTTGTATTTTCTGAGTATTGTTATGAAAGCTGCAAATTCATGCTGCTTTATCTGAGTTTTTTATCCATTTCTTCCTCATTAAAAAAAAAAGGACTAGATTTCGGTCCTTGCCAACAGCAGGTTGTGCAGAGTAGCTGTATGCACTCCGGGATGTGTCAATAATTATTTAAAAATAAAATAAACCTAAAACACACAAAGTTTTAAGCATAGGTCAAAATATAGAGAGTAGGATATTTCTGTTTTGCATGCAAAAAAAAAAAGATTTGTTTTATTTTTTGATGCCAAAATTAACAGTGTCTTCTTTAATTGAAACTAAATTAATCTAGTTTTGTTTTAGTTTTTCTATGCTTGTGGCTTAATTTGCTTTGTTTGTTGTCTTCATTTTGTCAGTTTTGATCGACTGTTTGAAGCCAGAACATTGATGCCCCCACAATTGGAACCAGCTATTGGGGCTGGCATAGATGAACTGATGAGCATTGCAACAGAGGGTAAGTCTCTGGTAACGATTAAAAGTTTAATTTCTACATTTGTGATGTTTTTGAGTAAATATATATTGTTTCTTTTGCTGTTTTGGACAGAGTGTGTACCAGTAGACATCACAGTGAGTATTTTATACTAAAGTCATTAGCAGTAAGTTGTTTTTTTCATAATATCAATAAGCAAAAAAAAACCAAATAATAATAATCTATCATTCACAGTGCCCAGACACTCGGATCAACAGTAAGATCCTTTGCCAAGTTTTATTTTGTCGCTCATCAAGTTTATATATGTGTTTTGAAAGTATGTAAATAATATTGTATATAATATGAATTTCTTTACCTGATTTTTGACAGGTACTTACATCTGCCGAGGCATCAACAGGTAATTCCATATTGCATGATTTGTACCCAATGCAATAAAAACAAAGATTATCTTTATATTCACTCAAAATTATTTCTTGCAGCTCTGATCTTCAGTCTTACCTCAGCAATTCCAAGCAAGTTTCATGTAAATTCACCTTGGAGGAAAATGCTTGTGCACAGGTGACTGCTACCAACTGAGTCAAAGTCAGGATGGAAATATTCAGATGTGTTGCAGATTTGTCTCACTATCTTATCCTTACAGCTGGAGGACTTCACGGCCGAACAACTGGCTTCCCTGATGAGGTGTAATCTGCCTGGTAACAGCAGCCATTCCAGGGTGCTGTGGAAGTTGCTGCTCACCAAACTCTCCAATGTTTTGGACCCAGCACTGGACATGCTGGCTAACACGGTCAGTAGCTTTTCTAATATGTAAAATTATGCAGACTTATTTGAGGCTTCTATATTCTATATTTTAAGCTTGTATTCTATTAAATTGGTTTATCTCTCCTACAGTCACCAGGAATAATCCCATCAGCAGATACAATCTTGGATGTAATTGAGGAGATCAGGTTGTCAGCACTGACCGCTCAGGACCTGATGAACAGCAGCGTGATCAGGCTGTGGTTCACAGAACGTCTCAGCAGTTTCTTGCCATCTGTATCGGGGCGGTTTCTGCTCTGTCTGACCAGCAGGAACTTTAGCTGCGCATCATACCAGCAAATGTGAGTTAAAACACTGACAACAAACCAACCAACTCACGTGTTGGAGTGGTAATAGTATGTTGTGATTGGTTCTAGTTTTCTCATGGAAATATAATGATTAAAAACTGAATAAGGATTAAAAAAACATTTGACAGACATACAAACGTCTTTTAAATTTAGGCAATTTTACATTTACTACAGTTGGTTCATAGTTAAACTGAGTTGATTAAGATAATTTTAACCTTTTTGCTATGTGACCCAAGATGTCTTTGAAAAGATTTCATCCTTTTAGTCTTGTTGTTTCAACTTGACATGTTTACATTCATTAAAGAGATGCAAAGTATTTATCCCTACATGTAGCTTTAATGTATCATCAGGCACCTATTTTGATCCAATTTAATATTGTGGGGTCTGATATTTGTCATCAGACTACAGGTATTTGTTAAGCACTTCGGGGAGATGCCGTTACAGCAGCAGCAGGTGGTCTTAAGGGATTTCATCCTACGTTTCCTTCTAAAACCCTATTCAGGTACTCACTCTTTAATAAATCTGCACTGATATATTCAAAGTCTTTAAGTATTTACATATCTTACTACATCTTCTTCACCTGCTCCAGGTCCAGGATGTTTGTCCTCCTTCAACAACAGTGCACAGTGGCTGACCGACAATTTAGGTCCATTTTCAGAGCTTCTGCCCGTCAGCGAGCTGCTTCATCTCAACCCGCTCCTCAACCCTGTGAGGCTCGGATTTATCAAAAATCATCAGCACCTTTTAAAATAAAGCCAAGGGGCAGCTGTTACAAATAACTTTGTTCTTTTTGTGTAGCTGGAAGCCATACAGGTCCTCACACCAAAGCAGAGAGTTGAGCTGCTGGCCCTGAACCTTTCTGTAAATACAGACACTGTCATCAACATGCTCTTTGAATACATGACCGCAGCGCCAGAGGAAAGGGGACTTACAGAGTTCCTGTCACACCTTGTCATGTTCACTGAGATGGTAAAAAAAAGTTTATTGTTATTTAGGATATTTGAAGAAGTATTTGTTTAAGGTAAATAATTTTTTTCACTTCTTGTTTTGGTCCAATAGGGAAACCTCTCCTGTTCATCCTACAAAACACTGTAAGTTCAGATGAAACATGTGAAATATGTGTGTGTGTGTGGTTGTATGTATGGTTTCTTTTTTTCAAACTTTCTAACACCGTTTCCAGATGCCTGAAGGTGCCTCTTTTATCTGTTTAAATGATTAAATGCAAATAAAAACACACCATGGAAATGTCTATGTCCTAATTTAGGTTTAACAGAGTCTGAAATGCAGAACACCTTTACTCTATTAGACATTAAACAATGTTTATAAACAAATGATTAAAGATATATCCAGGGATACCAAAGCAGAGTAAGATGAATGTGTAGGTTGGCGGTTCCAGTAGCCCTTGGTGGACCTCCAACGGTACTACCGCTCTGTACCCACACCTGATCCCCCAACCCTACACCAAGACGGGATCAACTCACCGAGCAAGCAGTCCTCAGCAGGCGGCACACACCCAGAGCCAACGGCCCTACCATGCCCCGGCAAACACATAACATCACTGCCACTGCAATGCCACCATGGGGAGAGCCACCAACCTGCTCACATCCACCGTCACTGCCCAGACAATCCAAATGCTGGTGACCCCACATCCAAAAAGGGATGCAACATCCCTCCACACACGCTGCAACCCCCTCTGTGCCAAATGCACCCATAACAGCCTCTTAAAAAATAAAGCTCCCCCATGAAAGTGCACCAGCACAATGCACTCCCTGAAGGAGAGCGCACCTGCAATGAGATGATAAAAACAAAAAAGAACTGCTCCCCACCAGCTCAGGAAGCTCCGAGGCCCACCAATGCATCAAGGCCCTCATGCCAAGGCCAACACTGGCGCATACACGGGCTCAAAACCCATAGCTGCCAGGACCCAAGCCCTGCAGGCAGGACCCCAGCCTGGGGGTGACATGTCCTGTGAACTCCAAGCCCACCCCTGACCCAACCAGGAGCAGAACGGCCACCAGGCCAGTAACCTGGGGGCCTACAAACCTAAGTTGCACCACTTCTGTCAGGAGGAATGGGCCAAGGTTCCTTATTGTGAGAATAAAAAAACATTTCACCCAAGTCATACAGTTTTAAAGGCAATTCTATCAAAATATTATGGAAATGTATGTAAACATCTGAATTTGATAACTTTTCCAAACAATTATCTCTAACCCTCTCTGTTGTATTCTAGTGTTTGGCACACAAATGAGTTTTGTAATCCTAACTGAGCACAGAAAAAGCTCAGACTGACCAAATTAAAAATGTTTTGCCTCACAGATTTAGCAAACTGGATGACATCATGTTGACAGCTTCTTCTAAGATAGCTTCATCCATCACATACACCAAACTGGCTTTATCCAAACAACTACCACTTGGTGAGTTTTACAGAAACAAGAGAAACATATTTACTTGTCTGTAGAAAGCAGCTGTTGTCATTTATGTTAAATCTGTTCCCGATATTTTCTTCTTTTTTCATTTTGTTCACCTTATTTTACATTTTCCTAACAAACTGTAACAACATTTTTAATTTTAGTCACATATAAAGATGATAGCACTAAGGTATACTTAATTTTCTAACATTTCACTACCTTTTTAACTACAATGAGACATGTAATATTCAAGATGCAACTGTACTTTTGGTAAATTCATGTAAGATGAAAATTAATTTCTTATTTCAATAATAATTAAGATGAGCTTTAACTTACTGGAATGTTTGTGCTTTTATCACAGGCTGCATCATATACAGTGGAGAGGTAAATATATGTTATTGTGGATAGTTTTTTTTTTCTATACTCAAAATTGTGTTTTTTTAAGAATCATAACCATTTTGATCATTTTCTCTGCCTAGTGTGATGTAACAATGCCAAATGGTAAGTTTTCTCTCACTGCAAAAGGACCTTTATTTACTGAGATTTAAAATTATGCATCATTTTTACAATAATACCTTAACCTATCTTGTAACTTTTTACAGAGACAGAAATCTGTATTGGAGTCAACAGGTAAGCTTGTGAAACCCTGTAATATCTCAACTCTAACATTTATTGTTAAATAATAGAAACATTAATAATTTTGTATCACAGCACAGAGCTTCAGATCCACCTAGACAACGGAGCGATGGCCGGACGGTTCTGCAGCTTCTCTGTTGAGGAGTTTGCCTGTGCCTCAGTAAGACTGTCTTTACATTGCAGCTGTGTGAAAATATTACCAGGCATTGTTCAACATCTGATCTGTTTTCATTTACCTTATCAGCTGTCAGATTTAACAGCCCAGGACCTGGCAGTCATGCTGAGGTGTGATAGAGCCTTTAACTCAAGTGGCTCCAAACCCGTCTGGAAGCTGTTCCTCTCCAAAGCCACGATGGTCCTGGATGAAGCTCTGGATCTACTGAACAACACTGTAAGAATACATTTAGGTTACAATATGAAGTGTTAAAATTCCAGGTCTTTAAAACCTAAAATTTAAAATCATAATACATCATTTTTAAATATTTTTCTCTTTTAAAATGACATATATCCTATACAATCCAACGGAAAAACCAAAAGATCTGTTAGGGCTAAAAGTGCAATGCCCCGGTTGGTTAGGTGTAAACACCCTTCAACTATTTCTTTGTCAAACCGCTTACAAGTTTAAATTCTGCATTCTGTCTTCTTTGATTGGAGTCTAAACGTATCCAATATCTTCACAACTCCAGCTTCTTCTGGTGAGCCCACAGATTTTCAGTCAGATTTAGTGCTGAACCTGGCGAGGTCATTCCAAACGTACATTTTCTTCCGGTGAAGCGATTCTTTTGTTGATTTGGATTTAGGTTTAGAAGTAATGTGATGCTTAAAAACAGAAACCCCTCCTTATGTTCAGGTTTCTAAGAGACACCTGAAGAGTTGTTCAGCACAGCTGACTTATAATTGGAACAGTCCCAATTATCCACCTTGACAAAAAACCCAATTTCATCTGACGAAAAGTTACCACAGAGCATGATGCAGCCACCTCATGTTTTACTGTTGGCGTGGTGTTCATGTGATGTTTTGGAGCCAAACGTATAGTTTAGAAATATGGCCTAAACATTCCAGTTTGGTTCCTTCAGGAAATAAAAAAGTTTCCACAATATTTTAGGATAGTTAATCCAGACCTCTATAATATATATATATATATTTTTAAAGAGTTCTATACCAGATTCTGTCCAGTTTTTTTCATCAATTTGAGAAAAACATTAGGTTTTTGTTACATATTTTCTCCTATTATTCATGATTCTTTTCAGTGTACAAGATATATATAAATATTTATTGCTCTAAATGTGTTTCTCTTCTCCTGCCTGATGCTTTTGTATAATAGGACTATAATGCTATATTTAGCTAAACATTGCAAAGTTCAAGAGTATATTTCTTATTTTAGGTCTATCAAATTAATTTTAATTGTTTGCAGGTATGACCTCCAGAATAATAAATGCTTAAATTGAATAAAAAATGTTTTTGATAAAGTCTAATTTTAAGGATGTGGACGTTTATGCTATCAGGTTAAAAAAGCTTTTTAGCAGGATTTTGTACCCCTTTTGACGGTCACTACATTATTTAATGAGATGGCAAACATTTGACTGGGGATCTTTGTTGAATCTTTGTTTTTGCTGAATCTTTTATTTTCATAATGTAAATTTGGAAAAATAAATTTAGATTGGATCATTCATTGTTGCAGATGCTTGAACCTCAGAATCCTTCTGCCTCCATGATCCTGGACTCCATACGGGAACTACGGTTGGATGTTGCCAAGACAGTCATCTTCAACGATCCCACCTTCATCCAGATGTGGTTTGGCCGCCGCCTTCGTCCATTCCTGCCGGCTGTTTCCCAAAACTTCCTTTCATGTCTTGCCACAAAAACACTAAACTGCACCCCCTACCAGTCCATGTAAGCATGGATTGATTTGTCCTTTTTAATCGCTTTAGAAATATCTGCATCTCTTTTCCAATCTGTGATTATCAAATTACTTTAATTTTCAGCGTGCAGATATTGGGTGAGATCCAGCCATACATGATGAATGGAAGGGAGATGTCTGTCTTCACACACTTCATACGGGTTTTTCTGACAAGGAACAACACTGCAGGTAGGAACCTTGAAGCTGCTAACTCACTGTTCCTTGTCATGTATGTTGGCATATTGAAAAACACGTGTTACACAGGTCTGAAACATAGAGAAATAAAGGGGTTTTGGGAAACATCAAGTACCTTTCTTTCACTTCTATAAAGTATATGTATTGCTTTTAAAACTTTCCAAGTATATAAACAGTGTGTGTGTAATGGGAATTCACTGTGACTGCGTGACAACAGGGTACTGCCTTTGCGGTGATGCCACCATGTTTTGTCATACTTAAGGCTCAACTGACCATGTGGGAATGACATTTTGATGCTCTATAAGTGCCCCAAATGGTCAGATAATTATTAACTGAAATAATCAGAAAGTAGGTCATGCAGTCACATTAATTTTTGGTTGTAAACCTCTGTCATCCTAAGGTGACATCAGCACAGGGAGTGTGCTTGGATAATGTTTAAAAAGTCCAACAGAAAATGCATTTTCATAAAATCCCAGCAGGACACTGTTTCTTTACTCTGTTTTAAGGCTACCTTCTGAACAGCAAAAAAAGAAAAGCGGTGTAACATGACTACATTTTTGTTGTTCAGAAAGGTTTTCTTAAAACGTATTTCCATTGTATTTTACAGTGTCCTGATTTAGGAAAATATGTTTTTTGTGTGACTTTTCAAGCAGACACATGGTAAAAGTGGCTATTTGTGTCACTTTTGGATTGCCATTCTTTTGTCTCTATTAAATGTGCGGCATTAATTCTGTAGAACCAAAAACAACTAAAACTGTTTTTAAGTGATCACTTCTCCCAAACCAGAAAACATCAGAATCTCTTAAAGTTACAGTAATGCACCAGCATAAAAAGAAACACAATGTGCAAATCACATCCCAAAGAGCAAAGTATGCCATCACTGCATTAAGAGTGTTCAATAACCTCCATAAAAAATATGAAAATTGTGGTCTCAGAGAAATGGAGGATATCATTTGTGAAAGGGGGCCCTATTTAGAAATGCCATGTGTCAGGACAATTGTGAAAAGTATGTATTTTATTCTAAAGGGACAAAATTGTGAAATAGTCAAAATAATTAACGTTAGCAAAGTAGAAACATAAATTGGTTTAAAAAATAGACAACAATAAATCAATAAATAAATAGACATCTAAAAATATCAACATGAAGAGCAGTTGTTAAATCCAGGTAAAAAGAAAAACCACTGTAAAATGCATGAAGACTTTCTTTTTTGTGCTTTTAAAACAATACAGGAAAGAGTCATACAACAGCAAACTCTGCACACATATGGAATAAATTCATAAGACTTTAATAACAGACTCCAGGCTACAACAATGCAATTAAAACTACCAAGCAAAATGTAGGAAGAAAGAAAACTAAAGAACTATAAACAAATGAAGGAACAAGTGAACCGATAAAAATGGTGCAATGGTATGGCAGTTCAATGCGGATATTTATGCTTAAGAACAAATGTTTATTTTGGGGAACTTAAAAGTGAGGTCAAAGTAGTTTTAAAAAAAAGTTGAGGATAATAATTTGTATGTCTTTAAACAACCAGTCACGCTGCAATTCAAAAAAGTAGATAAAACATAATTTTAATAAAATACAATTTTAAATATTTATTTGTCAAATTAGAGATCAACCTTTTGGGATAATGTATAATCTGCCATTGTTATTTTAGTGAAATAATATTTAAGAAAATATTATTTGTTGGATTAGAAACTGATAGGCTTTGTGGATAATTGATTATTTTTTGTTTTGGGCACTAGTGGCCTTTATTAATATGAAAAGTATTTTTGAAAGTGAGCTGACAGGGAATGGGGTGGAGAGAGGAGGAAGACATGCTGCAAACGTCACTGGGCCGGAACTCAAACCCATGACAACCGTGTTGAGGGCTAAAGGGTAGAACATAGTTGGGCGTACTGTGAACAGCGCAGATTTTGCGCGCACTCTTCATGGACATTTATGCTTCATAGTCAAGCATACTAGTTTCCCACATTCCTGGTTACAAATGTCTACATTTTCTGCTATGGGCTCATTGGACGGGGAGGCATAGCAAATTTGCCTTGTAGCTTTGGAAAAACAAAAAGAAAAGAATGAGGTGGTCAAGGCAAATAATCCACACTAGGGATGAAGACGGGCAATACACCTGTCAGTGCAGAGAGTGGCACTCGCTACTGTCTGCTTGGAGCAGTGTGTCACATATAAAACAGTTCGATGTGGAGATTTTTTCCCACCGAGCAGGTTTTTATGTGACAGCGCGTACACATGCGTAAAAATTGAGGTTTGTGCGGGCAGGTCCGGCAGATGTCTGCTTTAAGGCTACGTGGAGTCAAGTACGCGCGACTATATTTTGCCCTTTAGGCCTCCGTACATGAGTTGTGCGTTTAGCCCCTGCAATTCTGCCGCTGAGATGATTCATTTTTAATGTTGTTTAATTTGCCATCCTTATTTTAGTAACATAATATTCAAGAAAATAATATTTGTTGGATTAGAAACAAACAACCTCTTTGGATAATTGATTCTTGATGTTGTTTATTTAGCCATCGTTATCTTAGTAAATCATACTTATGGAAATATTCCATGGATCAGAAATCAATGTGGGTTTCCTTGTTGCCTTCTTGCTGCATAGTGCCCCTTCCAGGGTCTCCATTATTCTGCTGGGAGACTTCAACGCCCATGTAGGAAACGACAGTGACACCTGGAGAGGTGTGATCGGGAGAAATGGCCTCCCCGATCTAAATCGGAGGGGTGTTTCAATATTGGACTTCTGTGTTAGTCACGCAATGTACATAATGAACACCATGTTCAATCATAAAGGTTTTCATCAGTGCCGTTGGCACCAGGACACCTTACGCAGAAGGTCGATGATCGACTTTGTTGTCATGTCGTCAGACCTTAGGCCGCATGTTTTGGACACTAGGGTGAAGAGAGGGGCTGAGGTGTCCACTGATCACCACCTGGTGGTGAGTTGGATCCGCTGGAAGAGGAGAAAGACGGACAGACTTGGCAGGCCCAAGCGCATAGTGAGGGTCTGCTGGGAACGCCTGGCGGAGCCCTCGGCCAGGGATGTATTTAACTCCCACCTCCGGGAGAGCTTTGACCAGATTCTGAGGGATGTTGGAGACATAGAGTTCGAGTGGACCTTGTTCCCTGCATCTATTGTCGATGCTGCTGCCCGTAGCTGTGGCCGTAAGGTCTGCAGTGCCTGTCGCGGCGACAATCCCCAAACCCGGTGGTGGACACCTGCAGTAAGGGATGCTGTGAAGCTGAGGAAGGAGTCCTTTCAGCTGAGTTTGCCTTGTGGGACTCCTGAGGTGTATGACAGGTAGCGTGAGGCCAAGCGTGCTGCAGCCTGGGCTGTGGCAGAGGCAAAAACTCGAGCCTGGGAGGAGTTCGGTGAGGCCATGGAGAAGGACTACTGGCTGGCCTCGAAGCAATTCTGGCAAACCGTCCGGCGCCTCAGGAGGAGGAAGCTGTGCTTTTCCAACACTGTTTAAAGTGTGGGTGGGGAGCTGCTGACCTCGACATTATCGGGCAGTGGAACGAGTACCTCGAGGATCTCCTCTCCTGCCGTCATGCATTCCCTGGTGGAAGCAGAGGCTGGGGCCTCGGGGTTGGACTCTTTCATCACCCAGGCTGAAGTCACCGAGGTGGTTAAAAAGCTCCACAGTGGCAGGGTTATAGGGGTGGATGATATCCGCCCTGAGTACCTCAAGTCTCTGTATGTTGTTGGGCTGTCATGGTTGACACGCCTCTTCAACATTGCGTGGCAGTCGGGGACAGTGCCTCTGGACTGGCAGACTGGGGTGGTGGTCCCCCTTCATAAGAAGGATGACCAGAGGGTGTGTTTCAACTATAGGAGGTTCACACACCTCAGCCTCCTTGGTAAGGCCTACGCCAGGGTATTTGAGAGGAGAGTCCAGCCAATAGTCAAAGTTCGGCTTCGGGAGGAGCACTGTGGTTTTCGTCCCGGCTGTTGCAGGGTGCTCGAGGGTTCATGGGAGTTTGCCCAACCGGTCCACATGTGTTTTGTGGACCTGGAAAAGGCATTCGACTGTGTCCCTCAT
The DNA here is from genome assembly GCF_021462225.1 of Girardinichthys multiradiatus. Classification (NCBI taxonomy): domain Eukaryota; kingdom Metazoa; phylum Chordata; class Actinopteri; order Cyprinodontiformes; family Goodeidae; genus Girardinichthys; species Girardinichthys multiradiatus. The sequence continues at coordinate 39,263,336 of NC_061798.1, read as the reverse complement.
GGTGTGCTGTGGGGGGTGCTCCAGGAGAATGGAGTCAGGGGCCCTTTATTAGGGGCCATCCGGTCTCTGTACAAGTGAGCAGGAGTTTGGTTTGCATTGCCGGCACTAAGTTGGACCTCTTCCCGGTGCATGTTGGACTCCGGCAGGGCTGCCCTTTGTCACTGGTTCTGTTCATAACTTTTATGTACAGGATTTCTAGGTGCAGCCAAGGGCCGGAGGGGGTCTGATTTGGGGACCAGTGGATTTTGTCTCTTCTTTTTGCAGACGACATGGTCCTGCTGGTCACCTCTAGTCAAGACCTACAGCATTCGCTGGGGCGGTTCGGAGCCGAGTGGGAAGCAGCTGGGATGAAGATCAGCTCCTCCAAGTCCGAGGCCATGGTTCTTGACCGGAAAAGGGTGGTTTGTCCTCCTCAGGTGCGAGGGGAACTCCTACCTCAAGTGGAGGAGTTCAAGTATCCTGGGGTCTTGTTCACGAGTGAAGGAGAATAGAGCGGGAGATCCACAGACGGATCGGTGCGGCTACCACAGTAATGGGAACGCTGTGCCGGTCCATTGTGGTGAAGAGAGAGCTGAGCCGAAAAGCGAAGCTCTCGATTTACCGGTCGGTCTATGTTCCTACCCTCACCTATGGCCATGAACTTTGGGTCATGACTGAAAGAACGAGATCCCGGATACAAGCGGCTGAAATGGGCTTCCTCCATAGGGTGGCCGGGCACTCCTTTAGAGACAGGGTGAGGAGCATGGCCATCTGGGAAAAGCTCTGAGTAGGCTCGGGCATCTATACTGGATGCCTACTGGATGTCTTCCTCAGGAGGTGTTCCAGGATCGTCCCACCGGGAGGAGGTGAAGAGGACGGCCCAGGACATGCTGGAGGGACTATGTTTCTCGGCTGGCTCGCTCACTGCCTCTCCTTTAGCTGCTAGGCAGTAGGACAGAGAGAAGGGGAGAGTGAAAGTGTTTTTGTTAGTGGCTGCATCTCGGGGATTCCAGATGTGACTCCTCCTTCCTGCGCTGGGCTAAAAGTAGGCTATTGCTGTATTTAAAGGTGCAGAGTTACCTACAAGCATATTTGTTAGTTTACAGTTCAGTCTAGTGTTTTTATCCAAGGCTGGGGCACAACAAGTATATATGTTGATATGTTTATATTTTGACCTACAGCTACCTACAATGACATAACAAGCGAAAAGGGTGAAATTGCAATAATATCAATGTTTGCAGATCTTCCAAATACATCCAAAATTAAAATGTAAAGCACTATATGTTTCCCTCATTGTGTAATGAGGTGTGACAGTTTGTGAACCTTTTTCAAGAATTCACAAATATTTACTTTGGTTGATGTACACTTATGGTAAAGAGAAAGTATTTCAATACCGAGGTTTATATTTAAATGTTTATAACCTGGTTTTTACCAGGTTATAAACAATGTTGAATGCAACCTAAAGTAAAGGCAAGACCAAGTTTGTCTGGGCTTATGGGGAAGTAGGTTTGGGGGCCCACATCATCACTCACTAGTTACCACACCACTAATGATTTTTCTTGTATATTGTCCATCTGTATATATGTCTGCATTTGAAACTAAATTTTATTTATTTCAGTCATGTAAAGTATTTGTTTCATATACGTTTTCAATTATTTGTAAAGATTTATTTGCAGACATATAAAGTAAAGTTAAGGTTTAGTTGAAATGACACGCCAACACTGACCCAAGCAGCAGAAATCATGTAACACATAAAATTATGACACAACATAACTTTTCAACTGTAAAGGCTTTACTTTGTATGTTTGTTATGAGTACATTTTTCAGTTTGTTTTAAATCTTTATATATTTTACTATTATATATATATATATATATATATATATATATATATATATATATATTAATAATAAATTTAATAAATTATGTGTTTTATTAATCATTTATTTATTTATTTCAAATTTAAATGTTAAATAAGAAGTTAATGCATTCATCATAAATTTGGGTTAATATGTTTGATTGCACAAAATATTTCAGAACCTCGGTGCATCTCTTCAGCCAGTCAAAGCGCAGACTGGGTCAAGATGAACTTTGGGTTCTTCTCAAGATTTGCCTCTCTCCTTGACTTCTATGAGCTCAACCCCCATTTCTCTGGAGTAAGTCTGGGAGCTGTTATTGTGCTGGATAAAAACAACCAAAGCCTTGTGCGTATTTAGAAACATATTTTCCCCCTTTTTCTCAGTTGGAAGCTCTGCAGGTCCTGTCCTCAAAGCAGCTTGCAGAGATGCTGCTGTTGCCTCTTCGTACTCCACCAGAGAGAGATGTTGTGATCCACAATGTGTTTGACTTCTTGTTGGAGTCGCCAGAAGAAAGAAAAGTCACAGAGGTTCTGGACTTTATGGTTCAGCTTGCTAGAGAGGTAACATCTGTTTTTATCTTCAAACAACTACTCAGATAACTTTACATGTCCTGAAGAATTGATTTTCAATTCTATTATTTCTTTCAGGTCAATCCTTCATGCAGTGTCTACAAAATCATGTGAGTACCTTCTGATGGTTTTATATTATACACCACAAGGTTGGTAATTTACTCAGACATTAACATTTACCATATACAGCACTCTTCATATTTATTGTCACCTCTGGTAAAGATGTGTAAAAAGCCAAATTAATCTTTTATTATACTAGATTATCATCCTCTAACACTTATTTTAGAAAACCTCATGAAAATCAAGACACATCCACCTTTCTGAAATGCCATCTGGTTTTTCCCATTTTGAAGAGTGACTATGAGAAATGGGCTCTATGTCACATCATATGTACACACTAAGGCTACTTGAAGTTGTGAATGACTAAAATTAAGTTTCTGGACAATTTCATTAGCTTACAGTGATGTTAAAATTACTAAACAGCTTCAGTTACTATTATCTTATGAGTGTTGTTAGTAGGGCTACTAAATCAGGCGGCTTAATCTAGGTTTGTTCTTCCATTTTTTCCTCATTAAACAGAAAAAGACTAGATTCTGGTTCTTGCCAATAGCAGGTTGTTCAGATCAGCTGTATGCATTTCTGATAAATAGTTTGTGATTATTTAGCTGATTCCAGGATGTGACAATATTTATTTAAAAATAAAATCAACTTAAAGTGCACATTGTTTTAAGCATAAGCCAAAATATAGACATCAGATATTTCTGTTAACTTAAAAAAAAAAGATTTTCTTATGCTTGCAGCTTAATTTGTTTTGTTTGTTGTCCTCATTCAGTTTTGATCGACTGTATGGAGCCATAACAATGATTTCCCGACAATTGGAACCAGTTATTTGGGCTGGCATAGATGAACTGATGAGCATTGCACCAGAGGGTGAGTCTCTGACAACAACAATTAAACGTTTAAATTCTATTTGTGATGTTTTTGAGTAAATATATATTATTTTTTATTATTTTGGACAGAGTGTTTACCAGCAGACATCACAGTGAGTAATTTATACTAAAGTCATAAGCAGTAAGTTGTTTTTTTTTTCACAGTATCAATAAGCATTTAAAACTTTTATTCATTCACAGTGCCCAGACACTCGGATCAACAGTAAGAATTCTGTGCCAAGTTTTATTTTGTTGCTCATTAACTTTATATATGTGTTTTTAAAATATGCAAATAATATTATATATATTAATAACATTTTTTACCTATTGTTTAAAAGGTACTTACATCTGCCGAGGCATCAACAGGTAATTCCATTTTGCATAATTTCTATCCAATGCAATAAAAACAAAGATTATCTTTATATTCACTCAAAATTATTTCTTGCAGCTCTGATCTTCAGTCTTACCTCAGCAATTCCAAGCAAGTTTCATGTAAATTCACCTTGGAGGAATATGCTTGTGCACAGGTGACTGCTGCCAACTGAGTCAAAGTCAGGATGGAAATATTCAGATGTGTTGCAGATTTTTCTCACTATCTTATCCTTACAGCTGGAGGACTTCACGGCCGAACAACTGGCTTCCTTGATGAGATGTAATCTGCCTGGTAACAGCAGCCATTCCAGGGTGCTGTGGAAGTTGCTGCTCACCAAACTCTCCAATGTTTTGGACCCAGCACTGGACATGCTGGCTAACACGGTCAGTAGCTTTTCTAATATGTAAAATTATGCAGACTTATTTGAGGCTTCTATATTCTATATTTTAAGCTTGTATTCTATTAAATGGGTTTATCTCTCCTACAGTCACCAGGAATAATCCCATCAGCAGATACAATCTTGGATGTAATTGAGGAGATCAGGTTGTCAGCACTGACCGCTCAGGACCTGATGAACAGCAGCGTGATCAGGCTGTGGTTCACAGAACGTCTCAGCAGTTTCTTGCCATCTGTATCAGGGCGGTTTCTGCTCTGTCTGACCAGCAGGAACTTTAGCTGCGCATCATACCAGCAAATGTGAGTTAAAACACTGACAACAAACCAACCAACTCACGTGTTGGAGTGGTAATAGTATGTTGTGATTGGTTCTAGTTTTCTCATGGAAATATAATGATTAAAAACTGAATAAGAATTAAAAAAAACATTTGACAGACATACAAACGTCTTTTAAATTTAGGCAATTTTACATTTACTACAGTTGGTTCATAGTTAAACTGAGTTGATTAAGATCATTTTAACCTTTTTGCTATGTGACCCAAGATGTCTTTGAAAAGATTTCATCCTTTTAGTCTTGTTGTTTCAACTTGACATGTTTACATTCATTAAAGAGATGCAAAGTATTTATCCCTACATGTAGCTTTAATGTATCATCAGGCACCTATTTTGATCCAATTTAATATTGTGGGGTCTGATATTTGTCATCAGACTGCAGGTATTTGTTAATCACTTCGAGAAGATGCCGTTACAGCAGCAGCAGGTGGTCTTAGAGGATTTCATCCTACGTTTCCTTCTAAAACCTTACTCAGGTACTCGCTCTTTAATAAATCTGCACTGATATATTCAAAGTCTTTAAATATTTACATATCTTACTCCATCTTCTTGACCTGGTCCAGGTCCAGGATGTTTGTCCTCCTTCAACAACAGTGCACAGTGGCTGACCGACAATTTAGGTCCATTTTCAGAGCTTCTGCTCGTCAGCGAGCTGCTTCATCTCAACCCGCTCCTCAACGCTGTGAGGCTCAGATTTATCAAAAACCATCAGCACCTTTTAAAATAAAGCCAAGGGGCAGCTGTTACAAATAACTTTGCTCTTTTTGTGTAGCTGGAAGCCATACAGGTCCTCACACCAAAGCAGAGAGTTGAGCTGCTGGCCCTGAACCTTTCTGTAAATACAGACACTGTCATCAACATGCTCTTTGAATACATGACCGCAGCGCCAGAGGAAAGGGGACTTACAGAGTTCCTGTCACACCTTGTCATGTTCACTGAGATGGTAAAAAAAAGTTTATTGTTATTTAAGATATTTGAAGAACTATTTGTTTAAGGTAATTAATTTTCCCACTTTTCGTTTTGGTCCAATAGGGAAACCTCTCCTGTTCATCCTATGAAACACTGTAAGTTCAGATGAAACATGTGAAATATGTGTGTGTGGGTGTATATATCTCTGTATGTATGTGTTGTTTCTGACTCTATTGGTCAGATGCTTGAATAAGTGCTGTGTTTGGAGAAACATATTTATTAAATTCAGCAGTTTACATACACTAGATCACAGTACCTGTAAACGATTTGGGGAAGCTCAAATGATGCTTTCAAGGCTTTGTAAGTTTTGGACTTGAGTTCAATGAAGTCAAATGTGGATGCATTATAAGGCAACACCTCAAACACTCTGATTCATTCTGTGAAAACCTCAGACGTTTATTAGAAATCTGTCAAGACAACAGGATGACAAATGCGGGCCGCCATTAGTATGGTTCATCCTTGAGTACAATTTCCATATGCCTGAAGGTGCCACTTTCATCTGTTAAATGAATAAATGCTAATAAAAACACACCAGTGAAATGTCCATGTCCTAATTTAGGTTTAACAGAGACCAAAATGCAGAACACCTTTACTCTATTAGATGTTACATAATGTTTATTAAACAAGTGATTAAAAATAAAGCCAGAGATGCCAAAACAGAGTAAGATTTATATGTAGGTTGGTGGTTCCAGGATAGTATTGCACCTTGGGTGTGTCAGCAAAGGAAGGAGCAAGCTCAGTGTGTCTGAAAGGTACAAGGTGAGATTCAGCTGAGTACAATGCACCACAGAGGCAAAAACTGTTCAGAAAGGGGACAGAATCTGTGTCTTAGAGATGAATATGTTCTTATGGGAAATGTGCATTTCAACCCCAGACAAATCAAAATACCTTTTATAATGTAATCATCCACAGTCATATGAGTCCTGTACCTACATGGGATGAGCACTCTGTGAGAAAGAGGTATTACCCTGAAAGCAACCTTATAAGGCAGAGTACATTCTGAATATTTTCTCAGAGACAAAGACGTACACTATTTATACTTTTATAGACGTTTCCTGTGAATGAAACTAAAACTGAAGTGTTATGACCTATGTAGTATTTGGGGAAAAGAAGAAAAGCTTGCAAACCGAAGAACACCATGCTAAATGTGTAGTATGTGAGTAGCAGCATCATGTTGTGGGAGTGTTTTACTGCAGGAGGGACTGGTGCACTTCACAAAATAAATAGCATAAAGAGTAAAGAAAATAACATGGAAATATTGAGCCAAGATCTAAGGGCATCAAATAGGAAGTTGAAGTCTGGGTAGAAATTGATCTTTCAACTGGACAAAATTAGTTAGAAAGTGGCTTAAGGACACAAAGGTCTATGTTTGGAGTGTCCATCATAAAGCTCAGATCTTAGTCCCATGGAAAATGCTTGGACAGCGCTGAAAAGGTGTGTGTTAGCAAGGTGGGCTACAAACCTCACTCAGTTGCACCACTTCTGTCAGGAGGAACGGGTCAAGGTTTCAGCAAATTATTGTGAGAAGGTTGTAAGAGGAAAACCTAAACATTTCATCCAAGTCATACAGTTTAAAAGACAGTTCCACATAAAATACTAAGGAAATGTTTGTAAATGTATGTTTTGCCTCACAGGTTCACCAGACTGGATGACGCCATGGCAACAGCTTCTTCTAAGATAGCTTCATCCATCACATACACCAAACTGGCTTTATCCAAACAACTACCACTTGGTAAGTTTTACAGAAACAAGAGAAACCTATTTACTTGTCTGTAGAAAGCAGCTGTTGTCATTTATGTTAAATCTGTTCGCAATATTTTGTTCTTTCATTTTATTCACCTTGTAAAGATGAAGAAGATGTAAAGATAATAGCACTTAATTTCGTAGCATTTCACTTCCATTTACATTAAAATGAGACATGTAATAATCGAAATGCAACTTTACTGATTCTAAATTCATGTCAGTTGACAATTCATTTCTCATTTCTAAAATAATTAAGATGATTTTTAACTAACTGGATTGTTGTGATTTTATCACAGGTTGCATCATTTACAGTGGAGAGGTAAATATTTGTTATTGGGGATGGTTTATTTTCACTTTACTAAAACCTGTCTGTTTTTTGAGGATTCATAACCATTTTAATCATTTTCTCTGCCTAGTGTGATGTAACAATGCCAAATGGTAAGTTTTCTCTCACTGCATAAGGACCTTTATTTACTGAGATTTAAAATTATGTATTATATTAATAATAATACTTTAACCTATCTTGTAACTTTTTACAGAGACAGAAATCTGTATTGGAGTCTACAGGTAAGCTTGTGAAACCCTGTAATATCTCACCTCTAACATTTCATGTTAAATAAAAGAAACATTCACAATTTTGTATCACAGCACAGAGCTTCAGATCCACCTAGACAACGGAACGATGGCCGGACGGTTCTGCAGCTTCTCTGTTGAGGAGTTTGCCTGTGCCTCAGTAAGACTGTCTTTACATTGCAGCTGTGTGAAAATATTACCAGGCATTGTTCAACATCTGATCTGTTTTCATTTACCTTATCAGCTGTCAGATTTAACAGCCCAGGACCTGGCAGTCATGCTGAGGTGTGATAGAGCCTTTAACTCAAGTGGCTCCAAACCCGTCTGGAAGCTGTTCCTCTCCAAAGCCACGATGGTCCTGGATGAAGCTCTGGATCTACTGAACAACACTGTAAGAATACATTTAGGTTACAATATGAAGTGTTAAAATTCCAGGTCTTTAAAACCTAAAATTTAAGATCATAATACAAAATAAAAATAAGAAATCCTCTTTAAAACGTCATATATCCTGTACAATTCAACTGAAGATCCAAAAGATCTGTTAGAGCTAAAAATGAAATAACCCGGTTGGATAGGTGTTTAAACCTTCAACTAATTCTTTGTCAAACCGCCTACAAATATTAATTGATTGGAGTCTAAAAGCATCCAATATCTTCACAACTCCAGCTTCTTCAGGTGAGCCCACAGATTTTCAGTCAGATTTAGTGCTGAACCTGGCGAGGTCATTCCAAACGTACATTTTCTTCCGATGAAGCGATTCTTTTGTTGATTTGGATTTAGGTTTAGAATTAATGTGATGCTTAAAAACAGAAACCCCTCCTTATGTTCAGGTTTCTAAGAGACACCTGAAGAGTTGTGCAGCACAGCTGACTTATAATTGGAACAGTCCCAATTATCCACCTTGACAAAAAACCCAATTTCATCTGACGAAAAGTGACCGCAGAGCATGATGCAGCCACCTCATGTTTTACTGTTGGCGTGGTGTTCATGTGATGTTTTTTAACTTATAATTTAGGAAAATGGTCTAAAATTTCCAATTTGGTTCCTTCAGTCAATGACACATTTTCCCACAATATTTTAGCACATTTGATCCAGGCCCAGATGTTTTTTTAAAAGGCTTCTATTTTGGAAACAAACATATAGAGAATACAGAGAATGGCTGTCATATGTAGAACATAAACTGAAATTGCTGCAGCTCCTTGAGTATTGATGACAGCCTCTTGGCAGCCTTCCTGACCAGGTTCTGTTTTGAATTTTATTCAGTTTGGGAAAACAAAGTTTTTGTTTTATATTTTGTCCTATTATTCGTGATTCTTATCACTGTACCATGACATATATAAAGATTTAATGCTGTAAATGTGTTTAACGTCTTCTGGCTGACGCCTTTGTACAATGGGATTATATAATAATATTTACCTAAACGTTACAAAGGTCAAGTAAAAAGGCTCCTTATTTTAGGTGTGTTATATTCATTTTAATTGTTGGTAGGTATGACATCCAGAATAATAAATGCTTAAGTTGAACAAAAAAAATTTTTTGATACAGTTTAAGGATGTTGGCGCTTTTGCAATCCTGTTAAAAAAGCTTTTTTAACAGGATTTTCACAGGTGTTTGTACTCTTTTGAGAATCGCTGTACATTATAATGGCAAAAAGATGATTGGGAATCTTTGTTAAATCTTGGTTTTTGTTGATGCTTTTAGTTTGATATGAATGTAAATTTGGAAAAAGTTTATATTAATTAATTTATTTTTGCAGATGCTCAACGCCCAGATAACTTCTGCCTCCATGATCCTGGACTCCATACGGGAACTACGGTTGGATGTTGCCAAGACAGTCATCTTCAACGATCCCACCTTCATCCAGATGTGGTTTGGCCGCCGCCTTCGTCCATTCCTGCCGGCTGTTTCCCAAAACTTCCTTTCATGTCTTGCCACAAAAACACTGAACTGCAGCACCTACCAGTCCATGTAAGCATGGATTGATTTGTCCTTTTTAATCGCTTTAGAAATATCTGCATCTCTTTTCCAATCTGTGATTATCAAATTACTTTAATTTTCAGCGTGCAGATATTGGGTGAGATCCAGCCATACATGATGAATGGAAGGGAGATGTCTGTCTTCACACACTTCATACGGGTTTTTCTGACAAGGAACAACACTGCAGGTAGGAATCTTGAAGCTGCTAACTCACTGTTCCTTGTCATGTATGTTGGCATATTGAAAAACACGTGTTACACAGGTCTTAAACATGGGGACATAAAGGGGTTTTGGGAAACATCAAGTCCATTCATTTTTATAAAGTATATGTATTGCTTTTAAAAGTAAAACAATGTGTTTGTGTTGGGATCAAGGATGGGGAATTGACTGCATGAGGACAGGGTACTGCTGTTTTGTCATACTTAAGGCTCAACTGACCATCTCGGGATTACATTTCTATGCTCTATAAGTACCCCAAGTGGTCAGGTTAGGCGGTCACGTTAAGGTTTGGTTGTAAAATTCTTCTTGAGGTGAATTAATTTCCATCAGCACAGAGAGAGTGCTTGCATAGTACTGCATGAGATTAAGTAATGGTATTTTCAGGTCATTGCAATACTGCAATATTTGACCTGCAATTATTCAAACGCTGTAGATTTTTGATTCTATGCCTCTTATGTCCCCTCGACATCATCAACATGACAATTTCCTCATCCTTCAATGACAACAAAAATGTTGGGCTTCTCTGGATCAGATTGCTTTTCTGAAGAACCTCAGAAAGAAAGTTTGATAATAGATTGTCTTAATTACCACTTTCACTTGAATGCTGGATTACTCGAACAGCAGATCATTCTTAACTTTTGGTTGTTGTTCGATTGGCGGGTACAGAAACACCAGATCATAGTCAGCACTGGATTAAAATTTGAAGAATTATTCGGCCAGCAAGTCGGACATTCAGTTTGTCGCTCACTGCCTCTCCTTTAGTTGCTTGGCAATAGGATGGAGAAAGGGGGAACAGGGAAAGTGTTTTTGTTAGTGGCTGCATCTCGGGGATTCTAGGGGTGACTCTTCCTTCCTGCGCTGGGCTAGGTTAGTGCTGTATTGAAAGGTGCAGAGTTACCTACCAGCATATTTGTTTGTTTACAGTTCAGTACAGTCCATGTTTTTATCCAAGGCTGGGGCACAACAGGTAAATACATCGATATGTTTAAATTTTAACCTACAGCTACCTACAAAGACATAACACTTGAAAAGGTGTAACCTCTCAGCAAGCTGCGGTTTCAGCTAAAAGATACAAATGCAAAAAAAAGGTAATAAAAATCCTACCAGGACAGTGTTTCCCAGTATAATCAGATTATCTATAGCTGAAGAAAACCTCATTAAACTGGGTGCCCTAGAAGAATGAATGCTGTATCTGAAATTTATCGTGGTATAATTTTTTTTTTTTTAAATAGTGTGATAATGTGTTTACTTTTTTCGATATTCAAAAAGTCTTCTAGCACAACTTCACCTATTTACATGGAGAGAGACAACTCTTACTAGACGTTTTATATCAGATATATGATGCATGTTTTGATCAAAAAATTGTATTTAGCGTGTAACAAGAAGTCACAAATATGTTCTTTGGTTGATGTGCTTATTTTACAGTCATGGTAAAGAGAATGTATGTATCAGGAATGCTACAAATGATTTGGTTTTTACCAAGTTCTAAAGAATTTTAAATGCAACCTAAAGTGCAGGCTAGAGCAACTTTGTATGAGCCAATGGGAAAGTAGTTCTGGGGTCCACTTCACCACTAATGACATTTATTTTACATTGTCCATGTTTTTCCATTTGTACTATTCTGCATTTAAAGCTAAATATAATTAAATTGATCTTATAGTCATTTACAGTATTTTATTCATCTACATTTTCAACTATTTGTCAAGATTTATTTGCAGACAAGTAAAGTAAAGTTAAGGTTTGGATTAAATGACACCCCAGTAATCACCCAAGCAGTAGAAGGGATTTAACACATTTATTTATGACACAAAATAACTTGTAAACTGCAAAGGCTTTACTTTTTATATGCATTCAATTTGTTTTGAATCTTATATTTAAATATATTTTAAACAACCCTGCTGATTTTCGAGGTCCCTATGCAGCAGCTTATACCTCTTACATCTCAGGCTGGTGCTGCTCATGTACACAAAACCACAGATTCATTACTTAATAAACAAACATGAAGCCAAAATCCATAAGCCTTGAGTGGAAAAAGTGCAGCAGCACCATGACATACTTATTAAATAGTCAAATAAATATGTATTAATTACTGTATTTGTTTATTTATTTAATTAATCATTGATTAATTTAATTTAATTCAAATTCAAATGTTAAATAAAAGGTTAATGCATTCATCATAAATTTGGTTAACATGTATGATTGTACAAAATGTTTCAGAACCCCAGTGCATCTCTTCAGCAAATCAAAGCGCAGACTGGGTCAAGATGAACTTTGGGTTATTCTCAGGATTTGCCTCAGTCATCAACTTCTATGAACTCAACCCCTATTTCTCTGGAGTAAGTCTGGGAGCCGTTAATCTGCTGGATAAAAACAAGCAAAGAATTTGTGCCATTGTATTTAGAAACATATTTTTCCCCTTTTTCTCAGTTGGAAGCTCTGCAGGTCCTGTCCTCAAAGCAGCTTGCAGAGATGCTGCTGTTGCCTCTTCGTACTCCACCAGAGAGAGATGTTGTGATTCACAATGTGTTTGACTTCTTGTTGGAGTCGCCGGAAGAAAGAAAAGTCACAGAGGTTTTGCACTTTATGGTTCAGCTTGCTAGAGAGGTAACATCTGTTTTTATCTTCAAACAACTACTCAGATAACTTTAACATGTCCTGAAGAATTGATGTTCAACTCTATCATGTTTTTTCAGGTGAATCCTCCATGCAGTGTCTACAAAATCATGTGAGTACCTTCTGATGTTTTCATATTATACACCCCAAGGTTGGTAATTTACTCAGACATTAACATTTACCATATACAGCACTCTTTATATTTATTGGCACCTCTGGCTATGTGTAAAAAGCCTTAAAACAAATTAATCTTTTATTACACTATTTTGTCATTTTTATTATAATCTCATGAAAATCAAGACATATCAGCCTTTCTGAAACGCCTTCTAGGTTTCCAATTTTCAAGAGTGACTATAAGAAATGGGCTCCATGTCACATCATATTTACACCTTAAGGATACATGAGGATACAGATTCAGTCTACACTCAGGGGGACAAAGGCGGGCCAGGCCGCCTGCGACTGCCTCAGCCACAGAGGGGAATCTTCCAGAATTAAGTTCCTGCACAATTTGATTAGTTTATAACGTGATGTTAAAATTATAAAACAGCTTCAGTTACTTTTGTCTTAAGAGTGTTGTTAGTAGGGCTGCTTAATACATACTGCTTAGTTTAAGTTTCTTCCTCTATTTCTTCCTTATTAAACAAAAAAGACTAAATTCTGGTCCCTGCCAGCAGCAGGTCGTGCAAAGCAGCCGAATGCATTACTGATGTTTTGTTTTCGATTATTTAGGAGATTCCGTGATTTGTAAATAATTATTTAAAAATAAAATGAATCTAAAATACACTTATTTTTAAGCATATGTCAAAATATAGACAGTAGGATATTTCTTTTCGGTTTTTTGATGCCAACATTAAAACAGTTCTCACTGAAGCTTAAAAAAATCTAGTTTTATTTTAGTTTTTCATGATTGCGGCTTAATTTGTTTTGTTTGTTGTCTTCATTGCATCAGTTTTGATCGACTGTATGGAGCCATAACAATGATTTCCCCGAACCTGGAACCAGTTATTTGGGCTGGCATAGATGAACTGATGAGCATTGCACCAGAGGGTGAGTCTCTGGCAACAACTATTAAAAGTTAATTTGTATATTTGTGTTGTTGTTGACTAAATATATATTGTATTTTCTTTGCTGTTTTGGACAGAGTGTGTATCAGTAGACATCACAGTGAGTATTTTATACTAAAGTCATAAGCAGTAACTTGTTTTTTTCATAATATCCATAAGCATTTAAATAATTTAAAATAATCTATCATTCACAGTGTCCAGACACTCGGATCAACAGTAAGAATTCTGTGCCAAGTTTTATTTGTCATTCATAAAGTCTATATATATGTTTTGAAAGTATGTAAATAATATTGTATATAATATGAATTTCTTTACCTGATTTTTGGCAGGTACTTACATCTGCCGAGGCATCAACAGGTAATTCCATATTGCATGATTTGTACCCAATGCAATAAAAACAAAGATTATCTTTATATTCACTCAAAATTATTTCTTGCAGCTCTGATCTTCAGTCTTACCTCAGCAATTCCAAGCAAGTGTCATGTAAATTCACCTTGGAGGAATATGCTTGTGCACAGGTGACTGCTACCAACTGAGTCAAAGTCAGGATGGAAATATTCAGATGTGTTGCAGATTTGTCTCATTATCTTATCCTTACAGCTGGAGGACTTCACGGCCGAACAACTGGCTTCCCTGATGAGGTGTAATCTGCCTGGTAACAGCAGCCATTCCAGGGTGCTGTGGAAGTTGCTGCTCACCAAACTCTCCAATGTTTTGGACCCGGCACTGGACATGCTGGCTAACACGGTCAGTAGCTTTTCTAATATGTAAAATTATGCAGACTTATTTGAGGCTTCTATATTCTATATTTTAAGCTTGTATTCTATTAAATGGGTTTATCTCTCCTACAGTCACCAGGAATAATCCTATCAGCAGATACAATCTTGGATGTAATTGAGGAGATCAGGTTGTCAGCACTGACCGCTCAGGACCTGATGAACAGCAGCGTGATCAGGCTGTGGTTCACAGAACGTCTCAGCAGTTTCTTGCCATCTGTATCAGGGCGGTTTCTGCTCTGTCTGACCAGCAGGAACTTTAGCTGCGCATCATACCAGCAAATGTGAGTTAAAACACTGACAACAAACCAACCAACTCACGTGTTGGAGTGGTAATAGTATGTTTGGTTCTTGTTTTTTCATAGAAATATTATAACAAAATCTTAAATATTAATTTTAAAAACATTTCAGTTATACCAATTCTTTCAGATTTAAGCAATTTTACATTTACTACAGTTGGTTCATAGTTAAACTGAGTTGATTAAGATCATTTTAACATTTTTGCTATGTGACCCAAGATGTCTTTGAAAAGATTTCATCCTTTTAGTCTTGTTGTTTCAACTTGACATGTTTACATTCATTAAAGAGATGCAAAGTATTTATTCCTACATGTAGCTTTAATGTATCATCAGGCACCTATTTTGATCCAATTTAATATTGTGGGGTCTGATATTTGTCATCAGACTACAGGTATTTGTTAAGCACTTCGGGGAGATGCCGTTACAGCAGCAGCAGGTGGTCTTAAGGGATTTCATCCTACGTTTCCTTCTAAAACCCTCTTCAGGTACTCACTCTTTAATAAATCTGCACTGATATATTCAAAGTCTTTAAGTATTTACATATCTTACTACATCTTCTTCACCTGCTCCAGGTCCAGGATGTTTGTCCTCCTTCAACAACAGTGCACAGTGGCTGACCGACAATTTAGGTCCATTTTCAGAGCTTCTGCCCGTCAGCGAGCTGCTTCATCTCAACCCGCTCCTCAACCCTGTGAGGCTCGGATTTATCAAAAATCATCAGCACCTTTTAAAATAAAGCCAAGGGGCAGCTGTTACAAATAACTTTGTTCTTTTTGTGTAGCTGGAAGCCATACAGGTCCTCACACCGAAGCAGAGAGTTGAGCTGCTGGCCCTGAACCTTTCTGTAAATACAGACACTGTCATCAACATGCTCTTTGAATACATGACCGCAGCGCCAGAGGAAAGGGGACTTACAGAGTTCCTGTCACACCTTGTCATGTTCACTGAGATGGTAAAAAAAAGTTTATTGTTATTTAGGATATTTGAAGAAGTATTTGTTTAAGATAAATAATTTTTTTCACTTCTTGTTTTGGTCCAATAGGGAAACCTTTCCTGTTCATCCTACAAAACACTGTAAGTTCAGATGAAACATGTGAAATATGTGTGTGTGTGTGGTTGTATGTATGGTTTCTTTTTTTCAAACTTTCTAACACCGTTTGTCAGATGCTAGACTGAGTGATAGGTTTGGAAAAATATGCTTATTAAATTCAGAAGTTTATATACACTAGATTACCATACCTTTAAATGATCTGGGGAAGCTCAAATGATGCCTACATGGTTCTGTAAGTTTTGGACTTAAGTTGAATGAAGACACAACTGTGGTGGATGCATTATAAGGCAACACCTCAGACTCACTAATTCCCTATGTGACAAGATAGAAATCTGTCAAGATATAAGGAAGACAATTGTGGACCTTCACAAGTACTTGAGTACAATTTCCAGATGCCTGAAGGTGCCTCTTTTATCTGTTTAAATGATTAAATGCAAATAAAAACACACCATGGAAATGTCTATGTCCTAATTTAGGTTTAACAGAGTCTGAAATGCAGAACACCTTTACTCTATTAGACATTAATCAATTTTTATAAACAAATGATTAAAGATATATCCAGGGATGCCAAAGCAGAGTAAGATGAATGTGTAGGTTGGCGGTTCCAGTAGCCCTTGGTGGACCTCCAACGGTACTACCGCTCTGTACCCACACCTGATCCCCCAACCCTACACCAAGACGGGATCAACTCACCGAGCAAGCAGTCCTCAGCAGGCGGCACACACCCAGAGCCAACGGCCCTACCATGCCCCAGCAAACACATAACATCACTGCCACTGCAATGCCACCATGGGGAGAGCCACCAACCTGCTCACATCCACCATCACTGCCCAGACAATCCAAATGCTGGTGACCCCACATCCAAAAAGGGATGCAACATCCCTCCACACACGCTGCAACCCCCTCTGTGCCAAATGCACCCATACCAGCCTCCTAAAAAATAAAGCTCCCCCATGAAATGCACCAGCACAATGCACTCCCTGAAGGAGAGCGCACCTGAGATGATAAAAACAAAAAAGAACTGCTCCCCACCAGCTCAGGAAGCTCCGAGGCCCACCAATGCATCAAGGCCCTCATGCCAAGGCCAACACTGGCGCATACACGGGCTCAAAACCCATAGCTGCCAGGACCCAAGCCCTGCAGGCAGGACCCCAGCCTGGGGGTGACATGTCCTGTGAACTCCAAGCCCACCCCTGACCCAACCAGGAGCAGAACGGCCACCAGGCCAGTAACCTGGGGGCCTACAAACCTAAGTTGCACCACTTCTGTCAGGAGGAATGGGCCAAGGTTCCTTATTGTGAGAATAAAAAACATTTCACCCAAGTCATACAGTTTTAAAGGCAATTCTATCAAAATATTAAGGAAATGTATGTAAACATCTGAATTTGAAGAATAACTTTTCCAAACAATTATCTCTAACCCTCTCTGGTGTATTCTAGTGTTTGGCACACAAATGAGTTTTGTAATCCTAACTGAGCACAGAAAAAGCTCAGACTGACCAAATTAAAAATGTTTTGCCTCACAGATTTAGCAAACTGGATGACATCATGTTGACAGCTTCTTCTAAGATAGCTTCATCCATCACATACACCAAACTGGCTTTATCCAAACAACTACCACTTGGTGAGTTTTACAGAAACAAGAGAAACATATTTACTTGTCTGTAGAAAGCAGCTGTTGTCATTTATGTTAAATCTGTTCCCGATATTTTCTTCTTTTTTTCATTTTGTTCACCTTATTTTACATTTTCCTAACAAACTGTAACAACATTTTTAATTTTAGTCACATATAAAGATGATAGCACTAAGGTATACTTAATTTTCTAACATTTCACTACCTTTTTAACTACAATGAGACATGTAATATTCAAGATGCAACTGTACTTTTGGTAAATTCATGTCAGATGAACATTAATTTCTTATTTCAATAATAATTAAGATGAGTTTTAACTTACTGGAATGTTTGTGCTTTTATCACAGGCTGCATCATATACAGTGGAGAGGTAAATATATGTTATTGTGGATAGTTTTTTTTTTCTATACTCAAAATTGTGTTTTTTTAAGAATCATAACCATTTTGATCATTTTCTCTGCCTAGTGTGATGTAACAATGCCAAATGGTAAGTTTTCTCTCACTGCAAAATGACCTTTATTTACTGAGATTTAAAATGATGTATCATTTTTACAATAATACCTTAACCTATCTTGTAACTTTTTACAGAGACAGAAATCTGTATTGGAGTCAACAGGTAAGCTTGTGAAACCCTGTAATATCTCAACTCTAACATTTATTGTTAAATAATAGAAACATTAATAATTTTGTATCACAGCACAGAGCTTCAGATCCACCTAGACAACGGAGCGATGGCCGGACGGTTCTGCAGCTTCTCTGTTGAGGAGTTTGCCTGTGCCTCAGTAAGACTGTCTTTACATTGCAGCTGTGTGAAAATATTACCAGGCATTGTTCAACATCTGATCTGTTTTCATTTACCTTATCAGCTGTCAGATTTAACAGCCCAGGACCTGGCAGTCATGCTGAGGTGTGATAGGGCCTTTAACTCAAGTGGCTCCAAACCCGTCTGGAAGCTGTTCCTCTCCAAAGCCACGATGGTCCTGGATGAAGCTCTGGATCTACTGAACAACATTGTAAGAATACATTTAGGTTAAAAAGTATACATATATTATATATATATAAATACAAAATCTGGACAAGATACAGTTCTATAATCTATATACACAGTATACACAGAAGGATGATATAAATGAGGTGAATAAGTATTTGCTGTATTGTCCATGATGATGTCAGCAGCCTAAGCCTAAATTGTCATCTACAACGCTGCCCGTCTGTGGAGAACGTCTCAGGTGTGCTGCTATCTCCTCTCTTCCTTCTGAATGCAGCCGGCATCACATTCCATGTTCACATTCCAGACTAGTGAAAGCAGAGGGAATGACACCATGATCTGCTTGGGAATGCATGTTTGTTCGCACCGTGACCAAATCTACCTTTCAACACTTCTATTTTCTCCTCCACCAGCAGGTTCTGCTCCTCTGTTGAGTTCGGTTTTCACCACCTTTTTTTCTCCATTTTGGTCTAGTCGTTTTACCAAACTAAACCTCATTATGCAAGAAGGAGATCACAGTAAAATGCTGAATTTTATTATTAATATGACATTAATTAATATGAAATAGATGCAGTATAAAAATGACCATCATGGCGAGTAAACATGATGTAAAAGCAAATCAAATTAATTATGAGCATTTAAATAAGAAGGAGGGGGCTGATTAACACAGAAGAGCAGGGAACTATAGAATGCAGGAAGGAACATAAGTCAATAATTAAACAATGGGATTAACTAAACATAAACAGGGGTGGAAACAGATGGACATTCAAACTAAAACAACTAACACAGAGGAATCAAAGAAAGTGACGTAAACACAAGAATGAACAATGAATCTGATCTAACATGAACAGCAACTAAATAGGGAAGTGCAAAGAAATAGGCAAGAAACTTAAAACACAGAATCAGAATCAGAAAAGCTTTATTGCCAAGTACGCGTTTGGACACACAAGGAATTTGTTTTGGCGTAGTCGGTGCAATACAGTACTCAAATTAAACATTATAAACATATCTACAATATAATATATGTGCACAGTTTTAAGTGAGTGAGAGTAAATATAGAGCAGTATAGGATGCCAGAGCAGTACAACAGACATATTATGACATACGGTATATCCTGTACATCCAACTGAAAAAACAAATTATTTGTTAGGGCTAAAAATAAAAAAGGTGCCAACATCCCAGTTGGATAGGTAGAAACACCCTTAAACTAATTATTTGTCGAACCGTTTACTAATTGAATTTAATGTTATGCCATTATGATTTAGCTCCTAGCCGCTGCTAGCTGATGGCTGACCAGCCCGAACAATAGCTGTAAAAAAAAAAACACACAGGGACCAGCGGGGGGAGAGGGTCAATAAACAAGATGACACTAAAGAATGATCAGATCCAGTGCCAAGGCTCGGATCGCAGAATTACTTTAAATAACATCAATAATTCAACTTTGACTCACGGCTGACTTGAAGTCGGCTGGTCGAAAACACAGAATCACTTTCAAAACAAAGTAAAAACACCAATATTTAATCAAACTTTTCATAGGAGTATTCAGCTTAATGGCTGGTTGCACACAGTTCAGAGCATATTGAACTCAAACAGTGATGATCCTGGATCCTCCTACTTCAACCTACTTCATCTTGCCTAAACTATAAGAAAAGTACCAAACGAAACAAATTTACTTGATTGACGTCTTCTCTCCAAGGAGGTAGAATCGTTTCTTTGGGGAATCCCTAGTCGGATTCTGCAGAACCAGGATTGCAAACTGCTGTAATCCAAGTCATCGATCGGGATAGATGGGAAATCTTCTTGTTGCACCCAGCACGTCTGCTGAGAGCTGAAAGCAGACAGCTCACAGATTCCAAAAACATGCGAATGAGCAAGGATATCCTCCTTATTTTAGGTTTATCAAATTAATTTTAATTGTTGGCAGGTATGACCTCTAGAACAATTGAATAAAACATGTTTTGATAACGTTTAAGGATGTGAACACTATCAGTGCAATCAGGTTAAAAAAGCTTTTTAACAGGAATTTGTACACTTTTGAGAGTCTCTCTACCTTATTTTATGAAATGGCAAAAAGATGATTGGGAATCTTGGATCTTTGTTTTTGTTGATCCTTTTAGTTTGATAACAATGAAAATTTTGAGAAAAACATTTAGACTGGATCATTTATTTTTGCAGATGCTCAACCCCTTGAATCCTTCTGCCTCCATGATCCTGGACTCCATACAAGAACTCCGGTTGGATGTTGTCAAGATGGCCATCCTCAACGATCCCACCTTCATCCAGATGTGGTTTGGCCGCCGCCTTCGTCCATTCCTGCCGGCTGTTTCCCAAGACTTCCTTTCATGTCTTGCCACAAAAACACTGACATGCAGCACCTACCAGTCCATGTAAGCATGGATTGATTTGTCCTTTATAGTCGCTTTAGAAATATCTGCATCTCTTTTCCAATCTGTGATTATCAAATTACTTTTTTAATTTTCAGCGTGCAGATATTAAGTGAGATCCAACCACACATGATGAATGGAAGGGAGATGTCTGTCTTCACACACTTTATAAGAGTTGTTCTGACAAAGAACAACACTGCAGGTAAGAACCTTGAATCTGCTAACACACTGTTCCTTGCCATATATGAAGGCATATTGAAAAACACGTGTTACACAGGTCGTAAGGATAGGGAAATAAAGGGGCTTTGGCATCAAGTCCTTTCACTTCTATAAAGTATATGTATTGATTTTGGAAATTTCCAAGTTTGAACAGTCTGTGTGTATTGGGATCAAGGATGGGGAATTCACTGTTTGACTGCATGAGGACAGGGTACTGCCATTGCCCTGATGCCACCATGTTGCTGTTTTTCTTGTTTTGTCACACTTAAAGCTCAAGTGACCATCTGGGAGTTAAATGTCAATGCTCTGTAAGTGCCCCAAGTGGTCAGGTCATGCAGTCAAGTTAATGTATGGTTGTAAACATCTGTCATCCTGAGGTGAATGAATCTCCATCAGCTTGCATAGTGTTACGTTAGATTAAGTAGTGGTATGATCAGGTCATTGCTGCAATATTTGAGCTGCAATTATTCAAATGCTGTAGCAGAATTTTAAAATCTAGAGAAATGGGGATATTATTTCTGAAAGGGAGCCCTATTTAGAAATGCCCTGTGTCAGGACATCTGCAAAAAGTATGTGTTTAATTTAAAAGGAACAAAATTATGAAATAGTTGAAATAATTAATGTAAGCAAGGTAGAAACATAAATCAGTTTAATAAATAGACATCTACAAAAATATCATGATGAAGAGCAGTTGTTAAATCCAGGTAAAACAATGGCACTGTAAAATGCATGAAGACAGTTGTTGCTTTGCCTTTTTTGTACTTTTCCGGTTTAACAATGAAAAACCGAAAAAAATCAAAAGTTAAAAATTTGCTAAATAGTTGTTAAACTGCTAAATAGTTGTTAAACTGAGTCACATAATGGGGTTAGATTATATATGTTTATATTTTAACCTACGGCTACCTACAAGGACATAACATGTGAAAAATCTTAAATTATAATATTATGAATGATCTAAGATTTTTACAGATCTTGTAAATAAATTAAATGTAAAGCACCATGTGTTTCCTTTATTGTGAATGAAGACTTAAGTGAGCTTATATCAGCTTACTGCAGAATGGCACTAATGGCCATACAACAACCCTGTTTATTTTAGTATTGCAACTAAGTGGCTGTTTTCTTACATTTTTGTGAGGATGTCAAGTACCAACAGATCTGTTGTTCTATAAGTTGACACTGAAAATCTTTTCAACATATTTTTCTCTACTTGTTACAATCCTAATGTCCCGGTCTGCGGTTTTGTTGGACCAAAATGCAAACAGGCGCTTGGGCTCAGCATGTTGTAAAACAGATCTTTGAATTTAGGCTCAGAATGCAGCACTTACAAAGTCTCAGGAGAATCACAGAGGAGATAACTCTGGTAGTGTAATCAAAGAGGCACAGGGAGCTTGAAGAAGAGCGTGACATTCATGGATTACATGAAGTGAGGAACCAACGGAAAATAAGAACAACCAGGTGTATGGGAGAGGAGGATAGTGGACCAATAAGAGGGGAGCTAAGGTGATCAGATGAGAAGTGGAAACAGGTGCGGGAACCAGCTGTAGGGACTGAGGGAATGAATGGTTACTATCGTGACAAATGCTGAGGAACGCAGGGACACGGGGAACTAAACTAGACTGAAAACATAAACAAACTAGAAACCAGGAAGTTGGAGACTGAGTAGGGAAGGGATAACAAATACTGAACTAACCGGGGGGTGCAGAGAAAGCGAAGACCTAAAATAAATAATAACTAAAACATAAACAATAAGTGGAAACTAAGCCTAGCAGGAGCAAATAACCAAATACTGAAAACTGCCAGAGAAGAACTGGACAGAAGGAACTAACAGAGAGAACTATACAAGAAATCTTAACTGGGAAAATAAACAAAAAACTAAACAAGGGGAAAGCTATACTCGAAGTAAGGCTGGGGAGAACTACTAATATTAAGGGAAACAAACAGAGTAAATAACTAAAGGGGATCTAAGGACAAGGAAGGAACTAACAAACTAGTGGGGCGGAAGAGCAGAAGAACTAATAAACAAGAACGCGGCAAGGGCCTAACAAACAGTAAAACAAACACGAGAGTAACAGGTGAGAAACTAACTAACCAAAGAAGGGAAATAAACAAAGAGAACTGTATATATTAATAAACCTGAGGAAGAACAGTTCAAAGGAATAAACAACTGAGTAAAATAATAACCAAAGGAACCTAATAACAAGGGAAGAATGAACTAACTAAGGGGCAGCAGTGTAGACAGTACTAAAACACCAGGACAACAAAAGGAATAAATAACTATTAAACCAAAGGAACAGGAACACCTAACAGCAAAATCAAACAAACATAAAACCCCAAATAGCAGATCCCGACACTTAAAGCATGTAGAAAATTATCCACTTCTCTATGGAAAAGTTAAGATTGACTTTACTATGTTTTTTTTTTTTATCAGATCCTGCCTGCAGCTCCAACACAATCAACAGCAGTGACTGGGTGCAGAAGAACCTGGGAGGGTTTTCTGTCTTCATCTCCATCCAAGACCTTCAGAAGCTCTACCCCAAGTTTTCACCGGTAAATTATGTTGCATGGCTTCTCTTCACGTTATTTCAATGTTTTTTTTTTGTTTGTTCTTTTGTATTTTTCTCTGTCAAGCATTGGTGTTGCTGTAAATATGGATGTGTTTGTATATGCACAGCTGGAGGCCCTGGCATATCTGTCTGTCGGACAGCTGGCGGCCATGTCCGCCACACCTGGCCAGCTCACATCTCCTGACCAGGTTACCATGGTGATGAAATACATCCCTGACCTAAAGCTTGCCTCCTTCTTTGATGACTTCTCAGCTGCCATCGCGGTTAGCAAACAGCTTATTTTACCTGTAATGTGTTAGATGACACAAGGAATCATAATAAAATTGTTTTACTACGTATTAAAAAATTTTCATTTGAAGATAATTGATTTTCAACTTGTGTTTGTTGGTGGCTGTTTTTTCAGGGCAATGAACTCCTGATGCCCCCTACAGTGCGGTCTGCCATGCTGGAGGTTGTGTTCAGCCGTGCAAACCTGTCCTATCCCTCAGTGGAGGATTCAGTGGTAATCCAGTGGCTCCAGTATCGACTGCCTCCCCTGCTCATCAACCTGATCCCCTCCCAAGTCAAACCATATTTCCAGATACTAGTGAGAAGGAGCTGCAGCATTGAGCATCAGGGGTGAGTGTGAAAACCACAAGAGCAAGACTCAAGATATAAAATACTTTAACAAAAGTATACTTACATTTTGAAGTCGCTCAAATGTTGTCACATGACAAGCACCAATTGTAGCGTATTGCCTTGGAATGTCATGTGACACACCAACATAAAGTAGTGCATAGTTGTGAAATGGAAGGAAAATTATTTTTCTTCACTAAAGTCTGAAAGGTGCGTTCTGCCCCATTTATACCACAAAATAGAGAGAGCATTATTTAAAGAAGCAGCCAAAGGGTCCAGCGTAACTCAACCGTTAGTTGTCTAGCCTTTAAATCTAGTCTTTAAGAGTAGTTAAAAGGCAGTCAGAAGAAGTCTAGTTTTTAGTTTTCTACAAGCAATGTATGGGACAGATCAAACACATGGAAGAAGGTGCCTTGGTCAGATCAGAAGAAAACTATACTTTTTGGCTACTTGGGGTAGAAAACTAGTACTGCAGATAACCCTGAACACACAAACTCCAGTGAAACATGGTGGTGGAAGCATCATGCTGTTCAGTTGCTTTTCTTCTTCAGCAGAGAAAGGGTCAGTGGCTCCACAATACTTAAAACTGGGTCTGAGGTTCATCTTGCATCCAGCAAGAAAATTATCCCAAACGTAAGGTCAGAGCGACACGTTTAGATCAGGTTGCTCAAGTCTAGTCCTTGAGAGCTACCATGATGAAAATTATAGCTGCATCCATTCTCCAACATACCTGAATCCAGTGAATGGCTCGCCACAAGGCATTTTCAGAGCTGAATTACATGCTGATGAGGGAACAACCATTTGCTTTAGATCAGAATCAGAATCAGCATCAGCTTTATTGTCAAGTTCGTACATACAACAAACAAGGAATTTGACTCCGGTACACTTTGCTCTCTGGGTTTTTTGTTTTCTTTTTGTTTTTGTTTTTTTGCGTTATAAGATATATTCTGCATATATCTTTATGTCCTTAAATACATATATCCAATATACAAATATACAAAGGTGGAATTGCGACTTCAGTATGAGGTTGTTTGGTACTTTATTAAATGTTCCTCAGAGAAACAGCCTGGGGGAAGAAACTGTCTCTGTGGCGGCTGGTTTTAGTAAACAGTGCTCTGTAGCGCTAACCTGAAGGTAAAACTCTAAACAATTTATGTGCAGGGTGTGTGGGGTCTGCAGAGATTTTAGCAGCTCTTTTCCTGATCCTAGACCTGTATAAGTCCTGGATGGAGGGAAGGTCAGCCCTGATTATTTTCTCTGCAGTCCTGATTATTTGTTGCAGTCTGGACTTGTCCTGTTTTGTGGATGAACCAAACCACACTGAGATGGATGAAGACAGGACAGACTGAATGATGGCAGTGTAGAAGATGACCAGCAGCTCCTGTGGAAGGTTGAACTTCTTGAGTTGCCTCAGGAAGTACAGTCTCTGCTGGGCCTTCTTTCGAACAGTGTCTATGTGTGAAGACCATCTCAGGTCCTCAGAGATGGTGGTTCCTAAAAATCTGAAGTGGTCCACAGCTGACACAGTGTTGTTGAGGATGGTGAGCGGGATGTATGGGGATGGTGTTCTCCACCACCATTTCCACAATCTTTCCAGGTGTCTTGGTATCAAAAGTTGCAGGATGTTAGCTCTTAAGTACTGGACGCTTATTTGTGTGTTAGAATGGCCCAGTCAGAAACTTGAGAACAAATGTTTGCAGACACTCTCCTTCTTATCTGACTGAGTTTGAGCTATTTTTGAAGAAAAATTGTCAGAAATGTCTAAAGTTGGTAAGGACATAACCCAAAACCGTGAGGCTGACAGGGTGAAGTTATTTTCAGACACAATTTTCTGATTTTTCTTTTCTCTAAAAAAATCTAAATTCAAATATTTAATCATTTTACTTTCAAATAACAGTTATTTACTAGTTTGTATTGGTTGATCACATAAAATACATTGAAGACAGTGGCTACAATGATGGAAGGTGTGAAAAACTTCAAGGAAGGATACGTTTTGTTACTTTGATTCTTTTTTGTTTGTCTATTTCAGTGTAAAGCTTCTTAATTCGACAATCCACACACTCAGTGCGGATTCACAGAAAGAAATCTACAATCACATTGTTCTGGCTCTTAAAGGTAAGGAAATTGGGACCAATAAGAAGATTGAAAGATTCTTTTCATTTTCATTCAAACTGATTGTTGATGGTCGGGAAGTTCAGCCAGCTGAGCAACATAACCAGCTGCAAGACACTGACTAAACACTTATATAATTGTTGTGGGTTATTTTCATTTTTATAATAAACTAGCTTTAAATCTTTAAAAGTCATAAGTATCATGTGGTCCAACAGTCTGCGTACTGCTTACCTGAGCAGTACATAGGGGCTTGTATACTGGTCAGGGTAAGCAGCTAAAAATTCAAAAGGAATTTATCTCATATTTTTTAATTTAAAAAAATATGAGATAGGAGGGAGCTAAGCCCCTCCCTCCTACTCCCGAACCCTGAGAGGTTTGCTCAAACCAGCTCTCCATCTAACTGGATCTCCCTAAACCTGACGAGCATTACCCTGAACAGGATTACTGAAGAATCTCTTTAAGCTGGCGTCAGGATGGACATGTCTAGCGTCTAACAGCTTACATCCAAAATCCGATGAATTGGCTGGACAAGTCACCACTCCCAGTTCCCCATTTATCAGCATCTCCCTCTTTGCCCTACTTCAGTTAACATTACATTTCCTCCTAAACACTGACTTCGAATCTTACAACAGCATTACTACTCAACAGAATTTACTTCAGTTAGTTTTAAACCATTACTTTAACTTCATTCTTTCTATTCCTACATTAGAATTGATTCACAATATTTCTCTTACATATATAGTAGATTAACAAAGTTCAATAGCACTTATGAAAATCAAACGTTATGATATTACTATTCATCAATCATCAGTGTGAAAAACATGATTCAATCACACAATCACTGATATATGTTCAACATAAAAATCAAAGAAATCACCCCTTATTCTTCTCTTAATTTCTTGTTATATATTATAATCATTCATATCATTTGACAGTTCAAAGAATCGTTTCTCTTTTAATCACCTGTAATTTCTTTAATCAAAATCATGGTTAATACATCTGTAAAAGGAGAGATAAATAATACATGACTCCATATAGGCCTCCCAGGTATATATTTAGAATGTGAATATTTACTGCTTTCATTTCATTGGTTTATTTCTGATAATCTAATAATTTCTGCATGAATGCATGGAAGGATCTCACCTCATTTTGACAATCTCCAAAAGCAAAACCTACAGAGCACCAGAATATCTTTTGCTTTTGACAGGCTCTTCAGCTCTCCGTTGCTACGGTGACAACTACAACAACAGTTTCTACAGCTTCACTGAGGATTCGTTCATGGGATTCCAGTTCCCCAGCCTGACCACCTTCCTGTCCCTCATGCCCCCCGATCGAATGCATCTGGTGTGTTGAAATGAAAGCTGTCTGGTATAAATACAGCTAAGAAAAAGCAAATCGACTCACTTTATATAATTTCTGCTCTTCCAGCTAGTGAACTCTATGCCTCCGTCACATCTGGGGAATTTGTTGCGCCGCCCAAATGGTATTGACAACGAAGAGCAGCTCTGTGACCTTTACAGAAGCTATGCCCAGACACCAGTGTTTTTGGAGACTGTATGTACCACACGTACTGGAATCTCAAACACATTATTGCAATGATAAATATATGTTCAAAAACAACAACTTGTTTATATACTGCAGGAGTCTTTACCAGAAGTGGTCAGGCGCCCTACACTGCCCTGTGTTTGGCCCATGGCCCTCAGGAGTTCCAGCAGGTCAGAGGTTAACGCTTGGTTTGACCGCCGTCTCCAGAACTACTTGGTCTTCCTCTCGAAGAGTCTGATCAGTCCAGATGTTACATACAACACCTCGTGTCTGGCCTTTCAGAAGCTGTATGTTTTTAAGCAGCTTTTTGCTCTGTTTGAAGTTTTTAGTTTTGTTTCTGTGTCCTGACTGAATTTTGTGCTGTTTCAGTGTCTTGGTTCTTGGTCAATACAACTACACTGCAGCAGATTTTACGCAGCAAGACATGTTCAACTCCATCAGGGCTTACCTTCAGTCAGGTGAGTTCAAATGTAACTCCAGAATAATCTTACACTTATATATGTCCCCCATTTTCATTCACTTTAAATTTAAGATATCAATACATATTATGGCCTGATACTTACAAGTGATTTATATAGGGTCCATGCAAGATATACTGTACAAGGTAACAAGTCACCTCATAAAACAGACACATTCCTTTCCATGTTATATTTGTATCCCCATAGGTTTGCCATAAGCAGTCTTATAGGTACCATGTAGGTTCCTTAAAGGTACATGTTAAATACAGGAGAAAATGTTGCCTGTCAATACCCATGCGTACATAGGTTTATGTACACTGTAACCTTCAGGTACCTTCAAAGGATCCTTTGGGTAATCTTTAAAGACCTATAAGTACACCCCTAGGTACCTCATTAGTAACCTAAAAGATAACATGTTGGAGTTAACTTGTTATTAGTGTAATCACCCAAAAAGTACGAGATCCTTACAAGGTACCCTTTAGGTAAGTCATAAGGATGCCCCAGGTAACTTGTAAGAACCCCTAAAGTAGCCTGTACTGTGAGTACTCTAAAAGATACACATTTGATTCCATGTAAAAACCTTAGAGGTACTCTGTTGGTGTCTCATAGTTACTGCGAGTACCCAAAAAGTGTCCCAAAGGTACCCTGTTATGGTACACAGTGGGTACACTGTTAGTACCTTCTTAGTTCCCTTTAGGTACAGTTAAGCCCAAAAGTATTATACCCTTGGCAGATTTAAAGTATTTTTATTTTTATTTTATCAACATGTTTCTTCTGACTGGAAGTAATATCAACATTTTCAAGTGGCCATGTTCATCCTGACAGTAGACCTACGAAGGGAGATGGCAATAAAGATTTATGTTATGTTAGTAGAGACAGGAAAAGGATTTTAACATGCCATCTTTTTTTAAGAAATGCAAAAAAATATTTTATTTTAAAAACATTATACACTTTTTATATTCTATTATTTTATGAGAGATACCATTCAGAACCACATATGTACCCTTTAGACACCCTGTGAAAGCCCTGTAGGTACCTTGTTAGTAACCTCTAGGTAGTATCTGTTAGAACCCCAAAAATAGCCTATTAGTATACTTTGGGCATCCAAACACTGCCCCCTCAACCCATGCAATTATGTACCTTGTTGGTACGTAGTAAATACCAGGTGGTGTTAAGTATTGCTACCAAATGTTAAAATTTTAACCAAATTTTAAACTGTGATGTTCAGGACACAATGTTGTATTTGTAATATAAGTTTTAAACTTTTGATAAAAAACAACATACAGTCTTTACATAGTCGCATGATGGTGAATCACATTTTCATCTGTTGTAAATACAAAACCCTCCCACCTAAATATTTTTAACCTTTCACTGTAGCAACAACACCAAGATGTTATGATCCCAACAACCCAGTACTCAACTCTACAGCTTGGTTTGCTGAGTACATTGGCGCTTTTATGCCTTTCCTCACTCTGGAGATTCTTCAGACGTTTGGATCGGATGAGGTACTGAAATAAACTTTTAAATAATTCAGGTAAATTTAACAAAAGAGATATAGGAGATTTGATTGTTTTTGCTTCTTATAGGCTCTCCAGGTGTTCACAGTGAACCCCCTGAACATCGCGCTCCTCAACCACTCAGTTTTACCACAGAACCTCACCGACTATTACACTAGGCTGATCTACCAGCAGGACAGTAACTTCAATCCCCTTCTGTGAGTTCATGTACACTGATCAGTCAGCTTTTACAAAGATGTAGTGTTTTT
Organism: Girardinichthys multiradiatus; assembly: GCF_021462225.1. NCBI lineage: Eukaryota > Metazoa > Chordata > Actinopteri > Cyprinodontiformes > Goodeidae > Girardinichthys > Girardinichthys multiradiatus. The sequence goes on along the minus strand of NC_061798.1, from coordinate 39,233,334 downwards.
GTCTTTATTGTATTATTTTATTACATTCTCTGCAGTCTTCCTCTGCTGTGCCGGTGCGTTGCTCCTGCTTTGGCATTCACCCAGTTGACTGCAGCAGAAAGTTGGATAATGTTGAAAAACCTCACCACTGTCTGTGTAAACCTCGATAAACAGGTAACAAGCACACAGATGGAAAATAAGGATTTGTTTATGTTAGCATTTTGGGTGTAAAGCCATTTTTGACAAAAAGACAGGAGACAATTTCAAGAAATTACTAACGTGAACAATGTCCAGCATTTGCTTTATATTACTATAGAGTGTCTGAGAGTTTTGTAGGAGAAATAAACATTACAAGGAGTTTGTATGTCACCTTAAATGGGGATTTAAAATATCAAACTTGTTTAGAAATAATAGTGTGTGCAAACATATGAGCTAAAATGGGCAAATGTGCTGAACAACATGACTCACTGTCCTGTATACATGAAAAAGGTCTGTTACTAAAAAGATTTTCCATTGCACCTGTAGATTTCTGTTGCTCTGACAAGTAACTTCGGTTCAAACATTGATTCCAACACCATTTCTGCCCTCGGCAATGAAAGCACCAGCATGTCTGCGAGTCAGATCAAGGCCATTCAGCCTGAGCAACTGTTGATCGCCCTCAGCACTCTCAGGACTGTGACTGGCTGGAGCGAAGGACAGGCTAAGAACATCATTGCGTCTCTGATGATGATAATGAAGGTATAGCTTCTGTCTTCACACATTTCAGTTTTAAACAAACAATCCTGCCCATGAGAAAGTCGTGTTTATGCTTAACGCTCTCTAATCTGTGTTGCCGTTATTGCTTTCTTTATCCTACCAGATCAACAGCTCTTCATCACTTCTTACACTAGGTTCTCTTATCATTGGTGTACCCGCCAGTGTTTTCAGCAGAATTAACCCCTCTGAGATTTTGGCCGCATCCAAAAACCCGTTGCTTATAGGAAACATGATGTCTGCTCCAAAGGTCGTCCAGCAGGTTTTTGTCACTCAGGTATGCCAATATGATTTATGGTACAGGTTTTCAGTTATTAAATTACCTTAAATACCCAGAAAAAAATAGAAAATTAAAGAAAAATAAAGTATTTTTAAACAAAAATATATTTATTTTAATTAAAAAGTATTACATTTATTCAATGAACAATTAAATTAATTTAAATTTGCTTAAAATAATTATAGGATTTAAAAAAAAGTTTGATTTGAATATTAATTTGGAATTTATTTTATATTATATTTTACATTTAAGAAATAAAAAACATTTTTTATTTGATTTAAAAAAATATATTTTTTGTATTATTCTATGTACTTAATGTTTCAAATACAGAGGTTAGAGGGTGCTGATGAAATGATGTCTTAAATTTTACTAGAAAAACATGCAAACAGTATCAGGACCACTATTCTGTCAAAACATACTTTCTGTTGGAAAACAACTCTAGGTTCTGCAGACGTTATAAGCAATCAGACTGATTTAATTCACAAATATAGCTATATCAAGTCTGGGTTCATCACAAATCAAGGCTCACCATTCTTCTGTCAGATTATATCCTTTAACAGCAACGGTGAGATGATACTCCAGAACGTTCCAGATGAAATGGCCACTGATGTTCCTCGGGTTCAGCTACAGGCCTTTACATCCAGCAGCAGCAGCGTCATCACCAACCTCAACAAGAAGAAATGGAAACAGGAGCAGGTAGAAGAGATTTTTCATGATTAAAACCTGCAGATGTTTTTTCATTCATATGTTGTCAGAACTGCTGCTTGAGTTGATGACTTGTTTTGTCAGGCTGAGATGTTTTTTGATGTAATCGCTGTGGAAAGTGCCACAACTATGCTAGGAGGTGCAAACAAGTGAGTTAAAAATATTTTTAACAGACTGGTGTGAACATATTTATGCTGTCTTTTGTACCCGTATGTTTTAGATTGCTTAGTGATCACAGTGTGTATGTGTGTGTTTGTGCAGCTTGTCCTCCTCTGTGCTACAAGGATTCACATGCACAAGTGTGAGATCAATTGAAAAGGTGCAGATCAAAAATCTGATCAAAAGCTGTCGGCGGAGAGGCCAAAATAAAGTCAAACTGGTGGAGACTCAGGTGAGGTCAGGGGGTATAATTACACTGCTGATATTAAGGAAAACATCCAAACACTGTCTAAATAATGATGGCGGTCTTGTCGTAGAAAAAGTTGGAAATCAGATGATTTGCTGGCCATCATTTTCTTGTTTATCTAAAAACATTCCCCCTGAAAGGTTTCTGTTATTTTTGCTTCGAATCATCAGACAAATTTTAATATCAGACAAAGACAACCTGAGTAAAAAAACAAAACGTAGTTCACAGATGAGGATTTCATTCATTAAAGGAAGAATCTATCCAAAGAAACATGGCTGTATTTGAGAAACTAATTCTCATCATCAGTTGAAAACTGCCTTGTATACTTGCTTCGGTTATTACATTAAAAAGTTTTAATTTGTTTTACAATCTGAAACATTTAAGTGGGGCCACAAAATTAAATAAACCGAGGAAATCAGTATGGGGGCAAATACCTTTTTCTTCAGCTGTAAGAATACAGCATACAGTACTCTACATACCGTCTGTATCTTTGTAATATCATTTTACCCAGTTTTATAAATACCATCTAATTATCTCTGTTGTTACTGTTTCTAAATCAGCAGTAAAGGCAATATGGAGTAAAATTGGTAACAAATATATGATATTTTTTGTATCCCAACTCATCAGTTGACCTGCATGTACAACCAAATCAAAGGAGAATCAGACATCAGCACCTTCGACCTTTTCCCTCCAGATGTTCTGCTGTACTATGAGTAAGTCCCTTGTTATGTCTCATCTGTGTTAGATTATTGATTGAGTGTTGATTTCATGATCTTTGTTTCCCCGCACAGTTACTCGCTGGTGCCGCAGACCAGCTGCATTTCCTACTTTAAGGAGCTGGGTGATGCTGACTTCTCAGTTTTCTCCTCAGACCTCAGCTACAAACGAACCGCTCTGCTTAATAATGCCAGAAGCTGCCTGGTAAGGACAGCAAAATAAGTTATATTCTTGCACAAAGATTTACTCACCTTGGCATGTGAAATACTGACACAGCAGGGGGGTTGGGTCTACATTGTGATTAATTCAACAACTTATTATTGGACAACTTCAGCGCACTAGCAAAGGGCATTGAACTTTCATCGCCAGATGGTTAGATGTTATTAATTTAGGCAAGATTAGCTAATCCTCATGCTGGACCACAATGTACATGTTACACTTTTCACTCCAAAGCACATGCGCTATACAAAACAGGGAGACATTTATCATAAAGGTGACAGGAATTTTCACAAAATGTGCTTAATTTCATGTAGACCTTGGTAAACAATGTTTACAGAGTTATCAGTATTTGTGGTAAGATAAGAAGTTGTGTGAGGCTTTTCCAGAACCCAGGTTATTTTTCTGAGGTCTCTATTAACCCCCTTCGTCTATCGTACATGTACCAGGGTAAGAATTTACCCCTGAAAAAAGGCCCTGGAAGGACAGAAGTACTTTATTAGACAGGGGAGGAATTTTGTGGAAAGAGAGTGCTAAGTATTTTAAATTAGGTACATTTTTCAACCTTATAATTTAGTCACATCAGTTTAAAGTCATCTACAGCTCATATTTTCTGTTAACTTTAGCTGTAATATTTTAAATGCTCCACATCTGATTACAGGCAAATTTTAGCGTTTCAATCATTTCTGTTGTGAGGCGCAAATAAAAACATCCACATCCCTAGTGTGTCATTAATAGATTTTTAGGAAAACAATGTGCTGCTGCTGCAGCGCTGTGTATAATTAATGCTAATGGAACATGTCTCTTAGGCTGTAATTATAGAATATCAGTGAATGTTACAAATTTCTTCTGACCTTAATGGATTATAATACAGTCTTCGAGTGGAAATATTAGAAGTTTATGAGTAGATCAATTGGTTTTCATCCCCACTGGACCAGTCACCGCTTGCTCTTCTCCTGTCTCAGAGGCATGCAAATTCATGCTGGTAAAATAACATTTGTTACAGTTACACCTTTCTGTGGAGTATGTAGGGACTCTATATGGGTTGCAACGTGTAAAGGTATCAATGACTGTAGTTTTATAGCAGAATAACAATGATGTTAGCCTCTCACTCCCACTCTGAGCAGCTAAACCAGAACTCGGTCGACGCACCTTTTGGTGTTATCAGAATCAGAATCAGCTTTATTGCCAGGTTCGTACATACAAATAAGGAATTTGACTCCGGTACACTTTGCTCTTTGGTTTAGTTTTTGCATTACAGAATATACAAATTTACAATTTACAATGTACAATATACACATATATAATAAAAAAGGTGCATTTGCAACATCTGTATGCTGTTGTTTTGTACTCTATTGAATGTTCAACAAAGAAACAGCCTGGGGGAAGAAACTGTCTCTGTGGCGGCTGGTTTTAGTAAACAGTGCTCTGTAGCGGCGGCCTGAAGATAAAACTCTAAACAGTTTATGTGCAGGGTGTGTGGGGTCTGCAGAGATTTTAGCAGCTCTTTTCCTGATACTAGACCTGTATAAGTCCTGGATGGAGGGAAGGTCAGCCCTTATTATTCTCTCTGCAGTCCTGATTATTCGTTGCAGTCTGGACTTGTCCTGTTTTGTGGATGAGCCAAACCACACTGAGATGGATGAAGACAGGACAGACTGAATGATGGCAGTGTAGAAGATGACCAGCAGCTCCTGTGGAAGGTTGAACTTCTTGAGTTGCCTCAGGAAGTACAGTCTCTGCTGGGCCTTCCTTCGAACAGTGTCTATGTGTGAAGACCATCTCAGGTCCTCAGAGATGGTGGTTCCTAAGAACCTGAAGTGGTCCACGGCCAATACAGTGTTGTTGAGAATAGTGACGGGGGTGTATGGGGGTGGCGTTCTCTGAAAGTCCACCACCATTTCCACGGTCTTGAGTGGGTTGAGTTATGTTCGCAGTGCTTCCGCTACCAGAACTCGAAAACAAACACCTTAACCCAAAATACCATGAAAAAAGCTCAAAATTGCAATGTTTCTAATGAAAAGTGATTGATCACCACTTTAAAACCCAAATCTGCCAAAAAAAAAAAACTCCTGACCATTGATCATCATAGCATCACAACAAGCTTTATATGAATAAAGGTCTGTGGAAAAAAACCTCATGTTATAGAAAAGAACACTCAAGCCAAGTCCTGCTGGCCAGTGGTGAAAAGAATATTGCGATTATTGAAGATAACTAATTTCTCATCAGATTAACATCCTATTTATTAAATAGCTAACCAAATAAACTAAATAAAATGTAAAATATCCCTATATTTTACAACAGTTGTGTAGGTAAAGTGCTCTAAGGCAACTTCCCCAAACTTTTGCAGTGAAAATGTATTCAATATTTTATTTCATATTATTTATTAGCTAAACATTAGCATACTAAAATCAGAATAGAAGCAGTTAATTTAGCAGCCCACACAAATATATATTACTTATTTAAAGATGGTATAACATCAAAACCTAATCGGAAACACACTCTAGAGTGAAGAAAGCATCTTTTCTGCAAACCAGGGTTACATTGGGAAGCTTGAGGAGAAAAAATACTTTTCAAAAACCTATTTTATGCATCTAATTCATCTTCGTCTTTGGTCATAAACAGGTTCAGTATGAGAAAATGTTCAAAGGGGTGATCATGGGGAGGGCACTGATCATTTGAGTTGGCACATCTACAAATAAGCCCAAAATTACTCATAACCCTGGAAGATTTATGTTTTAAGCAACCTTTTAATTTTAATGTTTCTTCTGACTGGAAGTAATTATAGGACTTTAGAGCAGCACAGCCAGAGTCCTGACTTGAATCTGGTATAGCATCTGTGGAGGGAGCCAGAGATCAGGGTGATGGCAAAGAGGCCTTCCAAGCCTAAAAACATGGAGCTCATCACCAAACATAAATTGGTGAAATACGAGTGGAAATATGCAAAACACTGGTCCGCAATTACAAGAAAGGTCTAATAGCTGTAATGTCAACCCTATATTTTACCATTGGTTACTGGAAAGGGTATAAATACATTTTTGACCTGCTGTTTTTCAAAACATTGTAAATAAAAACAGCAAAATCATTTTCTTCAAAGTGACATTCCCTTTAAATTGTTTTATTATGTCTTGAGAGATTCTTGTCTCATTTTCTATCGGAAACGTAGATGAAAATCATTTTAAATCTAAATGTGCCACTGGTATGAGTAATTATGAGCCTAACCACAAACAAAAAACCTTTGAATTTGCTGTTGAGTCTGACCAAAACATTACATTAAGAAATTACTTATTTTGCTTTTCTTTTACCTTTAATCAAAGGGAATAACAGATACAAGCTTGACTAGGGATCAAGTAACCGTTTTGGGAAACATGTGTTGCTACCTGAATGCGTCCTACATCATGAAGTCTGATGTGTCCATCTTGGAGAAACTGAAGACCTGCCAAGATCTCTCTGATACTCAAGCAGCTGCAGTGGAAACTTGTCTGATCAATGAGAACACTACATATGGGTAAACTGCAGCAGCAACATAGCACTCACTTTTTAGGTCTCAATAAAAGATCTGCATCTTTGGCAGAGATTTATTGTCTTTGTCGCCCAATAAAAGAACCATTTTCTTTGTTTTTTGATATCCAGACATCCTTCAACATGGACTGAAACCACTCTGAGGAGCCTTGATATATTGCCTTTGTACATGTCTTCAGCTTTTTATGACAAATTTCCCAAAGTGAGTAACTAATGCATGTATTCCTTCAGAAAATATCTTTTTATATGCCACTGAAGGAAGATGATGTTTTTTTCTCATAATTTTCCTTCCATTCCCGTTTACAGAAAACAACTCGGCAATTCCTGAAGTATTTCCTGAAAGTTCTGCAAAACAATGGAGTCCGTAGAGCAAAGAGACGGAGAATGCAAGCAGAAATAGGAAAATCTGTTAAAAGCAGAGTGAAGCGAGCTGCATGTCAGTCACTAATCACTTGTTTTTTATGTCTGTTTGTTTATCCAGTAAATATTGATTTTCATATTCCTTTTATTTTAGTCACTGAATGCACCGTAGGAACAATCACACAGGCAGTTATCGGCGATCCCACCTTCCCCTTTGACTATGACGACATCAATCAGTTCAACAGCTGTCTCAGTGCTCCGACCGTCAGAGACAACCTGGAAGGCATCACTCAGAAGGTGGATCAAGTGGATTACCTAAAGATTGTTCTCAGCAAGCTGCAACAAGTAAGCACCCTGAGCCTTTTGTTTATAACAGGGGGGATGAGGCGGCAACAATCATGATCCATTGCCTGTTCCAGTCTGTCACTGTACATGAAGTTTTTGTGAAAATGTTTTAGAGGTGTTGTAGAGTATCCAGCCGCTACATGATGTATAATTAAATTATTATTTTCCCAGCTCATGTACAGTATAACATGTAGAAATGTTTTTGTCATGATTCAGTGGATGCAAGCCTGCGTATCAACCTGTAGCCACAGTGTCTGTACGTCATATACACTTAGATTGTTTTTTTCTTGCTGTGAAATCTAGACAGTTGAATTGTTTTATGAGCTGTTGTTAATAACAACTGTCATATTTTTAAATGAAAATTTGTAGATGTTAAAACACTTCTTGAATGATCTTATTGAATGTGGGCAGAAAGCACTGAACTCATTTGACCTTAAGGTCAATGCCATCTACAGTATAAGCGACTTCTACGGAGCAGTCAAATCTTAAACTACATTTTGTCCATATTCAGTAAGAAACATTTGCTTTGTGACACTGCAGAATCTAGGTCTCCTGTGTTGTCCCATCTGGAGTTTCTACAAAACAGCATAAATATGTAGGTCCAACATGAGGGTAGCAAGCTTAGGAAACTGCCATAATGTCCTCTAATGATTTCATAGTTTGCCTGAAAGTATATATTTAGAGTCTTCAGTAAACCTTTGTCTTTTTCCTGCTGATGATTTGCCTTGTAGACCCGTTTTCAGATGTGCAAGGCTAACGTTAGCATGTCTGCTCATTGTTTTGATATTGAGACTCGAAAAAATCAGCTTGTAACATTTTTCAGTGCAGTTCAGATTCATTGTGTGTAAACGAAACATACAGAAAAAGTTGTTCTTCTGCTTCATTACATTATTTCTTTGTTTTGTATGAGTTACTGAGAGGTTTTTCAGGCACTCTTCACAGTTCTCACACACATTTGTAGCCATCTGATCACATCACATTAAACACAGACAGGAAACTGCAGCAGCCAATGGCATCTCTCACAGTGGACATCATTATAAAGTGTGAACAAGTCTTAGAGAGAAACATGTAACGTGAAAAACCTTCAAAGTGTTAGAAAAAACTGAGATTCTTTAAAAAAGGAAATGAATTGCAGGCAAAATAGGATATGAGTTGTAAACGATGTCTGCACACATTGTGGTATATATTTTGCTGAGGGCTCAGTTGAAATAAAATCACTAATGATAGAACAACTACAGGTAGAGTATGTTGAGGTTAGTCAAGGACTGATCATTTAGAGATCAATCAGGATATTCCTCTTTACAACCTATTTTCTTGCTATTTAATCTATATTGGACCTGGGACCTTTGTAGGTTATTCTCATGCTGGATGGGTACTAAATGGGCCCAGGGTCAGAATGGATGTCTGGTATGGAACCACTTTTAGTGTAATAAATACAACTCATGTTGGCAAAGCCTGTTGGCCACCCTGTGTAGGTCTTAGCTGGGTCCCAAATGGGTATTAAGCTGTATGGACCCATATGGAACCCAGTTTTTATCCAGAGTTAACATGCACTAAACCTACATAAGTATTTTAAGTTGGGCCCATTGGTAACCCATTGACAAACCCATCTGGGGTGCATTCTCCAGCCTATTTCCTACCCATATGGGTCTCACCATAAATATTGGCTAGGTGGCAACCTTTAATTGTGCCTGTAATAAGGCAGATTCTTGGTTTGTGCCTGTTTATGTTGCATTTTGTGTACTTTGTTATTTGTGGCTCATTTTATACCATTTCATACAAGGAGCCTAATTAACATTTAATTGGGCTCCATGCAAATAAAACCTGATAATTTTAGTTGCAGATTCCCCAACATATGTTTAGGGCAAAATTAAAGTAATTATTTTTTCAGAGACAAAAATAAACCTGCTCTGAGTCAATATTTTTTTTTGGACTTGTCTCCTTAACTTTTTTTCTTATCTTTGTAAAATACTTGTAGGCTTACACCACCACCATCCCTGAAGATCAGGTTCTGGTCTTGGGTGCAGCATCCCGTGTTGCCACAGTCGATCAGATCAATACATGGACTATCACTCAAGTGGACACGCTCGCGTCTTTGATGGACACCTCAAATGAAGAGTGGGATCCAAGCTTGGTGAGCAAACAGTTAAATGTTTCATACTTGTATTTGCCACCTCTAGGCCAGTTTGATCACATAAGTGTATGTTTCCGCTTTAGGCTAAAGCTATTATCTTAAAGTATTTGAGAGTGCAAGGCAACAAACTTGGCAGCACAGAGCTTAATACCATTGGAGGACCAAACCTGTGCTCTCTGGATGTTGAGGTTCTTCACAACATTTCTCAGCAGAGCTTGAAGTAAGTACCCACTGTTTGTGTTTGACTCTTAATCCTATTGGACGGACCATCCATCCATCCGTCCGTCCGTCCATCTCTCCCTCTGATTTTCAGACGATTTTAAAGTTCAATTCCCTTTATAACTTAAAAATCTCAAAACAAAATTATTAGTATGATTAAATTACATATTTGGTCAAATAGGACTCAAATTTTAAAGCTTACAACTTTGACTGGACTCCAGACTTGAATGCCTTGACTTTGGGACTTGACTTGATACTTGGGTGGAAAGACTTGATACTTGCAAAACAATAACTTGGTCCTCTGGCATAATCCATTTCAGAAATGAGCAACAGAGTTTGGAACATTTATTCTTCTAGAAGCAGCTTCTTTTGCCCCAGTAGAACAAACCTCTGATGTATTACAGTCTGATCGTAACTTGATGAGGCACATTCAGATGCTGAACTCTTTCAAGTGTTTCAGTCACACGTTTTAAAGATTTTTTCCATTTTTGATTGTCTCAGAGAGGCCGATGCTCTGGATGTGTCCAACTGCACCGCAGATAAACAGAAAGTACTTTTCAACATTTCCAATGAAGCATTTACAGCTGCCAGCAAAGCACTCATCCCCGTTTCAACGTACCAGCTTGCCAAACCGTACCTCGGTGAGCAGACAGACACTCATACACACGACTGCAACGGCAAACATAACTCTTTAACTTGAAGAAAGAGTTAGTCAACACACTTTTTTTTTGTCCTGCAGGGGGTGCATCTATGGAATTTGTGCAACGTTTGGCAGCGTCTAACGTCAACATGGACCTGATGACGTTTAAAAACCTGGATGCAGCCGTTCTACTGGTCAGTATCATCCAGAAGTAGTCTAGGGTTCAGAAATCATGCCACATATCATGATTTCTGCTAACTGTGTGGGTTCATTTTTCATGCTTTGTTCATCTGGTTTGAAAATAAAAATTGATCTGCTTTGCTCTCTGAAGGGTCTGACTGTTAACGAAGTAAAAAATCTTCTTGGCACCAACCTGCCAGATTTAAAGAGCTTTGAAAATACGGCAATAATACAGAACTGGATCACAAGGCAGTTACAGAGTGAACTCAACACACTGAATATTGGTCTTGTGGGAGGCCGAGCTGACACCACTACAGTTCCAACGGTTACCACCCCTGCTGTCACCAGTCAAACTACTCAAACTACCAAAGGTGAGTCTTGTTGAAAGAAGTTTTCAGTAGAAACAATATTCAGAACACAGTGGAATCGAACCCACAGGTTTCCAATTTTCAGATGACTGCTCTTCCCACTGCTCCACAGTCACTCCACAAAAATACATTGATCCCAATACACATGCACTATTCAAACAGGGGTGCATCAAAACCAACACACACACTTCAGAGATGTGACAAAACTTTATGTTCCACAAGCAACTCCTTTATTTCCTGACGTTTGGGTCTAAGTAACACGTTTTCCAACACACCAGTACACATGGCAACATAGGAGACAGTGGCTAGGTGGTACGGCATTTTATAAACATTTTATGGGTCAGTTTCTGTCTCATAGCTCACAAAAGTACAGGCTGAAAAAATAGACTTAAGTTGCAAATCTCTAACACGGTTTAAGCAGGATTACTTATAAGATCGCTTATCTTTTGTAAAAGTGTGCTTTAAACCACTTTCAGGTATACGCAAGAGACAAAAACAATTAAAAGATTTGAAAAGCTGACCAGAGCTCTGTTGAAAAGTGTCAGGCTGTTTACTTTATGTGACCCCAAAAGTTCTGTTTGACCTTATGAACCCCAAAGCTTGCTCAACGTTTCACACAAGGAGATGGCAACGTGGTTTTTGAGTGACTGGTTCCCAACAAACACAAGATATTACATGTAATGTGTTCTGGTTAAAATTGGGTTTTCTTTTTGTGTGTGACCATCTGGGGTAAGTTTGGATCTGTTCCCAGTCTCTAAAACACGTTTCTGTTTTAGCTGCTGGAGCCCGGATCCAAGGAGACTGTGCTGGCTTGACCTTCCTTGTTTTCCTCGCTCTCCTCATCTCGTCCCATCAGACTGTGATCTGAAGAAACACATGGCTGATTATCAAGCACACACTGTGGGCTAAAATTAATGTTTGGATCCAAGGGTGAAATTATTTTTCTATTTATATCTAAATGAATACAATTATATTATGCACACTATGCTGCTTACAATTAACAAAATGTCTCTGAACAAGAGTGGGTGCAAATATTGTGCTTGTGATTAAATAATTATCTATTTTAACCACCGTTACGTTGGATCGTTAATATCAGATGTACTTTGTTATATTACAATTCGGTTTAGATATGTGTGAAAGAAGAAATATTTGTTATTTTTATCCACCTTATATTTTTTCTGATACATAATGCGAAGGTTGTCTCTGTTAACAATCATTGAAATAAAATGTTTTTTGTTACCTCTCACTGTATTCATCATGGAACAAGTCATATTTGCATTTGTCTCTATTAACTTAAACTATAAAACTTTTACTGATTCATAAATATCTGTTAAATGCAACCATTTATGAGTGAGGTTATATGCTTTGGTGAGTTGAAGCAAGGTTATTCTCACTGTATTTTATAATAAATCTAGTGTCTGTTCTGCAATGATGTTTCAACATTTCTTCGTCTGGTGGTGATAGTTATAACAGCAAAAAGAAAGCAATTGAAAGCTCCTCATATTATGCAGGATGATAAAACAGAAGAAAAGCACATGAAAAGGCTGCCAATGCTGGAGAAAGAGCAAAAAAAAAAACTCAACAAATGATTAAATGTTCTGCCTGCAGCAAACAGATATACAAAAAATGTCATAACTGGATATTTATCATCTAAATCCTTTTAAAATGATTTAAAGGAAAAATCAAGGTGACTGAATCATGACAAGGACAAACAAAAACGGCTAAAATTGTCAGTTGACAAAAAAAAAGTGATTTTAGGTGTGTTTTATTTCAGATCAGGTGATTTATATATGAGCCGCCGGTTTATAAGCGTTTATACACTCCCAGGACAGTCCTGCAGGTAGGACAGGTGTGCTTGGCATCTTTCAGACGATCCACACAGAACGGGATGAGGCAGCATCCTAAAACAAAGCTGGAGAAAAAAAGTAGATAGATATTCAGAAGCACCTCTTTAAATCAATGCAGAAAATGAACAGCACATTGGGTTTTTAATACCATCATAACTCGGTAAATTATATATAATTATATAGAATTTTAGACTCAGGTCCATCAAACTGATTGGCTGTCACTTGTCACCAGCTCAGAAATGTCCTCAGTTATCCAGATTTGTAATGATCAAGAAATCAAGGGTGTTTTCAGAAAGTTTTCAAAGGGTTGTCCAGGTGGGGGCTATTGATAACCTTGGTTGGCATAAAAAGCAGGTAGTCGTTTTTGAATTTATTTATACTGCTAATATATTGTTCCTACATTTATTGCAAAACCTACAGTGTATGCAGATTTCATGACATTCAATTTAGCATTTGTGTGAATTAATGAATTTCTAAAAATATATAAAATATCTTCAACAACACAACAACTAGGTATTAACATATGAAACGGCGAAGGAAAATGTGGCTTTGAATGTGCTGCTATAGGTTTTTCATTAAGTGGTTTATTTAGGAAAATAAGTACGAATGTTAAAAGCTCTTCAGGCACTGAAGATGTACAGTATGTGTAAAAAAAGTTCTAAAAATTATAAAAACAAGCACAATGTTTCATCAGTCTGATCTGACCAATCAACCACTGCATATGAATTTTTAGGTGAAAAGCAGCCAATATTCTGCAGTGATCAAGCTGTCTGGCTGAGAGATGAAACCTAAGCATCAAACAAACCTGCATCATTTTATAAAATCTTGATTGTATAAGAAAGATGGTCGCTCATGGGAATTACTATTTCTCTAGTGTTTAATTTGGGATATATGACAACGTGAGAACAAGCATCCAATCCCATTTTTAGGAATTTGGTCACTGATTGTAATTGAAGAAAATGGCAGAGTGTGTTTCTATGCGCTCTGGGGGGGAATTCATAGAAAAATGAAAATCTTAGAGCAAATAAAGCTAAATATGGTGAAAGTAGATAAAAATGTTGATGTTTTTATTCATGAATTGTTTATGTAAAGTTAAAAGCATAACACCAGGAAGGACTTGTTTCTACATATTCAAAGATAAAACTGCCCATAGAGCTTTCTGATAAAAACACAGATATGTTTTTGTCTCCAACAAATATCTTTCATGGGAAACTGGTAAATGGTACCAATAATCATTTTGAATTATATGTGACAGTAAGGTTTAAAAAAGTCAAAATGTGCCTCAGTTGATGTTTTTACATTGTTTCTTTTATAACATATGGAAATGTAAAACCACAATTCAGTTTGAGCTTTTCAGGGAGGATTTTGCACATAACTCAGTGGTAGTCCAGTTGTGGGTTCCCTGCAAGCTGGATGTAATGACAGAAAATCCTAAATCCAGCATCAATGACAAGCACACGTTGTGAAACTACACAAAAATGCCTACATTTTGATGTATAAGGTGTTTACAAAGAGTAACATTTGTAGGAGTAAGAAGCATTGGTTTGAGAAAGTTGGATTTTGGATGATGTCACCCACTCTTACCTCATTCTTTAGCAACGATTGCAACCAACGTATTTTGGTGAAACTGGTCTACATAAAAGTAATACTTTGATTTCAGAACAATGGTAACAGAAACAAAAAAGATAAATCAGTTGGTAACAGCACAATGTTTCCTGGCTCATTTAAGGTCTGAATGGTGTTTTAAAGACTTCAGTGAAGCACAGAATAACTCAGAGTCTCAGTATAAAAAATGCTTAATCTTCTGAAGATGAAAATACTTTCTTGTTCAGCAATAGGATTTTATGTGTATTATGCAATATTGTTTTTTTGCTACCTTTATAGAAATATTTAATTTGTTGTTTTTTTGTTTTGTCAACTGATTGAGGCGAATGTAGGGGCTGGAAACATACTCAAGGAATTGTCCATCATAAAGCTAGAAATATAAACCAGCTGAGAAAGTACAATGCAATGTTGCACTGCAAATCTTCATCATGGCAATTCCTTTTGCTTTTCATTTTCACAAAATCTTACTAGAAAACAAACAATAATACCCACAATTTCATCAAAATGAGCAAAGAGGAGCAAATGAAGAAATTTCTTGAAAAGCCTGGACTTTTTCATTGTACGGTATTCATTTTCACTCAGACATTTTTAGAAGATAAACTAAACACTGTTTTTTCTAATGGGTTTTGTGTTTTTACTTTTATAAGCATCTTTAATATACATGACTGTAAGTTTAAAAATATGGTTGATTATATGCGCTCATGTTAATTTGAACACCGGTACAAATGTTGGGAAAATTCACTTATTGACTTCTTGTCTGTGAGAAACATTGAAAAATGAATCTTTCTTGAGTTTATTTAAATCGGGTAAGCAGTCGGCTAATCTAGATTGGCACTGATGAAAACTATTGTTAAATAATTGCTGCTAATATTAAGGCTGCTTAAACATTTAGGGTCAAGCGGTTTCTCTGTCAGCTATTATTATACATCATTAAGGCCACCCCCTCCAAAAACATTCAGTACCAAAGCAACAGTAAAGTTTCTCTTACCCACAGAGGAATAGTCCTCCACAGAAAAGGTAGGTGAGTAATCCAGAAGTATGTTCTACCTTGGAGAGGACAGTCTGATGGCACTTTGGGCAGGCAATCTGAACTGGATTGTCTCCTAAAGGGCCGACCGTCACTAAAGAGATATCAAAAAATTATTGATGTTGAAAAAAAAATCTTTTTGAGACTTTTAGAAAACCATTGTGTTGACTCACCAACGGGCACTTGTATATTTGACATTTTCCTGTAAAGTGTGAACATTTGTTAGTGTAAAAACTGGCTATAAAAATATAAAACTTTAAAAATGTCATAACTGTCGCCAACAGAAGAGAAGAAACCAGAGAAACTGCGTCTCTTCGTAAAACATTTTAAGATGAAATCACTCTCATTGATTTTACAACAGTAAACAGTCTCCCTGTGTATCCAGATCCAAGGTCATTATGCAAACAAATGGAAGTGATACGAATATAACATGGTAAAATATTATTCCGAAGTACTACTTACAGTCTGTGTGGGATGGTATTTGGCTTCAGAGTGGCCAGTTATCCCACAGAGATGATGATCTGCAGGGCCACACCTCTGTTTCATTGGGGTCACGAGATGCTCGGGAGGAACACAGACAATACTGAGACTCACTGAACTTTTCCATCGTTTTTCAGATTGGATCCATTGCCCAATCTCTATACAAATGTTAAGTGTTTGTATTTCACCATGAATTTTATTTTTATACTGTGAAACAAACAAAAAGGTTTGCAGCTAGCGTTTGTGAGATGTAAAATAATCTACTTAGTGTAACAGGCACAAAAAGGTCTCTGTTTCTGAGAGAGCTGTGACCCTTAGAGTAGACACAGGCTGCAATATTCAGTCTGGAATTAGAAGCACGTGTTCCTTGCTCATCCAAATTAGACGTGGCGTCTTATTTCTCCTTCCTAATCAACATCCGAAATCTTTGTCCTAGAAACAGGTCTTTACATTACATTAGAACAATCTTCAAAACACAAAGAAGCGCATAATTGTTAGGAAGTATCAAGAAATGCACAAAAATACGTATTCAGAAGTAAACACCTCATGATTCTGACTTGGTCTGGGCAAAAAGGCATTCATCAAGGTGGGAGATTGAACTAATAATCTTTTGTTCCACAGTTCTGAGACTGTCTAGTATCAGGACTGTGCAACCTGTGGCTCTTTAAACCTTCCACAATGACTCTTAACATCTTTGGCTAAACATGATAAAGAGCCAACAAATATTTTTAAATAGAGATAAAATACCAAATGTAGGTTTTGGCAGTTTTTCTGTCTTTTCATGGAATAATGCATCAAATTTCCACAACAGAATGATACTAAAAGTACCAGTAGTACTTGTTAAGATTTTTTTTTCCGTGTCATTAGGTTGGAAATCTTCAATTTTCTACAAATAAAGTCCTGTAAGAAAATGTATCCATCCTCTTTGTTGCAAATATGTTATGCTTTTCTTTATTTTATAACCTAAACATTTTAATAAAATGGTGTTACTAAAAAATGGCAACAAATTTTCCATAGTAGATATTTATCATAAATTATAAGTTGACTGAAAGCAAAAATGGCTGTTATATTGTAAAGGTTGTAGACCCCTTGTCTAAATGAAATGTTTATGACTATGAAGATGTTATGATAAACTGTTTATCTTGATGCATGTGAATACATATCAGTACTAGTGAAGTAGAGAAGCCGTGTCTCTTCTTAATGCAGGTCTCACACCTTGGGTTTAACACCGATCCAACCAGAACAACAGGAGGTTTATTTTGGAGTTCTGTCTCTCCGGGAGGCTAAACAAAAAAAAGCCTGAAAGAACAATTCATCTGGAGTATATAGTAGTTTTATTCTGGGATGAACTTCCTTAACTTTACAGCCTTTAAAGGAGTTTTAATTTTTACATTTACATGAATGTAAAAAGTGCACCGTGGCACAGTTGGCAGCGCTGTTGCCTTGCAGCAAGAAGGTCCTGGGTTCGACTCTGCATGATTGTTTGTGCCGTTTGTCTCTGTGTTGTCCTGTAATGGACTGACAAGCCGTCCAGGGTGTACCCTGCCTCTCACCCGTAGAATGCTAGAGATAGGCACCAGATCCCCCGCAACCCTGTACTGAAGAAGCATGGAAAATGGATGGATGCTTTTGTAGACTCTTTATATAAATGTAAAAATAACATGAGGCTAAGAAAGGTAGTTAACTCATTTCCTGCGGATTGTAAACAAAAATAAATGTCTCTTTCCATTGATCACTGTCTAATCACATTGAGCCTATGTTTCCAGGTGTAACCCAACAAGAACATGCTGAGCCTACAGTCTATTCATGAACGTATGAGATAAGTCAAGTAAAAAGTGTAACATTTGAATTAATTTTAGTCTTCTAAGAAACTGATGGGTGAGGTGTGAGAATCGTCATCAGAGATGCCCGATCCAAGATGAAGCACAACAGCAGAGTAAGAAAGACAGAAAGATGTTTAATCAGTAAAAATCGGTGCAATATTTCACATGTAAACAACTGCAGCATCTTATTATGAATACCTGAATAGTTACATAGTTCCATCTTTGTGACTCAATTTCTTTAAAAATAAATCAGTGTAGCAAACCCACCATTATATCCCCATTAAAACTGAAAAAACAGAAATTTTCTCTCACTGTAAGATCAGACGAGGGGTTTCCCCCTTCTGGTAAATTCAGCAACACTTCACTGAAAAGTGTTGCTAAAAACAAATTAGTGATTTGCTCTTTTTCCACAAGGTTTAGCTGTAATCTGCATGTAAAAAGCAACAAAACTCTGCAGATTTACACTAATAATTAGGAAAACATCCACATGATTGGGTAGAAACGTGGAAGCATCTTATTGCTTGACAATTTAGATCAGCAATAAATGCAAAAATAAAAGCTGGAAAACTTGTAAAAAAATACATTATACATTCAATGTATTTTTTTAGATCATATTTCTTGACGAAAGAAATGAACAGTTCACGCTCCAACGCAAACCGATAGTAAAGTAAAACATCTTACATTTGATACTTGGACAGCAGGTGAGTCCATACTGAATAGGTGTATTTAAAAAAAAAGGCCCTTCATTCAGGAAATTCCTTATTTCCCAGATAATTTTTCCATAAGCATGTCCAAAGCAAAAGCTTCCACTTTCCCAGTTAACATGACTGAGACAGCTCCTTTGATAAAACAACAGTCTTTATTTATGGCGCTGCTTTTATTGTGAAAAATGAATGGAAGCAGCTGGAGTTTTCATCCCAGTTGGACCGGTTTGATCAGAAACAACAAGCTGATTGTTTGAATCATTTCCTCTCTCAGCCAAACCTGTTGTCTGTTTCCACACATTTAATTATTCCTCCGTTTACTAGTGTTGAACTTTGTTGCCGTCATTAAAGTTTACAGGAATCAAAAATGATGAAAATGATTTTTTAGAACTGAATTCCTAACAGTCTGTTTCCATGAGTGACCTGATTTAAAGCACTTTATAACGGCTCCTTTCACTCCTTTACTCTGGAGTGTGTCCTCTTTTAGGACTCCAGGTTAGTCTCAGTGTTAACAAACCAACAACCTTCTTTATTAAGATTTTACATGACATCCACTTTCCAAATGCAAATATTCCCCTTCTATCTGCACTGTAGGTCTAATCACAGCTTTTCTTCTCTCCATGTTCAGTCTTTCCTTCATTTTTAAGCCCACTTTCCTCCTCCTGAGTCGCTGCCCACCATCCCTGCAGAGTTGGACTCACGGAGCTTGATGGCTTTTTTCCTGTCCCGTCTCTTCTCTCTCCACCTCGGCCTGCTCTTCAGCTTCTGTCCTGTTCTTCAGCGCCCTCAGCAGGACTTTGAGCAGCATGTTCTCATTTAGCAGGGTCTCAGAAGCGTCCGCCAGCTGTTGCAGCCGCCCAAGCGCCTCGGCGAGCTGCTGGCTTTTCTCCTGCACCTGCCTCTCCAGACTCTGCTCAATGCTGCGTATGTCAAACTTAAGCTGTCGGTTCTCACGCCAGACTTGCGCCAGCTGCTGCGAGAGACGTTCGCGGGCGTGATGCAGTGTTTGGACTTCGCGCTGGAGTGCCAGGAATTCTGAGTGGAGGACGCCGCCGGGTCCAGATCCCTGTGCTCCCACGGAGGACCTGTTGCGGTGATGCAGTGAGCCGGAGTGTTGCAGGATGAAGCGGAGGAGGTTTGGTAACGTGATGGGTAGGTTGTCAGGATACTTCACGCTAAGAGGTTTCCTTAAAGAGAAACAGAAAGATGATCACAAGGACTGCGCCAGAATTTATTTATTTATATATATTTATTTTTCAACTAGACGTTGTTAGATCATTGAGAAAAAATAAAGTACACCTTGTTTCAATTCCATTGTTTTTCATGTCAAGAAAATAATTCAGTCATTACCCATCTCTAAAAGCAATCATCGTTTAAAAAAAAAAAAAAAAGTACTTACCGGTACTCCTTAAATAAAGAGGCAAAATGTAACAGCTGTTTGTGGTAAAAACTAAGTATACCCTATGATCTTCCATAAAAACTTAAGAGGAAAAGTGGCAGCCAGGTGCTCACATAAAAAGCATCATAAGCCTCTAACAGCATGGGTTTTGTTAGTTTCCTGTTCTGTAGCAAACAGGTGTGTGTTAACACAATGCCAGGGAGAAAAGGCATCAGCAATGGTCTAAGAGCAACAACTGTTGCTAGCCAACAATCTGGAGAGGGCTTCCAAACAACAAACACACACAATAGTGCTACAGAGAGAAAGACAGGAAAACATTAATGAGAGCTACCAATCTTCCCAGGAGTGAATATCCCAAATTTACCCAAAAGTCACACTATTCAATGCACTGAGAAACTGCAAAAAACCCTAGTTCCATCTTAGACTTTTCAGGCCTCAGTTAGTGCATTAAATATAAAAAAAAAAAAAAAAAGATTATACAACCCTGCCTGGTTTGGAACACTTTCTTTCCTATCGGATTATGGCAGCACCACTTAGGTCTGTCACACTGCATCTGAATCAACTATAAGCACTTTGGAACAATGTCCACTGGACAGATGAGACCCAAGTAAAGACATGTGGCCAAACTGCACAGCAGCAAAGGTGCATATTAATATAGAAAAAACACAGTAACTGTAAACACACCAGATTGAATCTCAGCATACAACACAAGAAGTCATATAGGAGCGGACACACCAGAACCTGAATATAAAATGATGAAACATGAGTGTGAACACAGCAGACAGAGCATCAGAAAGGAGCTGGGAATATTACCCAGATCCCGTCTGGACTAGGGTTAAAAACTGCTGAGAAAACACGTCCTCACTTACTGCACATATTAAAACATGATTAAAATATTCATGTCCAAACAGCTATCACACACGACTGAAAGAGTTATGTCCATACGTGCATATTAAAACCGCTTTAAAAGGTTGACCATGTTGAGGTTTATCCGACAGGTCACAGCGAAGTTTGGAAGAATTTCTGGAAACTTCAATTATTTTTTTTTTATACAAATATTTTAAAATTTGTATTCATAAATGCTCTTGCTTTTGAATGATAGCAAAATTGAATGGGAAACTTCCAGGAACTGCAACAACACTGGAAATAAAAATGACTCCTCCAGAACAACACAGAAAACAACTACAGAGAAGTGTTGCTGCTGGAGGTGTTGCATTATGGGATGTACTTGTGAGGTAGACTTAGGGTTCCCTACATATTTTTCATGGCAAAATCCAGACTCTTCCAGAGTCATTTATGACGATTCACTGTAAGATGATGGAGGATATTTCTATACTTGGCAGTGATTAAAAGAAAAGGAAAAGTAGAGTAAAGTAGAGTAAAGATACAAGGAAGTGATGTGGGAGACAAGGATGGAAAGTAGGAAGGACACAAGGAAGAAAATAAAGAATAAAGAACACAAAGAAGGAATTAAGAAAGGCAAAAGGAAGAGAGGTGGGACAGGGATGAATACAAGAAAGGACAGAAAGAATGAAAGAAAGAAGGAGGTCACAAGGAAGAAAAGAAAGGAAAAAGAGAGACAAGGAAGGTAGAAAAGAATAAAGAAAAGGACAACATTTAGACAATGGAAGAGGGACTAAAAACAGGAAAATAAACAGTCAGACAGTCATTTTCTACCACTTCTTCCATAGTGGGACCTGGGTGCCCATCTCCAGCAGTCTATGGGCAGAAGGCAGGGTACAACCTGGACAGGTCGCCAGTCCATCGCAGGGCAACACACAAACAACTAAGCACACACTCATTCACACACCTAAGGGCAATCTAGAGAGATCAATTAATCTAACAGGAGGAAGCCGGAGTACCCGGTGAGAACATGCAAACTCCATGCGGAAAGACCCCCAGCCGGGAGTCGAACCCAGGACCGAAAATAAACTGAAACTAATACAATTCTTCCATACGATTACTCTCTCTTTCTACACTTTTCCAGACCTGGGAAATAACTGAAATCAAATTCCAGAGTTTTCCAGACTGCACAGGAACCCTGTGAAACAAGGTGTACTTTCTTTTCCCATGACTGTACATTCCAGTTTAATTACATTAAACATGTCACAAAAAAACGAGTCAAAGTGTTGCTCTAACAGAACAAACTGATGCAAATTCCACAACATTCTGTTAATTATGAAAACATACTGAGATTTATTACCAGAAACAAAGATAATATTTACTCCCCCACTCGACAGAAATTAAACCCTGCTTTGCCAGTGATTAGGAGCAGTTTCTGTGTGAAGCTCTAAATATCCTCACCTGTATCTAGGGAACAGCAGGATCGAAGGGACGTGATCCACCATGAACTCCCAGGGAAGGTCATTACGAGCGACATTCACCCTGAAGACACAACAGGGACCTTACAGTGTTTTCATTCCTATGAGAAATGAGCATTTGACTCTATGATGGAGAGGGAAAAAGGGCACCTGGCCACGGTGATGGTGCCGTTTCCCTGCAACAGTCTGGCCAGCTGGATGAGGACGTGGTTGAGGACAGAGCAGAACCCGCACCACTGAGTGTAGTAGAACAGCAGCACATCCTGGAACAAACGAGTTCACATTACCTTTGGGCACTTCAGCTCTGAGATCACCGTTTAAAACTTGACTGAAAGCTCAATAAGTCCCTCGCGTTGTTCGGATCCCACATTTAAACATGCATGAAGTTTGTTAATGCTTCACGTTTAGAGTTTCTTACATGTTTGCTGCAATTTGATCATTTTTACGTAGCTTAAACTTAAAAAAAATGAATAAACACCTCAGAGCCAATAAAATAAATTCTAGTTTATCTTGGGATAAAAGGATTTTTTTGTTTTAGCTAGTTTAAAATTGCAGTTATTGTACATCCTAATATCAAGGTTCCTACACATTTCATATTTTAAAAAGTCCAATAACACCACAGAGTTCAATTTCCTGATTTTAGGTTGTTAAAAATGAAAATCTAAGAGTTCGCCATGAATTTATGGCAGAAATGTCTACGTAAGAAAGGACAGACAGATGGACTGACATTGTCTGCATTCGTCCATCTGATAGGATGGACGAATGCGTGGACAGACAAACAGGCGGATGAACAGATGGACAGGCGGTTGGACGGATGGATATATGGGAGAATGGACAAATAAATAGCTGAAGAGATGGAAAGAAAAAAACAGATGAATGGACAGATGGATTGAACTTTGATATATGTGTGGATGGATTGCAAGAAAAATGGACAAATGGATGGACAGACAATGCCAAACAATAACAGACATTGTTTACAGTCTCCTGTAAACAATGGGTCAGGGAATAAGGTCTTAAAATACTGGTATTTTTCAAACTCAATTAAAGCTGAAACAATTGGATTAATCGGTTATTGAAATAATCATCGAGTAATTTAGTAATTGAATAATCGGTAACTGGAGTATACAGACTATAAAACATGCCATCTGCTGAAAGAACAACCGACTCAGAGCAGCAATTAGGCCAAAACTGTACCAAACAATACATATAATTTGTATTTAAGATGAAAAACATTCTTTGTCTGTAAATATGCTCTATCCAGAACTCCTCGAGTGGCAGAGCTTTAGCTTTACCTGGTTCAAACTATAAAAAAATCTTCTATTAAGTTAAACAAACAAATAGTCAGATTAATGGATTAGCAAAACAATCATTAGTTGCAGTACAACTTTTTTTCATTGTTATCCAGATCTGAATCATCCATACTTTTGCAGACAGTCTACGCGCCCTCAACTAAAATATATCTTAGGTACAAAGAATAAAATCATTTCAACTTAATTTGAGGAGTAGAGATACAAAAAGAGGCGATCAGTGTGTTTTACTCACCATTTGCTGATCCATGATAGAGGCCACGAAGGAGGAAGTGGTCAACTCTGTGATGAGGCGGCGCTGAGGAAGCCACTTCTGCTGCTGTTGCTCTAGATGCTTGGCTTCGTCTTCACCTCCCTTCCTGTCATCCTCTCCAACCAAATATCTCTGCAAATGACTGTAGGGTGAGCTGAAGTTCCTGATGAACGCCTCTTTGTCGGGAAATACACAAATACACATTTGGTCTTAGCAAAAAAAAGGAGTAAATCAATAAAAAGTAATAAAATGTATTGATAAAAACAACCTGAGAACATCTACACAATATTCAGTCAAGTATTAGAGTGAAAAATCAAACTGATAGTCGGGTGATCAAAAAGCGTAAAATTATTTTGTATACTTTAACAAGGAAAATAATGTTGTACAACAAAGTAATATTGTAAAATTCTGTCTGAAAAACAGCAGAATCTCAGTCTAAATCAGACAAAGCCAAAACAGGACCCTAAAGCTGCATCCGTTCCAGCAGCTATAAGATTTTGAACTTGGATAAAAAAATAAAAAATAAGTAAAGTTGACTCTGGTCTGAACCTTTCAGTGAGTCAGAGGTTGTTTTAGTCACATACTGATGCATCCTGCAGACAACCACCTTAGACTCAATAGCGAGACCCTGATGTGCTGCTGGCAGAACAGGCTGTAAGATCGTTGCATCACAGATACTAAATATACTGTAGCATAAAATGTTAGAAGCAGTTTGAGTTGAAATCTGCAAACATCCTGATTTATAATCAGGAATTTACCAAAAGTTGTGAAGGAGACACTCTGATCAGAGACGTTTCTGGTAGTTATGGGTCCTCACTTCTAAATCTGGTGCTGGGTTCAAATCCCGGTCCGGGATGACTCTCTCTCTTGTCTTGCACGCGTGGGTTCTCTCCAGCTACAGTCCAACAACATCACTGTGAGGTAAACCGGTTGCTCTCAGTTGCTCTTAGGTGTGTGTGTATGGTTGTCTATCCTGTGCGTCTCTGTGTTCCCCTGTGATAGACTGGCAACCTGTCCAGGGTGCACCCCTCTTCTTGCCTAATGACCGCTGGAGATAGGTAGCAGCCCCCCTGCGACCCTGCAAGGCCAAGCAGCTGGATGGGATTAATGGCATGAGTGAGGAGTTGATGACTTTTCTATGTCAGCAGTGAAACTCAAAGATTAAGATCAATGCAGTGGGGCGCATCAGTGGCGCCAACTCTGAGGCTACAGTCCTCGATGCAGCCATCGCAGGTTCTACTCCCAGCCCCGTTGACCTTTGCTGCATCTCTTCCCCTCTCTCTTTCTCTCCATCCCATTTCCTGTTGGTCAGCTTACAAAATAAAGGCCACTAGTGCCACAAAATAAATAAATAAGGCAATTGCTCTGGTCAATAAAAACAAAATCAGGTGTGCAGTCAGCACATTTTGGTTCGAAGCATCTCAAGAAAAGGGCTAAAAAATAACTATAAAGAAGAAATTTGTTGGATTTCAGTCAAAGTTGTAAATATTCCTTTAGTTTAAAACAATAGAATAAGAATAATTCAGGATAATTGAGACTCCTCAAGAAACGTATTGCTTTACATTTCAATACATGATTTAAGAACATATAAAAAACTAATAATCAGCCTTACCCAAAGACTCTGTCAGTGTGGCGGCTGGGCTGCGATGAAGAACATAATGAACCTCGTCCTTCAGGTTCACGAGAGCCACAAACGACCCATCACAGCTCCTGTCGCCTCCTGCGGAAGCCTCTTGGTGTAGGGACGAGTTTCTGTGGCTCGACGCTCCGAGCCGCTCTGCCAGAGGCCAGCTGAGACCAACATCCAGCACATAAAACCTGAGAGTCCTGTTAGTTCGACAATTTAGCCCTGTGATGCCATCTTCCTCCTGCTTGGGAGCAGAGGATGGAGGGATGGAGGGAGGGGGAGGAGTAGGAGGAGGTTCCGGCTCTTCTTTGGCTTTAGATTCATTAAGCTGAGATTCTACTGTTTTACAGCAGGCACTGAACTGAGTAAAGGGACTGTAGCTGTTCACAAAATGACTACAGCCCTCAGAGGTTGCAGTCTTTATGGATATGGGAGAAGGTAGCTGGTGAAGGCAGCAGTGTTCAAGATGAGTCCCAGATCGGTCTCCTTCTTGTAAAATGGAAGGCAATGAGCAGCGTGCTGAGGAGCTGGGGAGGCTCGGCCCGGACAGCTCGAGGCAAACTTCACACACACTTGTTCTGGACTCTGGAAGAGGAATGGACTGGCAGCACAGCGATGTGAAAGAAGGGAAGTGGTCGTCTGAGCTGGAGCGGTCGCAGGAATGGTAACGCAGAGCAATGTCTGCAAACTGAAAGACGGAAAAAGCCAATCATGAACTGATGATAATTCCCCACATAAGACTAGTCCATTAAAAAAGGTAAAATACCCCGAGCATTTATATGGACAGACTCACTCTGACAAAACACCATCTGTGTGAGAAGTTCACCTAATACAGAAAATACTCAGTACCGATGCTTTCTGGCTGATGTTTTGGTCACTTTTGAATGTTGGTGGTGCTTTCACACTCGTGGTAGCATGAGACGGACTCTACAACCCACACAAGTGGCTCAGGTAGTGCAGCTCATCCAGGATGGCACATCAATGCGAGCTGTGGCAAGAAGGTTTGCTGTGTCTGTCAGCGTAGTGTCCAGAGCCTGGAGGCGCTACCAGGAGACAGGCCAGTACACCAGGAGACGTGGAGGAGGACGTAGGAGGGCAACAACCCAGCAGCAGAACCGCAACCCAGCAAATTAGCCACTGGCGCCCTGTGCTCTTCACAGATGAAAGCAGGTTCACACTGAGCACATGTGACAGACGTGACAGAGTCTGGAGACACCGTGGAGAGAGATCTGCTGCCTGCAACATCCTTCAGCATGACCGGTTTGGCAGTGAATCAGTAATGGTGTGGGGTGGCATTTCTTTCCATGTGCTCACCAGAGGTAGCCTGACTGCCATTAGGTACCGAGATGAGATCCTCAGACCCCTTGTGAGACCATATGCTGGTGCGGCTGGTCCTGGGTTCCTCCTAATGCAGGACAATGCTAGACCTCATGTGGCTGGAGTGTGTCAGCAGTTCCTGCAAGATGAAGACATTGAAGCTATGGACTGGCCCGCCTGTTCCCCAGACCTGAATCCGACTGAGCACATCTGGGACATCATGTCTCGCTCCATCCACCAACGTCACGTTGCACCACAGACTGTCCAGGAGTTGGCGGATGCTTTAGTCCAGGTCTGGGAGGAGATCCCTCAGGAGACCATCCTCCGTCTCATCAGGAGCATGCCCAGGCGTTGTAGGGAGGTCATACAGACACATGGAGGTCACACACAATACTGAGCCTCATTTTGACTTGTTTTAAGGACATTACATCAAAGTTGGATCAGCCTGTAGTTTGTTTTTCCACTTTAATTTTGTGTGTGACTCCAAATCCAGGCCTCCATTGGTTAATAAATTTGATTTCCATTGATGATAAAATACCTATCCCTAACCTTTTGTTTCTGAGGAGAGGAGATACCTTTTCCATGCTGGAAGACTAGATCTGTCATTGGAAAGAAGCAACATCCTACATTATTGGTATTTTGTTTAGAAACTGAAAACATACTTCTAATGAGCTGAACAGAACAGGTTATCTTTAAAATAAAATGGGGCAAACATAAGTTAAAAATGGCTCAGTGCAGGATTTAGAATACACTTCTAAGGTAAAGTTATACACATGTGGACAAAATTGTTGGTACCCCTAAGTTAATGAAAGAAAAACCCACAATGGTCACAGAAATAACTTGAATCTGACAAAGATAATAATATTTTGTTGCACAACCTTTTGAGGCAATCACTGCAATCAAATGATTCCTATAACTGTCAATGAGACTTCTGCACCTCTCAGCAGGTATTCTGGCCCACTCCTCATGAGCAAACTGCTCCAGTTGTCTCAGGTTTGAAGCGTGCCTTTTCCAGACGGCATGTTTCAGCTCCTTCCAAAGACGCTCAATAGGATTTAGGGCTCATAGAAGGCCATTTCAGAATAGTCCAATGTTTCCTCTTAGCCATTCTTGGGTGTTTTTAGCTGTGTGTTTTGGGTCATTATCCTGTTGCAAGACCCATGATCTGCGACTGAGACCAAGCTTTCTGACACTGGGCAGCACATTTCTCTCTAGAATCCCTTGATAGTCTTGAGATTTCATTATACCTGCACAGATTCAAGACACCCTGTGCCAGATGCAGCAAAGCAGACCCAGAACATAACAAAGCCTCCTCCATGTTTCACAGTAGGGACAGGGTTCTTTTCTTTATATCTGTCCATAGGACATTCTCCCAGCTTTGTGGCTTGTCAACATGTAGTTTGGCAAATTCCAGTCTGGCTTTTCCATGATTTGTTTTCAACAATGGTCTCCTTGGTCGTCTTCCATTAAGTCCACTTTGCCTCAAACGTCGGATGGTGCGATCTGACACCGATGTTCCTTGAACTTGAAGTTCACCTTTAATCTCTTTAAAAGCTTTTCTAGGCTTTTTTGTTACCGTTCGTATTATCCGTCTCTTTGTTTTGTTGTTAGTTTTCCTCCTGCGGCCACGTCCAGGGAGGTTGGCTACAGTCCCACGGATCCTAAGTTTTTTAATAATATGTGCAACTGTTGTCACAGGAACATGAAGCTGCTTGGAGGTGGTATTATAACCTTTACCTTTAACATGCTTGTCTATAATTTTCTTTCTAATCTCCTGAGACTCTTTCCTTCGCTTCCTCTGGTCCATGTTGAGTGTGGTACACACCATGTCACCAAACAGCACAGTGACTACCTGTAGTCCTATATATAGGCCCACTGAATGATTACAAGAATGTAGACACCTGTGATGCTAATTAATGGACACTTTGATTTAACATGTCCCTTTGGTCACATTATTTTCAGTGGTACCAACATTTTTGTCAAGGCCTGTTTCATGAGTTTATTTTTCAAAATAATTCTGTTGAAGCATGTTTGAAAAGCAATTTCTGACTTTCATTTGTTCAATTTCATATAGTTTTTATTCATTATTACCTTTGTCAGATTCAAGTTGTTTCTGTGACCGTTGTGGGTTTTTCTTTCATTAACTGAGGGCTACCAACAATTTTGTCCACGTGTGTATTTTGCCAAAGCCTCATTTGAAAGAGACAAGATTAAAAAACACCAAAAACTATAATCAACCACCCACTGCTCTACCCACAGTTTCATTACAGCAAGTTATTGAGAACATTTGGTACATGAGTGATCACCTGCTGTAGTATGGCACTTGGCTCAGACTGCAGGGGGTTGTGTGGCATAAACAGAAGCAGTGCAGGGCCTTTCGTCAACTCCTCTTCCAGCAGGCGGGACTTCGTCCCTGGCGGCTGCAGCCACTGGAGGACCGTCTCGTAGTGTTCAAACACCCAATTACAGATGGCTGAGGATGTAAAGTTTTGCTCCTTTCTTGGAAAAATCTGGAGGGAAAACATATCCACAGTTTAACAACAGGCATTATTAACATTTTAATTCTGTGTTTCAAACAATATTCGATTGGCCCTGTGATGC
The DNA here is from genome assembly GCF_021462225.1 of Girardinichthys multiradiatus. Lineage (NCBI taxonomy): Eukaryota > Metazoa > Chordata > Actinopteri > Cyprinodontiformes > Goodeidae > Girardinichthys > Girardinichthys multiradiatus. The sequence continues at coordinate 39,204,202 of NC_061798.1, read as the reverse complement.
TGCTTACCAAAGAAGAGTTAAATCTTCTGTACAGGTACACCGTTTCATCCTCTCCAAGCGAGAAGGCCTCTGCCACATGTTTGCTCGTCACAACGCCAAACCGCACAATGCCGTGGTAATCTGCACCGTAATTACAGCATAAAATCATCAACTGAGGAAAAATTCAATTAAGTAAATTAACGAACTCTTCTGTTACACACAGCTTTTGAATGAGAGGTGCACTTAATTATTCACATACTGTATTGACAGTCATTTTCACTTTACCTTGACTGTACATAAAATCTCAAAAAAGGATTATAGAGATAATACCGTCATCCTTAAACAGTGGGTTTTTCTTACCTCTTCTTAAGGCCTGCAGGGCAGAGGAAAGATAGGTGATGTACCCTGGTGGCTGTGGAGAGGAATTAAACTGGAAGACACCCACCACACCAGACTGCCAATACACAAGAGACAGTCAGAGAATGTCAGTAAGTAGCAACATACAACCGGTCAAATAGTAAGTTGAATATAATAGTCAACAGCATTCTTTAAGCTCCTAAGTGCGCAGAAACTGTCAGAAGACACAGCTGGCAAACTTTCCTTTGGTCAGGTCTCCATTAAAACAAATTAAAACCATAAAGTACCTCATGGTAGGACAGGAACTCTTCAAGGTGTGCTCTGGTTGGGAGGTAAGTTAGTGGTGTGATCACTTTGAGGGTAAAACGTTCAATATATGAAGCCACAAATGGACCTCTGTACTCTATTGGCCCAAACCTGCAGGAACACAAGCAAGCAACACATAAACTACTCAGATGTAAAATGGGGTTTATTTAACAATGAAAAAAAACAAAATCTCATGGGATATTTTTTTCTGTTGTTAAGGTTTCATGTTTGTGAATGCAACTGGATAAATGTAGCTCTAGCGTAAAGTTGTCGGCATGACTGGAAAAACGCTAAATAAATTCAGTCCATTCACCATTTTTTTCAACAGGAAATGACAATGCCAAATCTAAGCAGTGACAAGTGTCTTAAAGTACCTAAAAAAACACAAGTCTGGATCATTTGCATGCATAAAGCCCGATGTCTGCTTTAATTTCACTCAGCAGGACCAGCTCTAGGGTGGCACCATATCAGAAAAATATGTTCTTGCAATATTATTAATGAAGAATCTGACGTTGACATCAATTACGGTTCTCTAACCTTTGACTGTCTTTAAGATTGTGCATTGTCTCCAACACTCTCTGTGAGCTTTAGCATCTCCACTACTAAAACTCTACATTGGGTGTGGCCATTAAGGACAGTTTGCGTCCATTCAAATGGCCAAATCACACTTGATAATAAAACTAAAGCTACATAAGAAACACAAAGATTTTCACAAACATCAGTGAGCCTGAATATTTCCATGTGTGTGGGCGTCTACACACAGGTTGGTTTTTACTGCTACATACACTGTAAAACAAAAAAGCAAAACAGCTCTTCACTAAATACTGATTTCAAACGAGTTTTAAATAACTTTTTTCTTTTAAATCATTTTCTCACATCACTGGTTACTGTTTTACACTCAAAACGATGGTTCTTCCTTACCTTCTGTAAAACAGATGTATGATGGGGTAGTGATAGAAACGGTTCTGCCTCCTGCATTTCCCCTGACTCCACCAGCAGTTAACGGCCACAAACTGCACCTGCAACACAGAAACCAACAACGCTGCACAAACAAAGCTAAACCAAACGGAGTATTTGCTGCAAATGATTTCAGTCACGCTTATAAGCCGACTAGACTCCCTCACTGGCTTCACCAACAGGCTCGCCGAAGTGAGCTTTTTTTTTTTTATGTACACTAATGACCAAAGGTTTTGAGACTGACAAAATTATGTTTTCATTTTTATGATGGCAAATTGCATTGCATCTACGTTTCTATAAAGGCTGATCAGATACAATTTTATGAATTAACAGAAACCTAATTTGTGATTTGGGTCCAGAAAGCGTGATATCCCACTACTAAAGGAGGATTTAACTCAAAAAGAATTATAAAAAAAATTAAGATGCCACCAGAGCAGAGCTCGCTCAGAAATGGCAGCATGTAGGAATGATTGTTTTCCTACACACAGTGAGACCTTTGGACACAGGGCTGGTGTGATGAAGGTCAGCAAAGAAGCAACATTATGCAAGGAAAACATCAAGGACAGACTGAAATCAGAATCAAGTTGCCAAGTTCGTACATACAACAGACAAGGAATTTGACTCCGGTACACTTTGCTCTCTGGGTTTCTTTTTTGTTTTTTTGTGTTATAAGATATATTCTGCATATATCTTTATGTCCATAAATATATATATACACTATACACCGCATAAATACAGCAGAAAGCACCTTTACTGGACTGCAGAGGACTGAGGTAAAGTTATTGTCTCCAGTTAAGATCCTTAAGACTATCTGGGACATCTGGGAAAAGGTCTGAAGAAGAAATTGTGAACTTTAAACTGGATCTTGCCTCTTGCAGACAGCAAAGCATCCTGAGACGTTTCATCTGTGTTGATGCCTCTTTTTTAAAAGGGAGTGGAGTTACATTCTCGAGAAGCAACTTTGCCCAAATTGTATTGTAGATATGTATATAATGTTTAATTTGTATTGTATTGCACCGACTACACCAAAACAAATTCCTTGTATGTCCAAAAACGTACTTGGCAATAAAGCTTTTCTGATTCTGATTCAAAGATCCAGGACCAATTTGTTGATGACCAATATTCTTTCCAGACCAAACAGGCACATCAAGTGTCTCAGAGATGAAACATTGAAATATTGGGTCCTTGACCATGAAAGCACGTCCAGAACCTGTAGTCAATCCTCAAAACACAAGTGAAAACAAAAAAATGTGACCACCTCGAAGCACTGAAAGCTATAATTGGTCACAGTCAGTCAAGCTTTAACCCAGAAGCTAATATTTAGTACAGAGCAAACAGTGGAAGCCTTGACCCTTAGAAGGTTAACACTGTATATATTAAAATTTTGCATAAATCTGAAGCATTTTTTTTAATAAAAGCCTTTAAAAAAGGTATAAAATGTTTATTATTTAACTTCAGTAAAACATAGAAACATTGGATCAAAACACAAACAAAAAACAAAAGCTGAGACTGCAAAATCTGTTTACGTTTTTGTCAGATTCTAAACTTTTGGCTTGGAAAATGCATATTTTATGGACCTGCATGAATTTAGATCTACAGGTATATTTATCTTTACAGATATATTTACCCATCTGGATGTTTACAGCGTTAATGAAAGAAAAAGCCATCGTTTTAAGCTGCCTCATCACTGGCTGTTCTGTAGATGTTTCCTATTAAAACACTCCTGCAGGGAGGTGGTGCTGGTAGCAGTTTTCTCTTTGTGTGTTTCCATACTTGTTTGGCCAGCTTCTTCGCAACCTGCTGTACTTCCTGTCGGGCAGCCATCGAGTGGGCACACCAAGGAGCGTAAAAGAAAATAAGAGACACCTCAGCCATGCTCCTAAGACGTTCCACCTGCAGAAAAACATGCAATAATTTATCTATGGCACAGGGTTTACTTTGGGTCATGCTTGTAGTTAGTGAGTTGGGAATACCAGCCAGTATACCTGTTCACAATGTAATGAAGGATATGGGGAAGGAAAATCAATCGATATAGCATTCACAGCTTTTGGTACTCTTCAGCCTCTTACCGTATGTTTTGGTAGACTCCGACATGTTCGAACTTTTGTTTTACACCTTACTCATCACACAGCGTTACTGATTCTCACCTGGTCCAGCTGACCCAAGTAGAGGTCCACTACCGGGGCCTCGGCAGGGAAGAACCGGACAGGAGGCCGAGCTGCTGCCACCACATTCTTAGCACGGCTACAGATGGAAATAATGCAAGAAGGGGCGTAAGGAACGTTCAGAAATAATGCTTATTGGTTGCAGCTCTACATTAGTAATGGTCCAAATCAAGAGAGGTAGTGATAAGACTCCTTCTGTCCACTTTCAATTTTCCTTTTAAGGTCAATAACACAGAAATTAATTTCCCTAAATTCTGTTTTAATTCAATATTTAAACGTAACAAACACCAACCAGAATGTGTGTAGCAGGTTTACTTTTAGAGGTAGTAGTTTTAACAACTAAAAAGGAAAAGATAGTTTATTTCCATTTATGCATCAAGGCAAACTTACTAAATTCGTAAAAAGGTGCATAAAAGAACAAGCTTTGTGTTGATGCGTTTACAGACTGAAAGAAATGGGAGCTTTCAGTTTTGATGCATTTAATACACAAAAAAAAACTAGGTTTTTGACCTGCAGGTCAATTGATTTCTGAATCACTAATCACAGATTTATGTTAGGCTACTGCAATTCGAGAGATGCAAGAGTATAGACCAAAAGTGTTCATTTATTGTTAAAAATTATATTCAATTACCAAAAGAACTGCTGGTATTGCTCAGTTTATGAATTATTTTTTTGATTCCCTCACTGAACATTTTGATGTTATCTTTCACTATTAGATAACTTCTTTGCTCCATATTTCTATTTGTGTCAATTTCTTGAATCGACACTTGGAACTGATCAGAAAATGACGGGAATTATTATTATTACTACAAGGCTGGTTTTGCAAACGCTGTGTAATCCAAACGTGGATTATAAATTCGACTGGTACTACCAATTTTTCCATTGTCTATCCCCACTAGTCCGTGCAGAGTGTAGAGAGGGCTGGTGCCCATCTCCAGCAGTCATTGGGAGAGAGGCGGGGTGCAGCCTGGACAGGTCGCCAGTCACAAACACACAAGGCAGACCGTCGTGCATGCACTCACTCATGCCTGAAGGCATATTAGAGAGAGCCAATTAACCTAACCTGGAGTACCCGGTGAGAACATGCAGAAAAACCCTGATTCGGATTCGAACATCTTCCAGCCTTGCTTTTGGAAGGACAGATTTTCTATTAACATTTTACAACAGAATGGGAAAATCAAATCGAGAAACCGAACATGGCATGTTCTATAATGTCACACCAAACTCGTAGCTTTAATATTTGTTAAGGCTGTGCTTTGTTTGAATCTACTTATTCTGAAGAAACTAATTAATGAGCAACAGAACCAGAAACACTCTGCCTGTTTAAATGGAGAAACTCGTTGGTTAATCCTCTTGTCCGTCAGCACACGTCAGTTTCAGATTAGCTACAATGACTGGATAATAGTAGCTCACTTACAACCCAACTGTGTCACAACTCAGCAAAACAAAAGCGTCCCTATTTCTGGTGTTCGGAGCTTAGACTTAAATTAGTCACAAAATGCCACTATAAGAAGCGAAAGCCTTGAGTACCTGCATGTGAATTTAACCGCGAGTAAGAGCAGGACGCTGAGCACGATAGCCCCGCAGAGAAGGTCTGGTCTCCGGGCCATCAGTAACAGCACCTGCCGGAGAGACTGCCGCACCCGGCGCAGCATTACCGCCTCGGATCTGCTCTCCACACCATTTATTTATACGCCCCGGATGCCGCTCAGCGCGTTCATTTGGCTCCCGGGGGAGGACGAAGACTGGTTCAACCAGAAACGAAGCGGTGCTGGATTGGACATGGGTGCTGTTAGTGTTTAATGTGTTTAAACACAGCCAGACCAACCTTTCTTCCACACGTAGACTTTTTACTTCCGCGACAACGGCGTCAGGGAGATTCCACAAAGGGCTAAACACGGATAAAACGTACAATATGCTGAACGTTATTTTACTCTTATGAATTGAAAACATCACCAAAGCCCGCCAAATTAACGTCAAAGATATATCAAACAATTTTAGACTAAACTTAATTATTATATTCTTTCTGCGCGAGCGAGTTTGTGTCTTTTTGCGTAAAAACTCGAAAGGGCTTCTTTAAGACAGTCCCTAAACCGTTTTGACGTTAGTGACGTTGACGTGACGCTCAATAAGATCTTTAAACACTAGGGGGCAGTCGTTTCAAAATCAGAGGATAAATTAAGTAGTTAAATAAATGTTATAAAATATAGCTCATTAATTTACATTAACACTGCACTGTGTGAAGGTTAAAGTCCGCACTTAATTTCTTGAAACGCTTCATACCTGAATGAATCATAGGTCAGAGATAACTGGCTTACCCGAACAATCTAAAACAAGAAATAAGAATCTGAAAACGAGCATGTAATGCCAAAATGAGTTAACACGAAAATTAACTTTAAAATAGGTCATAAACAAGATATAATAAAACAAAATGAAAATCATCTGGTAATGCAAAAATATAAAGTAAAAAGAAGTGCATTTAACAAAGATCAGATCACTGGCTTAAATGCACAACAGAAAACAAAATAAAATAGATCCGAAAATGATTCCGAAATGCTAAAAATAGGTCTGATCGAGACCTAAACTGGTCTAAATATGCTAAATAATAAAATAATATTCATATATACTTTATAAAGTTTTATACATGAAATATATCTAACCATTTCCTATACCAAGCTATCCTTGCAGGGTTGTGTGTGTGGGGGGGGGGGGGGGATATTTGTACCATATATATATTTTAATATCAACTGTTGCTTCCATGCCGGAGGCATTTTCCACAGGATGAAAAAATAACTGAAAACTAAATGCCTTAAAAAACTTTATTTCATTCATTCATTAGAGAACATAAAAGAGCTTTATCACAGTTTTGAAATTTAAGTGCAAATAGTAAAAAAAACTATTCTCTGATTGGCTTGGTCCAACAATTAAATGGAAAAGAACTTGAAACAAATGTTCTTCTGAATGGTAAAACATGTGCAACAGTATTCATCAGCAGTATAAGCAACTGAAAACAAAAAACAAAACACATTGTTAAAAAAATGCAATTTCTATCAGCATCTCAACAAGCTTTACGATTTTTTTCAGCAAAAAAATAAAATCTGGGAAAGAAGTCTTCAACATCTGAACAGAAAGAAGTATAAACTATAAAATGCAGTAGTTACCACATTGTAATCTCACTAAATCTCTCAAATGGAGTTTTTGCATGGATTTGTAGCAGGAGAACCAGTGTTGCAATAAAGATGCAGAGTACCTCAAAATTTTGTATCAAATATTATGATCTTTATGAAGCAGATGTGCATTTCATTCCTTGATTACGTTTCCAGCAAAAATCTTTGACAACAGAAGTCAAATTATCAGAATGAAGTAAATTTTGTCCTCTATAGCGACCATTCATTTAGTATTCACTGAACTAGTCATGCTTGATAACTCTTTACTACCAGCAGTGTTCAGTTCTGACTTTCCTTTGTATAATTGTCACTGGGATCCTATGGTCATTGTGGTTTTTAATACACAGAAGACATCCAGATATTGCAGCAGTGATCAGTTGTTCCTCCTATGACAGCTTGGAGTCTCTCTCATTCCACACTGCATAATCTAGCAAAGATTAAAGACAGGAAGACAGAAAACCTCCCATCAAACACCAAATGAAGCCACTCTGAATTTATGGCTGAAAATAAATCCTTCGGTCCTGCAACCGGATGTCAGACTGGGCTATTTTGGTTTGCCGTCAACTTTACAGCATAGCATAGGCACTGACATATGCAGTCTGTTACCGCGCCTGTGTCTCAGGGTGCATTAGTTGCTGCACCACCAGGTCTATGTTAATAATGGGACTGAAGTAGAGCGCCCAGTAGAAAAGGCAGTTGCACACAAACTGTGGGACAAAAGGCCACAGGAGGGCGAAGGCGAATCCCTGAGAAAGCATTTTCCACAGGTGGTTCCACATCTTCTGTGGCAGAGTCCTGCAAAAAATGAGACGGTACAAATTAGTTAAAATTCTAGGATCGTTTCATAATTTTTCACTCATCCTAGGCAGTTGTTTAGGCCGTTGGAAACTTTAGTCTGAGAATGTACTCCTTGGAACTTGAAGTGAAGAACCTGTAGACGTCCACATCTGGAGCAAGAGAGACCACCACCACTGTCTTGTGTAGAAGTGACCAGCAAAGCACCAGTTTAAATGTGTGTCTAAGTCAAAGAAAGGATAGAGAGAGGAGCCACATATCTGTGGGGAACTGATAGTACAGCACAGTGGTCAGACCAGCAGTTTCCCCTCTTGTGCAGAGTGGAGAAAATGCTACGGATTCTCTTACTTGTGCATCATGTTTCTTATTTGTTTTATAGTTATTTAGGTTTGCTTTTTATTTCATTTAGTCAGAGGTAGACTAATTAATATTGGGCATTATATTTCTCCCTAAAATCTTTATTAAACTGCTAGATTCTCTATGATTATCTTTCCAACATGTAATACACAAAATAAAAAGAAATCTCTTCCCTGTTTAATAGTACAGATGTTAAAAATTGAATGGAAGGGTGGGATTCATGCTATGTATAAACAGTTGTTTCATCAATAATTTATGAAAATGATTTGCTTTTGATAACCAGTGAGGTTGGTTGAGTTATTAACATTAAAATGCCTGCCTGCCTTCTGGGAATAAGTCAAATCTAATACATTACATTTTGACCTGCTTTTGGTTTGCCAGCTTTTTATGCTACACGATATACAGTAGGAATAATAGTTACTACCAAACTGTGATGCATTTTTAGTTTTTAAAGTCAATAAAAAAACAATTAAGTGCCAGTTGCTGTTTTGCATTTTCATCCGTGAGGGTGACCTGTTTATTTCAGAGCAGTAGAAAATACGTGTGAGAACAGAGAGGAAAAAAGAAGCAGAGCGAAAGCTTCACCCAGTTTTATCTTTGGAAGTACCTGATCGGGGCTGTCGTCCAGAGCCTCCACAGAGAGCAAGCCTCAAGCACAGAGAGCAGCATGGCGTTGACGATGATGAAGCGGGACGTCCAGTAGTGGACGGCCAGCCAGTCCCAGGCAAACTCGGCGATCAGCTGGTATGGAAGCACGAAGTATTTCACGAGAAACTCTGCCCACTGCTGCCAGCTGGGCTCCAACTAACAGACACAGGAACATGGCACAGACTAACGAGCAGACATCTGAAATCATTGAAGCTAATAAAACACACGGATCTGGCATGTCAATGTGTTGGTGTCACAATGAGGGCGAAGAAACTGACTAACTCACATCAACCGCTTTCTTTGCTTTAGTCATGTAACTTTAAATATAAATAAAAAATAACTGGGACTTTGAGTCTTGCTATTTGAAGCTCAAAGGGGAAACTGTTGAGCCTCCACCTCTTTATCTTCATCTACAGCTCCCTCATTAATTATTAAGATTTAATGTGAGGCTTTTAAGGATGCATAGAACCATAATCTTTTATGGTGAAATAGTTATATAGATTAGGTAATAATATAAGTATATAAGCATTATAGATATAACACAAAATTCGCTTAATATATTAATAAATGTCCTTTAGCAAGTAGCAGAAAAAACGCACACTGGGTGTAACCTTCAACAAGGTCCTCACATGCCTGACTAAATATTTGAACATTCTTCTTTAAATTGGTTGGTTTTTTTTATTATTATGGAACCTATTTTTACAGCATATTTTGACACATTTTCAATAGGACTGAGGGCCAATGTAGAAACTTAATGTTAGCCTGATTTATTCATGCTAAGACTAGTTTTGCTGTGGGTTTGAGATCAATGTCCAGCCAAAACACCCAACTGGTTCCAAGTTTCAACCTTCTAGTTGTTAATGAGGTGAAGTTAAAGAATTTGGAAGTAATCTACCTGTATATTATACTGGCCAGACATATACTACACACATCAAAAAAACTAAAAATAGTCGGAATATTTGCACAGTTCATTTAACTTAAACTAAAACTACTCTGCTATGTTTTTATTGCAATAAAATGTCCGGCATCTCTGTTTGCCTTGAAGTTAATTGTCAAATTCTTATTTTGCAATTATAATTGCATTTGTCTTCTGTTAACAGTGCAATCTCTTGTCAAGAGAAAACAATCTTAGACAATGCAATCCATAAAGACTAGGAGTAGTCACAAGACAAATATCAATTTACCAACTGGTTTTCAACTCATTACTTCTGATTGACTGCTTGGTCCAGGCTTAAAAAAGTGTGTTACCTGTGTGTAGAGGAACCTGCTTTCCACAGTGTTATCGATGTGTGAGATGGCCGGGCAGCAGGTGTGGAGGAAGGGCAGGAACGTCTCCGAATAATCGAATAAATAGAAGTAAAATATTGTGAGACGAGGAGAGCGTTTCAGTGCATACAGCAAGAACAGCGATTTTCCTGCATTAGCCGCCTGGAAAAGACCAACAGAAACAGCAAGAGGACCGTTGTTTATATGATTGAATAGAAGAACAAAACTCCGCTATCATCATCTCCACTCTGGGTGCTGCAGGAAGCAGTGTGACAACATCTTTGCAAACACACTGTTGAAACCAGATATTTATGTACACTGTAAAAAGTGTTTTTCGCAATAATAATAAAATAATGATTCAAACGTTAAGAATAAAACTCCTGTTTTAGGTCAGTTAGGATTACCTAAATAATGTCTAGTTGCTAAATGCCAGAATGATGGGAGAGAGAATTTTTATTTCTTATTTAACGTCAAACGGTTACATACACTAAGATTAATACGCCTTTAAACAATTTGGGAAAGCCCAGATGATGGTGTCACGGCTTCGTAAGCTTAATTCACAACATTTGAGGAAAAAGGCCGCACACCTGTACATTTATTTTAGGGCAACATCTCAAACACAGTGTTTTCTTGGCTGACATCACAGAGAAATCAAAAGAAATTAGCCAAGATATCAGGAAGAGAATTTAAGATCTCAATGTCAGGGTTTGGACGTAGTGTTTAGTCACTTTTTATGTTTATATTTAGTATTTTGGTAGTCATGGTTGTTTTGGTTACTTCCACTCACTCCTGATTATTTATTTCCCCCCTAGTGTTGTCACCCTCCTCGTTCATTGCTCCTTTGGTTATTGTTGCTTTCTTAGTTTTGACTTAGTATGGTTTTCTCTGTTTTATTATTATTATTATTATTATTATTTATTGTAGTGCTCTGGTTTCCTTGTATTTCCTAGTTCAGTTTCCCATTTAGTATCTTTGTGTTTATTTATGGTTTGGTATTTGTCATCTTTTATATTCTACTAGGTTACTAGTCTTATTTTCTCTGTGTTAGTTTCTTTCCTAGTTGTAGTCCTTTCTCGTTTAGTTCCTCTAGTTTAGCTTTATTCTCCAGCCCCTCTGGTTAGGTTTTGTTTACTTATTGTTTATATTTTGTTTGTTTACATTCTAGTCCTCATGTTCTCTGCTTCCCATCCAGTCTATCCAGTCAGTGGGCTTTAGGTTTGTTTACTTTTGTAGTCAGGGTTTCTTTATGGTGTTGCTAGTTCTTAAGTTGTTGTGTTCCCTCCGTTTTCTCAGTTTCCTTTAGTTCATGTTTATTCTTGATTTTTATGCTTTATTTATCTTGGTCTATTGTTTCAATTAGGTCTGCTCACTGTTGTGTTAATTAGTCCCTTTCCTCATGCTTAGGTTCACCTGCTCCTTCTGCGTCCCTGCCTCATCGTCTCACTTGTTCTTAGTTCCTTAGATTACCTGCCTTTGTTCTCCCTCATTATATTAGTTGGTTTTGTTTCATTGTCCTTGGCTCGTTCCTCTCATTGCACAACTCTGGTCTACCCTCTACAGCCATGTATACCATGTTCCTGTAGATGTAAGTTTTGGATCTCTGGTTTACCTGCAGGGATTTTGTTACGCTTGTAACTTTGAATAAAGCAGAAGATTATTCGGAATGCTGCTGCCAAGCTCTTCTCTGCACTTCGGTCCACCCCAAAACCTCACTGTGACACTCAACAAGTCCGGTTCTTCCTTGGAAACATTTCCAGATGCTTAACAGTGTCCTATTCATCTGTTCAAACAATTATAAGCAAGTTTAAACATAATGGGAATGTCCAGCCATCAGACAGGTTCCCTGTACCAGAGAAACAGTATTATATGGAAATATTAAAGCTCAAGACATAAAACATACAGGACATTAAAACTTGGACACAAATGGGTCTTCCATGGATCATTGAGGGGCCAGAAAGTGGCTTAAGGACAACAGTCAACGTTTTGGAGTAGTGATCACAAAGCCCTGACCTCAGTCTCATAGAAAGTTTGTGGGCAGAGCTGAAAAAGTGTGTGTGACCAAGGTGGCCTACGGACCAAAACTACCATCAAACTACAGTCAAAAGCTTGTGGAAGGATACCTAAGATGTTTGACCCAAGTCTAACAGTTTAAAAGGCAACTCTGTAAAATACGAAGGAAATATAGGTAAACCTCGAAATTTGAAGAAAGTAAACAAACATCTTTCTTACTATTTAACAAATAGAAAAAAATATATAAGTATCTGGTTTCAACTGTATGTTGATTGAACATGGTGCTTACTTTGTATTCCCAGAGGTTCTGTGGAGGTTTCACCCCCAGTGCTTTAACGCGTTCCAGTTCTGCCAAAACAGCCCGCCTGTGTGTCTGATTCTCTATGCTGAACGGTGATTTTAACAGCTCTTCGTCTCCCAGCATCAGCAGTAACCTGAAGCACAGTAAATAAATCAATACATATATATAAATAAGAGATAACTAAACCATAAATCATTCCAACATGTCTACCTTCCATTAACATTCTCCAGCTGGAAGGGTTTTCTGTAGTTCTCGGTCCACGGACCCAGCTGTTCCAGCCATGACACAACCTCCTCTGGAGTCCAGTGAGACACTGGCTTACTAATCAACAAGTCATTCTGCTCCACTACTCCACTGCCCCAGTGGTACACCAACACCACCACCTGGACGCAACAGGATATTACAAAAATATAAAATATATACAATAACTTGACACAAATTTTGAGATCAAAGCTGAGTTTTGTACAAAAAAATGCAAAAAAGTAACGGTGCTCCGAGTTCAAGGACAAATTACAAAATAAAGGACTGCATAAAAATTGAGATCAGAAGATGCAATATCTTCTTGGGTTTCTTTATTCAACCAACGAAAATGGCTTTTTCTTCCACTACCAGAAAGCATATTTTTAATTTTATGCTGGGTTTATGTTTTTGTTCATCAAATGCTCCTGGACGTGGTGAGCTCTATGACATTGTTATTCCAGTAAATGGTTATTTTAAATGTCAAATTAAGGTTGTCCCTCCACCTCATCCAGCAAACATTGGATCTCCTGACTCAAGAGTTACTTTCTCAACCAAAACATGTCTAAGTGCCACTGTGTATGGCTCAGGTCCAGCCACAGAGTCAAATTTGTGCTATCTTTTGTGTTCAAATGCCTTAAAATGACCAAATACATACTGAACGCACAGACATTACGTTGTCCGACAGAGAATAATAACTGAATAATATAATAATGTGCTTTAATGATAGTTAACCAACAGGAACATGTTATACAAATGTTATATATATATATATATATAACATCAAACTTCTGTGAAATCAAACTGTCCACTTAGGAAGCAACACTGATTGATAATTAATTTCACATGATGTTGTCCAAATAGAATAGACAACAGGGGGAAATCTTTGGTGATTAGCAAGACACTCAATAAAGGAGTGGTTCTGCAGGTGGGGACCACAGACCACTTCTCAGTACCTATGCTTTCTGGCTGATGTTTTGGTCACTTTTGAATGTTGGTGGTGCTTTCACACTCGTGGTAGCATGAGACGGACTCTACAACCCACACAAGTGGCTCAGGTAGTGCAGCTCATCCAGGATGGCACATCGATGCGAGCTGTGGCAAGAAGGTTTGCTGTGTCTGTCAGCGTAGAGTCCAGAGCCTGGAGGCGCTACCAGGAGACAGGCCAGTACACCAGGAGACGTGGAGGAGGCCGTAGGAGGGCAACAACCCAGCAGCAGGACCACTACCTCCACCTTTGTGCAAGGAGGAACAGGAGGAGCACTGCCAGAGCCCTGCAAAATGACCTCCAGCAGGCCACAAATGTGCATGTGTCTGCACAAACGGTTAGAAACCGACTCCATGAGGATGGTATGAGGGCCCGACGTCCACAAAAAGGGGTTGTGCTCACAGCTCAACACCGTGCAGGATGCTTGGCATTTGCCAGAGAACACCAGGATTGGCAAATTCGCCACTGGCGCCCTGTGCTCTTCACAGATGAAAGCAGGTTCACACTGAGCACATGTGACAGAGTCTGGAGATACCATGGAGAGCGATCTGCTGCCTGCAACATCCTTCGGCATGACCGGTTTGCCAGTGGGTCAGTAATGGTGTGGGGTGGCATTTCTTAGGAGGGCTGCATGGCCCTCCATGTGCTCGCCAGAGGTAGCCTGACTGCCATTAGGTACCGACATGAGATCCTCAGACCGCCGTCTCATCAAGAGCATGCCCAGGCGTTGTAGGGAGGTCATACAGGCACACAATACTGAGCCTCATTTTGACTTGTTTTAAGGACATTACATCAAATGTATCAGTGGGTTCTGTCACTAACTTGAAACCAAAAACTAACAATCAGTTGGACAAAAACATATGTGGACTGTAAAGATTAGCTTAAATAAGGAATAAAGGCTGGAAGTTCATACAATCTCTTACACTCAATTTTCTTTTTTCCATACTTTTCCATAAAATTTCAGACCTTTCCACACTTTTCAAGACTGTGCGGGAAATCTGTAATATAATCAAGCAATGAGCGCTCATGAGAGCAATACTAGAAGAAAAATATTTTGAATGTTTTTTTTATGCAATCTTATATTATAGACCTTTAAAGACTAATCAGAATTGTCTAACAAGCTTTACAAAAATCCGACACAAAATTCTGCTCAGTGCATCTCTATCTGGAGTGTTATTAAAGCAAGGAGCTTTTTAGCTGCTATGATTGAAACCAACATCAGTATTAGACAAGTGCTTTTGATACTTATTGATAAAAATGCACCGCTGTTTTCAGGCAAAGCTTCTTTTCAATTCAAATAATGAGGGCAAAGTAAAACACAAATATGGAAACTGGAAAAAAAGAACAAAAAACTAAAAATCTGCACATAAATCAATGCTGAGCTTTCTTTAAGTAATCTGAATAAACCTGATCCTTGATGATGTTATCTATTTAAACTGTCTTTTATTTACATGGTACAAGTGAATACTAAAATATACAAACATAAATGTACTGCCACGTCGCAAGGCACACATTGACATTGCTCCCAAGTGCCACATGGACAAAATACACATTATTTTGACATCAAAAAACAACTGACCCTTTGAGCTACTGCTGTGATAACATTTCAGCTATTAGATACTATTGTGGAGCAGTATCATGGCTGTTGGAAATACAAACATCCAATGTAATTATCAAACTGTAAAAGATGCTTTTAGTGCTCTAAGTCAGTGGGAAATAACAGCATGGCCAAGATTATATTTATGTACTGTATATAACATATTATCAAAATGAAAGAATAGCAAAACATCTTTAAAGCCCTCATGCTCTGCCAGTTGCCACTTTAAACCCACAAACCTTACAAACAGTTAAGCAACCATTTAGTTTACTATTGTACTTACTGCCACACATGTCAGAGCAGTTAAAACTCCAGAGAAGAAGAAACCCGCTCCCTTGTTCTGGCTTGTCCTGGATCTACCCAACTTGTCCCCGTACCTAAGATGAGCAAGAGCAAAATTAAATGTTTTTTACCCTAAACACAAACAGAAAATTGTCAAGGTGAAATTCTAAATATTGTGAGGATTTTAAGTCCCAAATAAATTCACAGTTACAGAAAATTGTTAAATTTCGGATTTAATACTATGATAACACTTCATTTGTAGGGAATGCTTTTAGGTGTCAACAGTCAGAAGCATGGCATTATAGGATTGCAGGGATTGTGTTATAACTTCCTGACAATGTGAACAGAAATACAAGTTGAGCCTCTACGGTAAATGTATTTAATACAAAAAAATCTGTGTAGAAAGTACAAAAAGTACCTCTGAAAGGACAACAAGCTTCGGGAGATTTTGGGGTTTGCCTGGATTTCTGCTTTCCTCCTCTGAACGACCTCACTGAAAATCTTCTCGGTTGCATCCCTGAGAAGAGAAAGACTGTAAAACCATGTCTGTGGAAAGTAAAAGCAAAGCACAAGGTCATACCTGCCAACTTACTCCAACAATGAGTGAAAACTTTTGCAATGTTCGGGCTTTGTGATGTTTCTCTTTTTTAACTACAGTAATTCTTGAAAACTTACCCATCTTCAAAAACATACAAACACAACACAAACCTCAACGGTTATCAGCCTCCCTGGTAAAGATGAGTAAAAACCCTTAAACTAAAGACATCTTTAATGTCCTTGCACTGAGAATCTCCCTGTATGCCTTAGATGAATTTTAGTGCTGATTCGGCCTTTTACTTCCTTTACCATCCCGCTCATTGTGTCTGTGGTGGCAAAAAAAATAAACTTGGTTCCTTGTCTATTCTTGTTTATCACCACACTGGTTTTAAACTGCAGATAAGGGTATGTTAAGGTGAATACCCATTTCCTTGTAGGCATTTCCCTTTACAAATTTCAAAACATCTGCCTTACTTAAACAACAAGTTTTCTAGTCTTTTATTGAAGAGTGGCTAACAGAATGGTCTATGTGTCACATCTTATTTATATTCCTGAGAAATCAGGTATTCATGGATTACTAATTAAAAGTTTTTAAGTTTAAAACTAAATCTGACAGCAAATCTGTGCAGTCACCAGAAAAGGGCAAGAGAGGTTCTCACAATCTAACAGATTTGGAGAACTTAACATGTAGACTACATTTACAGAGGCCACCATGTGGAGCTACTTGCAGCTTCTTGTTTTGTACCTTCTTAACCTCGAGCACAAGACATTGGTCCAGTCACTCGGAAGAGTTTACAGTGATTTCAGCTTAAGTTTTGCTACACAATGGAACTGACTTGTTAGACCATTTTATAAGATTTTGTCAAAAGCACAAACATTTTAAGCAATTCTTTGTACTAAAACTGCTGGAAGCAGAGAGGAGGATCTTGCGTTCACACAGACACAGTTTAAAGATCAGGATCTGGTAATGCCGAGCTCTGTGTTAATCACCCGGCATTTACACATAAGACCATTCCACGTGTGACCAAATACATCGTCCCAATTGGAAAGCTTTTACTTTCTAACAAACACACTCTGCTCCCCCTAAAAACTTTGTTTTTGCACTCAATTCAGAAGGAATTAACATTTTCGCATTCTTCTTCTTGCACCCAAACTTCCTCTCTATGTGAGCTAAATCTGCTTGGCTCAAGTCTGTACTCTCTCTGCTTGCGGATTCATTTCATTCTCTCATGCATCGAAGTGGAAAATCTGCCTAGTGACAGGTCCAGCCAAAAGAATGACAAGAATCCTGCTTTTCAATTGAAAATGTATCCTCCTGTACACAAAGAGACAAAAATCTTGAACATCTGTATGGACATTAATGTTATCTACATATCCACCACCACGTTGCCACGGCAACAATGGATCACAATAAACTTCACAACTTCAAATCTGTACATTTTAACTAACTGACACAAACACTTGAAAGGAGATGTGATTTTTCTTTTAAAAACAGCCTTCTATCAATTGATTGCTTAAATGAACTTCTACATATATTTCAACAGAACAATCCTACTGAGCTACTGAGGGACAACGGAAAATGCTTTTGCCACATTTTCAGGATTTCTTCCTGCTCTCTTTGGATTTTTATTAAGGAACATCTATTACTATATCAAAAAAAATATATTGTTATTTTACTCTAGATTTTTGGAGGAAGACCATGATAAAAACACACAGAGCCAATCTTCACCCGAAGACTACTTTTCTCTCATCTTTCCACCATTTCCATCTTTTCAGATGTGATGTAAAAGCCTCCTTTTATTCTCATAAAGGGACATGTTTTCTCTATTTTCTTTTGATATTTTCACGTTTTAGTTTATGGTTTTGCAATCAGATTCTGAATTTTCATATCATCTCTATGCAGTCTTGGAGATTACGCGTGTAATTTGAATTATCAGTCTGTATTTAGCTAAACCCACGTATTTCCCACGTAAATTAAGGCACAATTTTATACAGACTCTCAGGCATCACAAAAATGTCACAAAGTTTAAAGTTCTGCCCATCCCTATGCTCTAAATAAGCTGACATTCAAACCCTAACAGGATGCAGCTGTTAAAAGCATACCTCAGCAGTATGTTGATTTTAGGAAAGCCTTCCCACTTCTCCCGACACTCTGGGCATTCATTCTTGTGTGAAGACTCCCACCACAGAGCCAGACAGTGGCGGCAGAAGTTATGGCCACAGGTTAAGGTGGTGGGGTTGACCAAGATGTCGTAGCAGCAGTGGCACGAGAATTCAGCCTCTGAGATGTTGCTCGTCCACGGCTTTGACTGACGAGATTCGGATGTGTGGAGGGGCTCGTCGGTTAACATTTCCAGAACATCATCCGCTGAATCCCAATCCATGTGGTGCAACATATCCAAACTGAGGAAGAGCAAACACATAATTACTAAGGAAAGAGTATACTGTCGAAACGTTATTGCTGGAAATATTAAACATATCTGTAAAGTCTATGAATGAAAGGCAGAAGTTGATGTGAATGATCATCACATTTTTGCAACAAATTGTTTTTCAGAAGGTGTTAAGCATATAACCGCATGCACATATTTTAAAAAAATGTCCTATGCTGTTTAAAAGAAGCCAATATCTTGCCACAAACATTTTTACCGACCCCTAATTTCTTTATACCTTAATCCCAAGGAGTCACGATGTCTTGTAATTTCTTAAAGGGATCTTCAAAAATAAAACTCCAGGCTTTCTTTCGATTTTTTTCTTTGGGCTTGAGCAGCTTTTTAACAAATTTCATTGTACCGTATCTGTCAACAAGCGCAGGCCTGCATGAGAATAAGAAATCAAATAAATGTCATAATAATCACTGAATATTGCGACGATGCTAGCAGCTGCTATAAATCCCAATTTTTCTCACTTTCCTTCTCTACAATCAGTAATAATGATCCTGCCTGTTACCTTTAGGATATTTAGCTCCATCATCTGTTACAGGTCTGACCATATACCGAGAGCGGAAGCATAAACGGATGACACTTGGAATACATAGCCAACAAATACCGCAATCCAAACAATCCTCTAAAATATTAATATTGCACACAAATATTGCAGTGACAATATAATTGCAATAAATTGTTCAACTAGAACAACTGGACAAAATATAAATACACACACTCTACAGCAGAGGAGCAAAGTACAGGATTAATCTAAAAGAAGTAAAATCCAGCAAAGATCTGACAGAGGACAGGGTTTGAAAGTGCAACTATAAAAAGCCTGATCAGTGAAAATATCAATTAGTATATCACATGATTTTTACAACATTTGGTTTGATACCATACCTGGGTCTAGGTTCTGACTTTAGGGGTAAAAGGAACAACAAGGAAACTCAGAACTCTTTTGCTCCAGAGCTTTACCCTGGCCATTGCTGTGTGAGCTTTTCCACTGTTGAGTCCAAAACAGGTCTGCAAATGTGGAGGAGGTAATTCCTTTTGCTGCAGCAGTGATGACCGAGTCTTTTTAGACCACTACGTTTGGAGGGAGGCTCCTGACATGAAACCAGAAAGCTGTGATGTTCAGCAGTTAGATTATGACTGATGATTCTGTTGCAGCAACTACCCTTTCTAACTTGTAAACAGTCTCAACAAAGTCCATGACAACAAAGTCCATGACAACAAAGTCCAAAACAGCTTTTGGGGTTTAGAGGGGAGAGAAGATGAGAGACAGCTGCAGTCAGCTTTTAACCCTGGTGTTCTAGCCACAAACTTGTGAACATTTCACAGGGTTTATGTCGTGAAACTGAATCACATTCACTTCAAAATCTGACAAATTTTGTAACATTTACAGATATAAAAAAAAAAAAAAAAACAGACTAGAGACGTGTCCCAAAGGAGCGTTGATGACACGCACAGCAGCACCAGTTGCCCTGTTTCTCAACTTCAAACCTGTTAATGATCCAGATGGAATGTGGTTGTTAATTTTGCCTCCAAACATTTAAAGCCTTAAATATTTACTTTGTCTGAATAAATTTTTCTACCCTGGTCATTTTTTTTTTCACTCGAGTAGAAATGAAAGGGGGTAAATAATGATCCCAGAAAACTATTCAGGGCACTCAAAAGGTTTCCAGCAGTTCAGAGGTAACAACCAACACTTATCTGTTTAATCACAGTTAAATTGTTCATATTGAACTTGAAAACAATATGCACTGATTGCAGTTTTCTGGCCAATCATCGATCTTTAAAAAACCTGACCTGCTGATTCCGATTTTGGCCGATGCCAGTTTTTTTTTTTAGAACTGACACTGTCAGGTAGTATAAAGTCACAACACACCACAAAATAATACAAACTTGTTTTAACTGCATTTGAGGTAGTGCTCTGAAATATAAATGAAAAGTTTAGAGCATTGCAGTTCCTTCAGTCGTTCATTTTCTCCATTTTAAAAACAAACAAAACTTGCTCAACAGGTTAGAGAAGTCGATAAGATCAGTGAATAAGATCAGTTTCACATATAAGTATCGGCCAATCACCGACAACCCAACATTTAGGAAATCGGGGCTGATACTAACATTTCTTGTGAGTAGGGCTGAATGATATTACTGATATGATTATACTGGTAAAAACTGCAATGACGATATCAGTTGCGATTTATGCAACTTTGGTGGCCTTTCCTCTCTCATCTGTGCTTCCAACGCTTTGCGATCTTTACCATTTTGGCCAATGTCATTTGTGTCCAGTTTGAGCATCTGCTACTATGAGACCCTGTCCAACTGGCTAAACAATACATTAGCATTTAAAATAAAGGTTCATAACACTTGGAATATATTAGCCAACAATTATTAGGCAGCAAACCCTCAGTTAGAACCTTTACAGGCAACCCAAATGCAACCTGTGGTGTTTGCACCAACGATGCAAACCTTGGATTTATGGTGTGCCATGTTTTTGTGAATCTTCTTTATTACAGTATCTATAATACTGTCTGTCTGTTAAACTGTTATCCATTAGTAACTGTAAACAGATTCAACTAAATAAATGGGAACAAATTGGTCCCTTGAAATAAAGCAAGTGTAAACGCGGCTCAAGACCAAAGTAAACTATAAAAGTCTTTTAAGATAGGTTAAATCAGTTTGCAAATGACAAGGTTCGATCTTTGTACAAAAAATTATAGATGTGAGCTAATTAGCTAAATTACAATAAAAAGTTATTTTAAAATCATATAAAATGAAGTTACAAACATCTAAGCAGACCATCGGGGCATAATAAGCACTAATTTGTTCATTATTCTACATTCAAAATAAATCAGTTTAAACAAAAATATCTACAGTTTGTGACGCTAACTGTCACATCCATACGAACATGTTAGCTAAATCATGTAGCCACTAGTACTGTCACCAGTTGCTAGCTAACTACTGATTGGCTACGAGGTAAATTAGCGCTAACATTTTGTAGTGTCACGTAAAGCAACTGATAGCAACAACTGATTATACAGGTAGAAATATGCCAACATTAGCTTTCGGTCGGATACGTTAGTTAGCTTGCTAATGATAACTTTAAAGAAGCTAACGGTGGAGCTAATATGGTAACCTAAACCGTTATTATGGTAGTTAACCAGACTAACCCTCTTCTTCCTCGGCTCGGGGACGGTGATCAGCTGGAGGAAGACATGACTGTCTGGCTAACTGTCCTGTGAGCCCCTTTAGTCAATGAAACCCAGCGTCCAGGCAGAGCAAAGATATTTCTGCTAGAATAGCCGTCGCCATAGCCCCCGTTGTCGTGGAAAAAAGCCTTCCTCTGTATTCCTCGCGTAAGTCGGAGCATCTGAAGAAGGAAAGTTTAGTTCCGAGCTTCTAAAGATAAAAGCTTGACCCACAACTGATCTGATCTTTTAAAAGTTGCCTTAGATCAGACCAAAGTTCAGGTGTTCCCGTGAGTGAAGCCCCTGACCTGGACTACTTATTTCCCACTGCGATGATAATGAAACTAACCTATTACCTTACACGTAGGCTTGCATGATGCAGGGAAGTGCTTGTTGCTCACGACTGCCACTGACAGTATTATTTCCTGCATCCATGCCCCCTCACTGGATTTTAATTGTTCTTATTTTGAGCAAAACATTTTTCTTCCTAATTTATGTGTTTTCAGGAAAGTTGGAGTGAAAAAAATGCAGCCTATATTCACTTTCTTTTGAGAAGTAGGCCACAAAAATAAAAAAAATAAAAATCACAGTTGCTGCAATGCAAATCTCCAAAAACAATCAAATTCAAATACTGCTGAAACCACATGTTTAAATATACTACATCAAAAGATACAATCTCCTTTTCTCACTGTTATTAAATTAAACCAGACTAAGCTTTTCCTGCTTTAGATCGCATCATTGGTGTCCTATAATATACTGGAGTATGGCCCGTTCCTCCTGACAGAACTGGAGTAATTTACACTTGCACCCACCTTTTCAGCTCTGCCCTCAATGTTTTGATAAGCCTGAGATTAGGGCTTTATGATGGCCACTTTGAAACACTGACTCTCTTGTCCTTACCCCACCTTGTAACTAATTTGGCGGAATCCTTGAGGCTATTCGGAAGACCTTTTTTAGGCCCAGGCTTTAACTTCCTGGTTGATGTCTTGAGATGTTGCTTCAATATTTGTACATAATGTTCTTTCCTCATGATCTATTTTGTAAAGTGTACCACTCACTCCTGCAGCAAAAATATCCCAAAACCATTATACTGCCTCCACCATACTTTACTTTTAGGATGATGTTCTCAGGCTTGCAAGCTTCCCTTGCAGCTTCTCCCAGATGTAGCATTGCTCATTAAGGCCAAACACTTCAATTTTATTTTAATCCCACATTTGCACTTGCAAAATGTGATTTGGCTTTGTATGTTGATTTTGGAGTGATGCCCTTTTCCTGTCTGAGTGGTCTTTTAGTCCATATCGGTTGAGGTGTGCCTTAAAATAGACCAATGAGTGTGCCTCTATTTAATGCAAATGTTGAGAATTAACCAATCATAAGCTTACAAAGCCATGACATTATCGTGTGAACTTCCCCAAATTGTTTGAGGTTGCATGGTTACACCAGTGTATTAAGAGCGTATCTGGAAAAAATAAATAAGAAAATAAAAAATTAAATAAATAAAACAAATTGCAACTAATTCTTTCCTCTCTTAAATTGATATTCATAAAAATATATCATGCATATAAAGCTGTCAGACTGGATAGCAGGGCACTGGGTGGGGCACCTACAAATGGTGGCAATTTCACACACCCCTTCCACTTGTTCTTACCTTGGTACAATTGCTTTAGAGTCTTAATAATCAATCAATCAATAAAAACAATAAAGTATGCATTTAACAAATGCCAAAATAAAATACTAAAAAAATATTAATTGCTTTATACATTGTTTATATAGACTTAAATTAACTTATGCACAAATTCACAGCGAATCAGGCAAAGTGGCTGAATCTGCCAGATGAAAGAATGCTTAAGTGAAATTAAATGGCAGATAAGACTGCAAAGGAGGCCACTGAAAACAGATTAGTGGATTTAATTATTATTTTTAGTAAAACAGAAATGAAAAAATAATTTAAAACAAAAAATGACAGAGAAGATGCAAAAGCAATGGGAAAAAGAAAGGTTGTTGAAGACGATGGTTTTTTAAAAATCCAAAGGAAAACTGGAGAAATTAGAAGTACAGGGATGAGGAAAGAAACAATCATTTCATGTCTCACATTAGGGCACACAGGGCTAAACAGCACACTATTTATTATAGTCACATTGCAATGGAGAATGTACAAAGTATGGAGATGATGAGGCAATAAAGCATTTTATATTACACTGTCAGAAGTATGAGAGAAGAAAGAAGACAACTTATTCAAAACCTAAATAGAGTGAAAGTGAACCCGCCAATAAACACCAAAAAGAAGAAGCAGAAGTCAGAAAGATGCAAAAACAGGCTGACGCGTTCAAGCAAACCTCGGAAGACTGAGACCAGGAGGCAGTAAGCAGCGGTGAAGATACCTAAACCCTCGAAGAAGAGGAGGCAGCTGGAGAAGAAGGCCGAATTAAAAAAACAAAAAAACACAGACTAGTTCGTAGTTCCTGACAGCTGCTGCTCGCCTCTGGAATAACAAGCTTTAAGTTGGCTTCATCCCTGTTTATATCCCGGGTTTTCCCGTGACATCCTTCAAAGCTGTCTCCCGCAACGCGTTATGTTTGAGGTAAACGGAGCTGCCGTTTGTTTGTTATTAGCTAAACAGTTACAGTCAACTAGCTTGGTTAACCATGCAGACAGATGAGAAAGATGTTTCTGCTGTCACCCTGCATGCATTTATTCATTAGTCCGGAAGAAAAAGCTTCAAAGCGATACTTAGTGTTATTTAGGAAGTCCAGGTTGCAGGCAAACTAACGGGGGGCCGCAGAATGCTGCTAATTTAATTTAAATGTGATGTAAACTTCAAATATTAGGCCTTCTAGGCATATAATGAAGCTTAAAGGTAGCCAGATGATTGCAGTAAGTCATGCACAGTATGTCAGTGTGATAAATATTTTAGGTCATATTATGAGACGTGAAGCCAAACTTTATATATATTTAATGTTGTTTTTCTTTTTTAAATCTAAGTCTGCATCTTTGCATCACTCCTCCCTGATCCCTGACAGAAGAGATATCCCACATTTTCACTGACTAGTTTCCAAAAGTCATCTTTTTCTACTAGACCTGTTTCTAATAGACTTTTAATTTGGCAGGGAAGGTGTTGATTATATCAGTCAAACCGCTGGACAAAGAGGTTAAACAGAAATTGGTAAAGTCTTGTCTAAGTATTCACATCAAGAAAAACATGGAGAAACCAGTAATATGTAAAAAAAAAAGACAGTCAAATCCAATTTTCTGCAGATATAGGTACATATAATTAAAGGAAATGCAACATTTAAAGCACTCCCACATCAGATTGAAAAAAAGCCTGCTGCTAGGGCTGCTATATTTTGTTAAATAAAAATAAAACAACATTATTCTGGTGCATATTGACATAATAATCAGTTTACATGATTTGAAAACACGCTGTTCTTTTTTTTTTTTACACATTTCAATTGAATTTAAAACTACTTTCTTCATCCCAAAGGGAAATTAATTGTTGTTGTAGCTCATAGTATGCAGATTTAGGTAAATTTTCTTTTTGATCAATTCAATTAATAAACATACCTTCTAATCATGTTGTGCCATTAACCTCATGGATGCCGGGATCCAGTTGGCTCCTATTTGCCAGTTTTTACATTTTTAATAGTAAAAATCTTTGCAAGTGTTAATGCTAATCACATGAAATGGTTTGGACCGAGGTTAAAAAGTGCCACCTCACATCTCAACACACATTGACTGTTTAAAAGTTGTACGTCCATCACCCACATAGGACCCTTGGCTCAAACGTTTCCCTATTGATGATCATTCTAACTAAATCTGTTTTGGATATTCTTAATTTAGACGTCACAAAATCCTACACCTGTGAATACCTTACCTCTGTGTTTTTTTTATTTCATTTTTTATGAAATTACATGTTTAACCACTAGTTGGCAGCAAAGATAATGTGTTCTAAATTGAATCCAGCTGTTGTATTTGGTTGCATTACGGTATGGAAATAAAATATATTATTGCAACACGAAATAATCTTGATAAATCTGTAAGGATTATGATTATTAAAAAATTGTAATTAAAAATCATAATTCAGGAAAATACGAATAGAAGTCAAAGATGTCCTCTGGTGTTGTGATTATGGGCTCAAAGCACTTAATAATTACAATTATTAATTATCATTAATAATTATTGACCAAAACCACACTAAACGTCACTGTTTAATCAACCGCTTCGCCATCGATGGGGAAAATTTGACCTTATTTTGACAGATAAATCACTCTTGCACGAAATAAACACAAACGCTTCTCTTATATATATGTGAATTTATTGAAACCATGTAGCCCTGATATAATTACTACTCAGGTCCAAAATCCTTCACCTAACTAACAAGCTCTATTCTACACAAAGGGGATAAAAAATGACTACCTAACAATAATGATTAGAAAATATATGCGCATTGAGTGTCTATGAAGATCAAACCAGCAGTTTTATGGACAAAATGTTCAATTTGGGTTAACTTGGAAAGAGAAGTCCTCCTGGTGCGCTGATGTCTTGATTTTCAGCGACCAGCTGGTAGATGGTGGGCTGGGTCCTTAGCCTCTAGCAGCTGATTGCCTCAAATCTCAAACAAAGAGTCATAAAACTCTGAGGCGGGAACTCAGTGGAAAAACTCCAGTAATAAAACTGGGACAAAGGAGTGGTCAGGCCATGAAGCCCAGACCGCAGCTGCCTTGAATGGAAAAATTTTAAAAGTCCAACCTCTAACTCCTGGCTGATTTGGGATCAGCCGGACAAAACATGAACACGCACCTTGCACAGCAACTCAAAACAGCTCAGCATGAAACACTTCAATCAGTATAGCATGCAACAAGTTGATACCTTGGATTAACTACTGGTGATTCTAAATCACCGTAACTATGCCGCATCTTGCTCAGACCTCTATATACACCTATCCAATTTAATATATAAAAAAAGGAACTAAATTGCTTTGACGTTGATTTCTTCTCTTCACTGGTGTGCAGATAGGTCGTAGGTCTGAAGAAGAAAAACGGGGGGCCAGAGTGACACGCGTCCATGATCAATTCAAAAACGGTAAACTTCTCATCCGTCCCAAATGGGGAAATTATGAGGAACCATTGCAGTCGTCGAGTGTCGGCGGGGTCTTCGATCGGTATATGACATCACTGACCTTGTTGTATCAGACAGAATTCCAGCTTTCAAGCTCTTCCGGGAATGGCCATGTGGAGGAAAAAAGTAACTCGCCTGTGAGTTACTGTCGCTCCAGATATGCGCCTCCGTTGCGTCGTCTCGTGAGACACGCTGGAAATGGTGGTTTAAGAGTTTGTTTCTTCAGCTTTTAAAGCTCTGATGAGGTCAGCTTCGATGTCCATCGCTGCAGCAAAGGCTGAGCTGCACATGTTGAACTGCGCAGCCCAGTCGGCCCAAATGGATGACCCCAACAAATCAAACATAATTCTGAAACTCTGTATTTACCACTTCGTAAATTATGTGTCTTTCTTGATTAAATAAAGGGGGCTATTGTGAAAAAGTGGCATGTATATGTATAAAATATTTAAAACAAATGAATAAACCTTTTCATTCTGCTTAGGACTAAAGCTGTTTTAAAGATTTAAGCTTTGAAAGTGCTAAAAAAAAATACATTTCAGTAATTTTTATAGTACTTTTTTTATTTTTATTTGCAGAGACTCCTTCGAGTCCCAAGGGTCCTAAGTGTGAGTTTTTATCCAGGGCCCCAAATGGTTATGATCCAACAGTTACATCAGTGCAGTTTGAACTTAATAATTATACATATAATCAAAATAATTTCAATAATCTTTTTTCTTGTTGATTTCCTAAGAAAATATGAAACGCCGATTTGAAGAATGTCACAACCCTACTTGCTGGCAGAGGCAGCTGAAAAACCCAACATTTTTAACACTGTGTTTCATAGTCTTGCACAAGAATCTTCTATTGACTCGCAGTTCCACTGTTACTAAAAATTAGAAAAAGGATGAGTGCAATTAAACTTTCAGCAAGATTTGAAAAAAATTGCATTCAAGTGCAAAGAATTGACTTTTTAATTCCTTGCAGGTTGACCAATAGTCATAATGTTCTACACTGTCCATAGATGACATTGTGATCTATAGTGGGAGAAGGATGAATGTGGAAGAGAGGTGGAGGTTTACTCTGGAGAACAGAGAGGGGTCATGTTTTTAAATGAGACGGGGACGGTTGAAAAAGTGACTCTGGAAGGAGTAGAGACATTGAAGATGGATGAATTTAAGTTCCTTGGGTCAACCATGCAAAGAAATATGTCAGCAGCGCATAAGAGAGCCAAAGGTATTTCAAGCAGGATGGAAATTACAGAAAGAGGAAGGCAAGAGTAAAAAGGTATTGCAGAATGTTCTCTGTTGGTGTTTTTATTGTTGAAAATATCTTATTTGACAGTAACAAGCTGTACCTTAAGAAGTCAGTTAACTGATATTTACTGTAAAAATTGACATGCCTACAAGAACATTTACTAAAAGATTAATGGTCATTTCTAGTTATGAAATTAGGCTATTTTTGCGATCTTTCAGTTAAAGGGTTTTGTGTTTTACTGTAAACTGAGAACCATCAAATTGTTCAGTATTTCATTAAATATGCTTTAGCTTTTCTTATTTCTAGCCTTGCTACACGATCTGGGTTCGTTTGAACTGTCTTTGAATGTTCTTTAAAATGAAATGTTTGGTTTCTGATAGCTCTAGCAGTATAACTACTCACTCTCTGCCCATCACTAGGTGTTATTTGTGCGTGTTGCTATTTTTTTCAACCCTTGTTCTTTCATGGGTCCTAATAGGATCCTGGGCTCCAAGATCCGTTGTCACTCAGTCTGAATGGAACATATTGTGGCCAGACATCTGGCCAACAGAAGGAGCAAAAAGCACCAGGAAGCCTCGGTTATACCTGTGACCCACCAGAGATCCAAGTGGTCATCAAAGAGGAAGATGAGAACTGGACTGTGAGTGAAAATTGTGAGTGGAAAAGATAAAAAAGATAGCTCATAAAAATATACATATGTACTGAAGTGGGGCGCTGTTGAGAGGTTCTCAGCAGTCAACATTTCACCCGCAGTAAATCTTTTAGCATCTTCTCATTGATTAGGTTTTAGCTAAATGTTTTCTTTATGGCTGCCCATAACCTGTTATCAAAACCCTATTCAAAAAACTAAACGAACCTCTCTGAACATGCAGTCACTTACTTGTGATTTTTCTTTTTCTCTTTTGATTTCCTTTATAAAACACAGAAAAGACCCTTGGTACAGAGGGAGGAAAGAAAAGAAACCATCCAGATGCTCGTTTTCCTCGCTTTAAGGCCTTCAGGAAAGAGAGTTCTGCTGCATGTGGTCTAAAGACACATCAGAGAGAACATCCAGAGGAGTTGGATGGTCAAAGTCTCTGTGTGCAGAATCCTACTGCAAATGACGACAGCAGAAACACACGCTTACAAGCTCTAATCAGAAACTTTCTGGTGCTCATGGCAAGGAATCAGAAAATGTCTGTGAGTGGAAAAACACAGGACAGAAGCCATTCTCCTGCCTAGTACTAGACATCTCACCAAGTCACAAAGCCAACATGAAATCCAACCTGAGAACGCCGGCAGAGGAGGAGTGTACCCTAGAACAGAGCACATCTTCAGACGCAGCAGAAGATCTCCACCACACAAGCAAATCAGCACCTTACCAAACTGTATGAAGTGAAGTGTTGGCCACTCAAATGTCATTCAATGTTTTTTTTTTAGATTCATTCATTAATATCATAATGGGCCTCATGCAGAAAGGTTTTTATTTAGCTTTATTGTTTTAAAATATTAGTTTTATATCACTGGCTGGAGTTTACAACAGCATTAACATTTAAACAGGATATAATAAGATTGGGAAGATTTATCAGGACTGCAATTGGATATTCACAATAATATTAGAAAACATGGCATTGTGCAGTGAAAAATAACAGACACATTTCAGTTTAACTGTGGAATAGAAAAGGAATGCTACTTTTCCCCCATAACTTTGTAATAAGAGAAGTTTGATATAAAAATCCCAGCTTTAAGGATTATTATATAAGTATTTTCTGCTTTTTTATGTTATTTTTTTAAATGACAGGTGTCTTCTCAGATTAGCTTTTTTTATGTGTGTTAATTGCCTTTTCTGTTCAAAGCCCTAAGTATTCAGTCAAAGTCCAAATAAACATTTTCCTACCCCTCTCCTTAAAAAACAAATGGAAATGCTGAACTGTACAGCACTCTTTGTCCAGGTGCTCTTATAAAAATGTTTGCATGTTCTGTGAATGGCCATATACAGAGCAGATTGTAATTATAGCAATTTTAGTTTTCCCACTGTTTAGAGGTTAAAATCAATCCTCGTTTTGTGCTGAATTGTTTTTTAAAGCTGTTTTTAATCTGCTGTGAGTTTTTAGTATGATATAAGCAAAGCAATATATTATCCCACTAGGCAGCATTTTAATATAAAACTTTGTTTTTTGTTTCCAGTGTTGGGCTATTTATCACACTTAGGATAATAGCAGAAAGTTCCAGCCTGCAACCTTTCTAGTATAACTTCGCAGAAATGTAAACCCAATTTTAGATTGTTTGCAAAATCACAAGGGATGTTGTTACTGGGACCTTCTAAGGACAAATTTAAATAGTATTGTAAGCTCTAACTGTAAGATAGAAATATTTGTAAAAATACAATGCTTTATTTTAATCTCAATTCAATTCAGTTTATTTGTATAGCGCCAATTCACAACACATGTTGTCTCAAGGCACTTTACAAAAGTCAGGTACATACATTCCAACTAATCCTAATCATTGAACAGTGCAGTCAGATTCAGTTATTTATTCAAATTGGATAAAAAGTTTTTCTATCTAAGGAAACCCAGCAGATTGCATCCAGTCAGTGACTTCTCAAACCCCCAAGTAATTCATTACTTTGACACTTTTACTTTTGATTTAATTTTTTTTTTTTTTACCGATTTTCTTTGACTAATTTCTTACTAAAGTTTTTTGCAGCAGTTCCAAGGAAAAGCCTATGTTATAATTGGAGGGTTACATCTGTCAGTAATACCATAGTAAGACACTTTTCATTGTTAATAGCTGCCATTATTGCAGTTGAAGTAAAGAATTTACAAAGAATAGTGTTGAAATCATTGTAAAGTAAAAAGAAAATGTGAGATATGAATATGAAAATAAATACATTCTGCAGGAGACCCATTGATAAAATGCATTGAGTTTTGTAATTATCTAAAGGTATCAAGAAAAACAGAATCTTCTTGCTTCTTGACATCAGATGTGCTCTGTGTTTAGTATTCCTCTGAACGTACCCACCCAAAGGTTGCCTCTGCCAACCTGAACAACAGAACGCTCCATTTAACTGTCAGACTTCAGACCGGGCAAAAGGAGGATGAGCAAGAACCGGTGGAAGAAATTGGTGGCTTAATCAACTCAGATGGAGAGGTGGTGGCATGGGATGAAAGTAAGTTACTTAAAAGTTGAATCTTGTTTCTTTCATGTGTAAATTCAAATTTTTTTTAATGGCTTATTTTTTTAAAAAGCTCTAGAAACAGTGAACTAGTACTGGTGCCACTCCACATAAAAAGCCTTTAGATTTACATCCCAACACTCTTCTGGTTGCAATCAAGGATTTCACCAACCTTTGCACACACCTCCAAATTGCGCCTATCCGAATAATTTATTTTTTTCTGCGGCGGTTTAAATACAAAGAGGATTCGTCCATGTGTCAAAAAAGAAGCCCTGATGGGAGGAGAAGGGAATGTAGCCAAATGTGTAAAATGATTAGACAATAGTCAGAATGCAACTTTAAAAAAAAAAACAGCTTCAGGCATCAAACCTTAGTGGGTTCAGCTAGGAGTAATCAATGTCATCACTTTTTGAGATATGCACTTGGAGTCATGCATCAGGTTGAAATTAATGGGCACAGATGGCACACTAAGGGTAAACACTGCTCTGTGTAGAAAATGTGTGTATATATATATATATATATACATATATGTATATATATATATATATATATATATATATATATATATATATATATATATATATGTATATATATATAATATATATATATATACATATGTATATATATATATTATATATATATATATATATGTGTATATATATATATATATACATATATATAATATATATATATATATATATATATATATATATATATAATGTGTATATATATATATATATATATATATATATATATATATATATATATATATATATATATATGTGTATATATATATATATATATACATATATATAATATATATATATATATATATATATATATATATATAATGTGTATATATATATATATATATATATATATATATATATATATATATATATATATATATATATACATATACAGTACAGACCAAACGTTTGGACACACCTTCTCATTCAAAGAGTTTTCTTCATTTTCATGACTATGAATATTGTAGCTTCACACTGAAGGCATCACAACTATGAATTAACTCATGTGGAATTATATACTGAACAAAAAAGTGTGAAACAACTGAAAATATGTCTTATATTCTAGGTTCTTCAAAGTAACCACCTTTTGCTTTAATTACTGCTCCGCACACTCTTGGCATTCTGTTGATGAGCTTCAAGAGGTAGTCACCTGAAATGGTTTTCCAACAGTCTTGAAGGAGTTCCCAGAGTTGCTTAGCACTTGTTGGCCCTTTTGCCTTCACTCTGCAGTCCAGCTCACCCCAAACCATCTCGATTGGGTTCAGGTCCGGTGACTGTGGAGGCCAGGTCATCTGGCGCAGCACCCCATCACTCTCCTTCTTGGTCAAATAGCCCTTACACAGCCTGGAGGTGTGTTTGGGGTCATTGTCCTGTTGAAAAATAAATGATGGTCCAACTAAACGCAAACCGGATGGAATAGCATGCTGCTGCAAGATGCTGTGGTAGCCATGCTGGTTCAGTATGCCTTCAATTTTGAATAAATCCCCAACAGTGTCACCAGCAAAGCACCCCCACACCATCACACCTCCTCCATGCTTCACAGTGGGAACCAGGCATGTAGAGTCCATCCGTTCACCTCTTCTGCGCCGCACAAAGACACGGTGGTTGGAACCAAAGATCTCAAACTTGGACTCATCAGACCAAAGCACAGATTTCCACTGGTCTAATGTCCATTCCTTGTGTTCTTTAGCCAAAACAAGTCTCTTCTGCTTGTTGTCTGTCCTCAGCAGTGGTTTCCTAGCAGCTATTTTACCATGAAGGCCTGATTCACACAGTCTCCTCTTAACAGTTGTTCTAGAGATGTGTCTGCTGCTAGAACTCTGTGTGGCATTGACCTGTTCTCTAATCTGAGCTGCTGTTAACCTGCGATTTCTGAGGCTGGTGACTCGGATGAATTTATCGTCCGCAGCAGAGGTGACTCTTGGTCTTCCTTTCCTGGGGTGGTCCTCATGTGAACCAGTTTCTTTGTAGCGCTTGATGGTTTTTGCAACTGCACTTGGGGACACTTTCAAAGTTTTCCCAATTGTTCGGGCTGACTGCCTTCATTTCTTAAAGTAATGATGGCCACTCGTTTTTCTTTACTTAGCTTCTTTTTTCTTGCCATAATACAAATTCTAACAGTCTATTCAGTAGGACTATCAGCTGTGTACTATATCCACCTCCTGCACAACACAACTGATGGTCTTAACCCCATTGAGTATAGTGAGTATAGTATCTGCTCGCTACAACACCCCATTTATCAAAACCTAGGAGGCCTTGACCATTTTTTTATCCTACAAATACTTAATTTTTCCACTGAAGTGTTTCTCTTCATCCATCTTTGCAGGAGATAATTCTGACGAAGATTGCGCAGAGGTTTCTCATTCTGAGAAGGTAAATATTTAAAGACATAACATGTAAAAATGATGCTGTCCCCTCTACTGGTCGCTGTAAAAATCCTTGAACATGTTGAAGTGACCAGCACACAGTACAAATTAAACTTGATATTAACATACACCACATTAGGAAGACACGTCTTTTTAGTCTCACTGTCTGACATGAAACCAGACTAAACATTTCCTGTTTTAGGTCACTAAAATTATTTCTGTTTGCTAAATGCAACATTTATGAAAGAGAGAACTTTGAAAAGTTTTTTAAATTTTTTAAGTTTACACTGTCTTGCTTAATAGTTGGTAGAATTTCCTTTTGACCATTTGGGTCAGATGTCCTGGATGTCCTTCTATAAGCTTCTCTCATTAGTTTGACAAAACTTTGGCCTATTTCTCCTGACAGAGATGATGTACCTGATGTTACAGCTTTGTAGGCCACCTTGCTCACGCACACCTTTATAAGCTTGCCCACACAAGCTTTAACTGCTTGGCTAATTTGTTGAGATGTTGCTTCAATATTTCCTACATAATGTTCTTCGTCGTGATACCGTCTATTTTAAAGGTGCACCAGTCCCTCTTCTGGCAAAACATACAAACACATCATGATGCTACCACCCCCGTACTTCACAGTCTGATTCTTAGGCTTGCAGGTTTCCCCCTTTTTACTCCAAATGTAACCATGCTCATTATGGTTAAACACTTTTAGTTTTAGTTTCATTAGACAACAGGACCTCTTTCCGAAAAAAGGTATTTGTCTCTTTGCATTTGCAAAAGGTAATCTGACTTTTTTTTGTTGTTGCTGCTTTTGGAGTTATGGCTTCTTCCTCTCTGAGTGGCCTTTCCGCCCATGTTGGTACAGGATTTGCTTCAGAAGGTTCTGGGGTTGATATGCACATTTCGCACCAAAACACCTTCATGTGTGTGACACAGAACCTGTCTTCTTCCTGAATAGTATGATGATGGTTGGACATTCCCATGCTGTTTATCCAGTTGTATCATTGGTATAACAGAAGAATGTGACACCTTAACACATCTGGAAATTGGACCCAAGGATGAACCAGACTTGTGGAGGTCCACAGCTCTCTTCCTGATATCTTGGCTGATTTCTTTTGATCCTTCCCTGATGTCACACAATGAAGCAGTAAGCTTGAGGTGTGCCTTAAAATACATCCATAGGTGTGCCTCCCATTAACTGATACGCTTCAAATTAACCTTACAGAACCTTACCAA
This sequence comes from Girardinichthys multiradiatus, assembly GCF_021462225.1. Taxonomy (NCBI): domain Eukaryota; kingdom Metazoa; phylum Chordata; class Actinopteri; order Cyprinodontiformes; family Goodeidae; genus Girardinichthys; species Girardinichthys multiradiatus. The sequence continues at coordinate 39,169,509 of NC_061798.1, read as the reverse complement.
GCCATTACGTCATCCTCTGAGCTTTCCCACATTGTTAATGTCATAGTAATCCTACTGTATAGAATTTCAAAATTTGTGAAATAAAATCAAAAGTCTCACTATCACTAATTGTAAATGTATATTTGGGGACATTTAGCAAATAAAAATATACATTTGGAAATCCTAACTAACCTAAAACAAGAAATGTTCAGTAAGACAGTAAGAAAAATAATGTTCTGTGTCTTTTAATACAGAGGATGTGAATATCTGCTTTTAGCTGTAAACAACTGTTTTCATTTTAAAGACGTCTTGGCTTATCACTGTTCTTTCTGGATCATTTGGTCTATTAATCCCTAAATTAATGCTCATTCACACAATAAATTACCCTTTTTGGCAATAAAGACGTCCACAATGTTGAGTAAACTACCAGTCCATATTGATCTGGTTTTACATGAAATAGTGAGTTTTATGTGCCATTTGTCAAGCTCTAAGTTGGTGGTTACATGTAGTTTTAGTTTGGTTTGTTTTCCAGTCTGATTGTGCCCTAATAAACCTTCACGGTTTCCTAAGGTTTAGAAAATTCTTCTTGAGTTTTATTTTTCTCAGTTTTACAATAATTGTCACCTTTGAAGATTCACATTAAAACATGCTTGCAACAGTAACAACTTATTAGCTGCAGTCGGGTGGCGTTTCACCAAACATCGTTACTCAACCATTGCCTTCCATCATCAAAATGAAGCAACCCAATTCCCAGAGTTTGGACCACATCCTGTGGAGACAATTATGAAATGCACTTTTATGCTCTAACAGTGGACTGTAATGGCTTTTAATGATGGTGAATACAGGAAGTCATCCTGGTTGATTCTCAACTACAAGACCAGAGGGACTGCAGTAGTCCAACACTCATCATGGAAGTTGTAGGAGAAGACGAAGAAAACGAGGAAGGGGAGCAGGAAAAGGGAGTAGTAAAGATGACCAGGATCCTACCCTTACATTCTGGTAAATACAACATTAGAGAATAATAAAATAAACATGCAGATAGAAAATATGATTTGCTTTTGAGAATTTTCTCTTAATTTTTAGCAAGAACGCGAAGGAGACGACTGAAAAAGGTTAGGGTGCAATCTTTAGAACACCCAGACAAAGGAGAACATGTTCCTTTAAACGCTGGTAGGTGATTAGAAGCATAAAAGTTGTACAATTTCAAATGGATCTTAAGATACTGTTTTATTTAAATTGATATATAGTGTAAAAACATGTTCTGTCTTGTACAGCAAGAAGAAGAGTCAGGAGACAGATTTCTCAAACTTCACTGCTGTGTGGGGTGGACTCAGATACGAATGAAGGAGGTGAATCTTTTTGGTCTTCAGTTCTTGTCAGATGTTTACGTCCACTGATTCTGGACACAAATTCTTAAATAATTTTGGGCTTTTAATGATGATTTTGAACTGTTCTGTTTTTTAGTTATTATCTAAAAAATAATCGGATGCACAAATTAGAATTCATCAGAGATTTTCTCTAATTCACACAGCTTGTGAAAATCTTGTTTTTTGTTTCATTAACGTTTTATGTTATACAATTATTCCAAAATGATTGAAGAAAAACAGCATTAAAGAAATTCATTTCCACATAAACTTCTCCCTCAAGCTTTTCAGGGAAGTCTAATTAAAATGTAATTTTTCATGTTGCTGTTCTAATTTCACTTTTTTATTATAAAGTATCAAGACGTAGCCGAAGAAGAAGAAATATCTGCACCTATGCAGAACCAGAAGAAATAAACTCAGAAACTATCCCCTGTGTTACTGGTAAGGCCAGAAAACATTTAACAGTGGATTATTTAAACTGACTGGGAATCTTGATTTGTTTGAAATTATTTACAAACTAAATAATCTAGGTGTAAATGCATTTTGTCAAATACTTTGTGCTTTGTTTGTAGTTCCTTTTTAACATATTGCAATTAATCTTTTTTCCTGTTACAGTAAAGCAACCTTATCAGAAGAAAGATGCCAAACATTCTGCTGAAGGAGAAAACAAAAGTGTTTTAACTGGTAAGAGCGGTAATTAGCTTAATTTATTCTTGGAGATGTGTGAACGCATCCTGAGTTATGACTTGTTCACTGAAGGAAACAGAACTTACATACTTTTACTCTACGGTTTTTCAGTTTCTGTCTTTGTTCTAACAATGTTTTATCCACCACTGATGGCACATCTTGTAACAAGAAAAGTTATAATAATCATTATGTACCTTTTTAAAACGATAATGGTTTATGTAGGGCTGCATGGGGGCCAAAAATTATAAGGTGAATTTGGAAACTTTCAAGAACTGTTTAGCTGGAGAATTCTGGGAATTTTTCAAACACGAAACTTCAATTTAGAAACATGGAAATATATGGGAAATAATTGAAAATTGATCGTTGAATAAACTGTATTTGTCTCAAATAAAAAACAATTTGTTTTGTCATAGACAGACATCCATTTGTTATCTGCATATTAACCATTAATACAACACATCGAGGATATTTGAAGTCATCAAATGTTACTTCACTTTATATTCTCCACACATTTAAAAATGTGGCTTCACTACTTTTGTGCTCTGGGCTGAAAATTCTGGCCTTACCAGTCTGGGGTTCTGGAAAGCCTTTGTTGAAGTGTTCCCCTGCACTAAGCTGTGTCAATGTGATTCAGGAGTAACAAAGATATACTGAAGAGTGTTTGCATGAAATCTGCTTGTTTACTGTGGATTATTTGTGGATTACAATTAAATATTGATTATCCTCTACTGTATTTAAAATTCCCATTAAGGGAATTCAGTAAGCCCACATTTTTGAATAAAAATGTGTTTATTGGTCTAATGTAATAATCTGATTTTGAATGTCATCATAAAGAAATCAGTCAGTGTAATTCATCTCTATAATCTGTTTCAGTTGGTAAACTGAGTTTCTGAAATAAATTACCTTATCCCATTTAGAGCAGTAATTAGGGCCAAAACAGTACAAAAAAGTATATCCATTTTGCATTTAAGATTAAAAACTTTTTTTGTATGTAATTATTCTCTATCCAGAATTCCTCTAGTGGCATAGCTTTAGCTTTACCTGGTTCACAATCTGTAAACAAATCTCCCATTATGCACCTTTTGCTATTATTTAATTGAACAAATATGGAACAGATTAATTGAGAAGCAAAATAATCGTTCGTTGCAGCCCTAAATGATATTCAAATTTATGGAATGTGACTGTGTCTATTTATTGTATGTATTGTAACAGTAAAGGAACATGCTTACAGAAATAGGTAATACAATTCTATGTGTGTCACTGGTTTACTGTGAATCTCCTGAGGTAGCCATTTTGAATTTGAAGTGGGATGCGCTAGGTGTTTTTTCTTGCATGGAACTCATTCCGAAGTGAACTGAAATGCACCATGAGTGTAAGACCGTGTTCACACTAACACGGATATTTTGCAAATTGGTGTGTTTGTGTGTGTGTGTGTGTGTGTGTGTGTGTGTGTGTGTGTGTGTGTGTGTTTGCACCTTCTTTCAACATGCCAACTGGGATTTGGTTAGATAAAAAAAAGGATCCAAAATAGAGATTTTTGAAAGCTCATGTTGCTGGTGTCCACATGTGGACTGGATATCGGGAGATTTTTAATAACGCTGATGTCAGGGCGTACTTTAACCTGCCCACTGTAGCTGGTTGTGTGACAAACTATAACAGTATTTCCTCCACATCTATCTCACTCAAAACTAGGAAAACAAGGCCTAGGATCTCAAAATTGGGTATTCATGTCCGACATCTCTCTATAACCCTGTGTTAAAGTTTGACTTTGTCTAATTTTGTGTGAATGCAGGAGAAGTAAAAATGTTACTTCTGCAAACTAATAAATGCTACTGGGAGCAGATCTGGTTGACATCATATTATACTTTTTTTAATATTACCACAACTTTATTTCACAGTTATTTTTGTTCTTCTTTATAGGGAAGAGGCACCCTCGGAGAAAGATGTTTCGTTTACCAATAGATATACCTCCTGAGCTCCTGAAACAGCCCAAGGAGAAAATCGAGTACCGCTGTTCAGTTTGCGGCAAAGAATTTCCTCACGCATACAAACTAGAGCGACACGAGTTGATCCATACCGGAGAAAAACCTTACTGCTGCTCTATTTGTGGCCGGGGCTTTAACCAGAAGGGGAATCTGAAAACGCACTACAAAGTCCACCTTGGTGAGAGTTTTCAACCATGCTTTATAGGCTCACCTTAGTATATTGGAAGATCATCAAAAAGTTAATTCATCTCTGTAATTCTGTTCAAAAAACGAATCTCATATATAATATAGATCCACTACACAGATTTTATATTGCTAGTATTTCTATCTTTTATTTTGATCATTAGGGCTTACAGTTAATGTCAATTTTTGCATGAATTACTGCAACAATGCGGCGTAGCATGCAGGCGATCTGCCTGTGGGTCTCCTGAGGTGTTGGGGAAGCCCAAGTAGCTTTGACAGCAGCTCGTGTGCATTTTCAGATCTGCTGTCTGTCATCTTTGTTTGGACAAAACCCCCTTAGATCCGTGGAGAATTTCCTGGTCAATTAAGCACAGGGATGGATGGTGATAAAAGCAGGTATTGGTATTTATGACAGTCTGGGCAGGTCCCAAATCTTGCTGGAAAAAGAAAAAAGCCCTTCAGCAGAAGGATGCTTGAAGTGCTTTAAAAGCTCCTAATAGGCAGCTGCATTGTCTGTGGACTTGAAAAAACCCAGGAGACCAACACCAGCTGATGGCGTGGCTCCCCAAACATAACTTAAAGTGGAAACTTCACACCAGAACTCAGTAGGTCCCGATGACCATGACTAAAGTATTGAGCAATGATCAAGAAGCTGAGCTGAATAGGTTGCGCAATAACTAAGAAGCCTAATAAGGGCCTGTTGAAGGCATCAAGCGCTATAAAAACAATGCTGAGAGCAGAAACGGGGTTGTTTCCTCGCAGAAGACCAGCGAACAAGATCGGACGGAGAAAATAAGCTTGGATGGAAAAGGAACAGAGACACAGCCCAACTGATCGACTGCATTAAAAAAGAGGATCAACACGTGAGCTCAGAAAGGACTGTGCCTCAAAATTAAGAATCTGATTTCATCTAAAGCCTTTTTATCCAGACAACAGATCGGTGAACAGCTGATTGCTCTAAGTTTCAGGCTTCTGGAAGTCCTGAATCAACTTCATTTATGTCTCCGGGTTTCCTTCAACTCTTCAGCCTCTGGAAACTACTGTCTTCGGAGACAAATAACAACAAAGATCCTGTTTAACCATTAAAGTCTGGAGTATCAGTGCCTGCCACTTAAAGGAAGAAAACTGAAGATTAAGTCGTATTCCCTTCAAGAAACCACTCGTTGTTACCAGAAGAAACATCTCCATCAGGTGCATGGATGAGCCTCCATCTTCAAAGCCTCTTCAAACTCACTAGTTTCAGCATCAGGGAAAGACAGGTTGAGTTAACTGATTCATTTCTATTATTGAAATTATTTTGTGTTGCCGAATTTAAGCTGTTACTGACCCCTGCAAAAGCGTTACTAATTAAAGAAAGCATATAAAATTCTAGTTAAATCGTGGACATTCAATTATTTGAGTCACCGTATTTTTTGGTTTTTCATTGGTGGTAAAAAGTTTTGTTGCCTGGTTCTAAGATATTTTAGGAGGTTTTTATAGGTTGCCTTAGTCAAGTTTGTTAAAACAGCGCCCTTGGAGCTCATGCTGAGCTACTAAAATTAACCTAGCCCATATACCAAGAGCCAGTTGTAAATTAGGGAATGAGCAGCCGTGAACAAAAGTGACTGTCGAAGGTGTGGATGACTGTGATAGGCTACTCGGTCGGCCGGACCTCCAGTTGAAGAAGGGCGAGACTTTTGGACGAAGGCTGTCAGAGGCTAGGCAAGTCATTTCCCGACACCAGCTTAAACAGAACTTTCAGTAAACCTGCTTAGTAAGATCTTTCAGGTTTAGGGAAGTCCGGACACGTTGGATGGATTGAGCAATCCCTTTAGACATGGGGAAGTAGGAAGGAGGGGTTAGCTCATCAAACAACGAAAGTTTGTTTGGTTCGCTGTTATCCATTTTCTACAAACTATTCCTTCCACTCAACTTTCCAGTAATAAGCTTAGATACAGCACTGTAAACAGCCAGGTTCCGTAGCTATGACTTTTTGCTGCTTACCCTACTTGTGGAGGATGTCAGTGTTAGCTGGAGAGCTGTCAAACTAGCACTGTTCTCCATGATTTTGTAGGCCTTAACATGATCAAATTGTGACATTTCTGTAATCAAAATTCTTTTTTTTTTGGTCTTATGTGATGTTCAAATGTCTGAGAAACAGACCTTTATGTTTTCATTAGCTGTAAGCCTGAGTTATAAACGCCTGAGTTATATCACTTTATGTGTGATGAATCAATGTAATATATGAGCAGTACTTTTTGAATTATTGTTATTTTGTTTAAACAAAATAACCTGTTAATACCCTAATTTATTAGGATGGACGTGTACATTTGGATGATTAAAGCTATTTTTTATTTGCTTTCGAACTTCAGTGGGGTAAAGAATGTACGTAAATGAGCTGATTGATGATTTTAAAAACCTTAAAGGATGAATCTGGTCTCTTTTTTTCTTGCTTAGGCCGAAAAGATGCAGTGGACTTTGAAGATGAGGGGAATCCCTCTCCATCCGAACTCTCAGAGTATTTGAAGTCCCTGCCAGGAGAATCAAAAATCCGGTCGTCCCTCCACTGCCTGGAATGTGGGAAGGACTGCGAAAGCCAGTCGGCTTTACAAGCGCACCACGTTACTACGCACAGCCAGGCAACAGCTGGACCGGAAACAGCCGAGCACAGCGCATCACAGTTTGTCTTCTGCCACCGCTGCAGCATTCAGTTTGATGACAAAGAGAAGCTAGAGGAGCACATGAAAACCCACATCAAGGAGAAGCGCTACTCGTGCCCAGACTGCGGCAAGAGGTTCATCAATGAGAGCTACATACAAATTCATCAGCGCATCCATACAGGTGAGCGACCCTTCCTGTGCTCGCTCTGCGGCAGAGGTTTCCACACAGCTTCCTCCCTCAAACTCCACGAGATGCAGCACTCTGGCGAGAAGCCTTACGCCTGTTCAATCTGCGGAAAGACATTTCAGATCAACTCCTACCTGAACGCACATTACCAGACCCATATTAAGGACAGGCCGTTCATTTGCAGCGTCTGTGGGAAAGGCTACTCCAGAGCCGAGGAACTGAAGGTCCACCACAGGCTCCACACCGGAGAGAGACCCTACAAGTGTGGGGAGTGTGAAAAGAGTTTCATTTACCGGCAGGGGTTGCGGCAACACCAGCGGACGCACGCTGGACGACGTATCGGGCCGACTAGGCAACTTGGCAGACCCAAACAACAGAGCAAGCTGGAAATCTAACAGCTTTTTTCCATTGATGCATTCCTGGTATAAACTGTTCAGCAATGTTGCAGTAAACTACTCTTCATCTTCTATCTTCCATTCCTCCCACCTAGAGCAGAGACGGTTTCTATGTCGGGAAATGTGATACAGAAAAAAGACTGGAGGCTTACTGTTTCATCTTTGTTGTGTTTAGGTTTTGTGCCTATGTTTTAATGTCTCCTCTTTGCTGGTAGCCCTTTTGTTCAATTTCAGTGCCTTTGTATACTGCATGCCAAAAAATAGTAAATGTTGTTCAAAAGATGCACTAAATTGATGTTATTTTAAACTCCACGTTGTTGAAATACAAACATTTGTTAGAAACACACCTGTGATTTATTTATTTTCTACATATTTGTCAATACAGTATGTATAAAAGAGAAATATTTTAGGGGGTTAGCTCTGTTTTTCAAATTTAAAGTCATACCAACCCAATTCAAGTGAAGTTGAGACATTGTGTAAAAGTAAATAAAAACAGAATACTATAAGATTGAATAACAACACTCAATAAGTCAAGAAGTGTTTGGGAACTGAGTATACTAATTGTTGAAGCTTTATGTATCTATTTTTATGTACATTTGTGAAAAATATAAAAAAATATATTTACAACCTTAATTAAACAATTTTTGGCATGGCAGCAATCAGAGCCTGCCTATAATTGCTGACCAGCTTTTTGGACGTATAACATTTTTTGATGTATTTTGACGGTTTCTCTTTGGTGATAAGGTCTTTGAGGTTGGAAGGCCTCCTCACCATCACCCTTATCTAAACCCTAAATTGATACAAATCCATTTTTTATGACATGGATGACACAAATGTCTTACGTTGAATCAGTCTCCGTTTTAGGCTTTAAAATGTCAGAATTATGTTCATATTTTCCATTATGGGTCTTAAATGTATTTTAGATATAGTTCATACCCCTGGCAGATTTAATCACCAAGTCAACACAGAAATGGTCAAAGTCAGTTTTAATTTGCTCCACAGGCAGACCATTGATGGGTGTCAAAATAAATCATATGCAAGAAGCCGCTATGTCTAGATCAGCCACCAGAAGGCATAAGTGATGACAACATGAGTGAAACAGTGGTGTCACAGGTAGCCACCGGTGTGTCCAAGAGTCAGTTGGAACAGTGAGCGAAGTGTCAGCAGACTGACTCATAGACGCATCAGACAGCATCAGACAGCACCACCAGCAGGTGACAAAGTTCAATGGGGTTGTACTGCAGGTTTGCATGGAGCTGGTTGTACAGATCCATTAACCTGGCTTATGGGGCATACAGATGTCACAGTGACCAATGAAGGGACCAGACATCTATAGGCTCCACATGCCAGGTAACAACACAAAACGCCCACCCATGCTCACTAAGTGGCTTGTGGGGCATTCAGTTGTAATGGTGACCAATATTGGGACCAGATATCTGTATCCGCCACATGCCAGCTAATGGCACGACATGCCAAACCAGTGTCATTGCCTGGCATGTGGGGCATACAGATGTCCTCCAGTCACCAAATACCTCTATTGTCCTCATGTTTTAGCGGAAGAAAGAGATTTACCTGCAGCAGTCTCCTGTTGAATACTCAGAGTTTATTCTGAAATTAGGAGAAAATGAAAATGTGAGTTTTTATTTTGCTCATAAATCGCAGATGAATAGAGAAGTATTAAGCTGTTAAATAGTTGCTGCTTGTTCAGAGGAACAAAGGACCATACATAACCTAAATATTCTGTGATTATCAGGCACAAAAAAGAAAAAAAGGAAAAGCTGAGCATATGTTAAAAATGTCACTTAAATAAATGGTAAATGGCTTGTACTTGTATAATGCTTGATCAAGTCCCCAGAGACCCCAAAGCACTTTACACCACTTTCAGTCATCCTCCCATTCAGACACTGACAGTGCTAAGCTACATTGTCGCCACAGCGGCCCTGGGCCAGACTGGCGGGAGCAAGGCTGCCATACAATCGGTGCCACCGAACCCTCTGATCACCATCAGTGAAGTGTCTTGCCCAAGGACACAAAAACTGAGACAGACAGACAGACAGAGCAGGGTTTGAACCTGCAATCCACTGGTTGCAGGAAATACCTCTACCAACATTGCCACGGTGGTGGTAGGGGTGGTGATACAGAGCACCACCTGGATCAAGGATGTTTTTTTGAAGGATCCTGTATCATTGCTAGACAATGGTGCCCAACTTGGAATGTCCACATGGTTCGTCACCCTGTCAGCAGCTGACATACAGTGGTCGGAAGTCATCCAGAGTATAGCTCATCAATGTGGATAAAAGCTGACATGCGTCAATGACCCTATCGCTTTAGCAGAGGTCTGCTCTCTATGAGTCCTTTTCTAGTTTATTTTTATCATGCAGTATATTGGGATTACTAATAATACAATTATTAATCCAATATAATTATTTTATTTTAAATTGAACTGTCTGTATTGTGATTCTGAGAATGTAAATATCTTCCTCTAATTGAGACATTGAATTTATAAGACTGATTGTTTATCCTGTGCAATTATGTATGAGGTTTTTCTTTCACTTTGAATTCACCAGTAAAAATATCACCGGCTAGAAATCCAGTGTTATAAATTCAATGTCCATAAAGAGTCTTATTCTAATGAGATTATATTTCTTCCATAATATGCCACCTCAGAGAGGCTTTTATTTTTTAATACATTTTTAAAAGAGACTGGTAAGACTTTTAATACATAAACATTATTAAGCGGTCTTATAATTTACTCCATTTATTTACACACAGTTAATTAGCCATGATCCTTCCCTACAGCGGTTTATAAATAAATGCACGCAGTTATATTGTTTAAGGCTTTTATTGTGATAACCGGAAGTTCCGAGAGTGTGTAACATTGACTCCAGCTAGAAGTGTTGTCATCAGTCGGTTATCTAGCGTGACTCGTTTGATGGTTTACAATCATTTCATGCACTGTTTTAACACACGGAGCACGGACCTGATGCATTAACGGACTTATTGCCACTTCGTCGCGATAAATTATTTTGAAAGCGACTCCTTTTACCCGAGTGAACAATCTATGCAGAGGTTGGTCAACATGTCCATTGTCTGTCGTTAGCTAGTCGAGTTAGCGAGGGTTATCCACAGTTGAAAGGGGGTCTTGTAGAAATCTGACGAGTTTCTTACCTGCTCTAATGATATATTTTTTAAATTCAGGTCATTATAAGCTACTTGTTAAGATAAATGATGCGGTGAAACCGGATGTCGCCGATAGCTGGCTGTCGACGGTCCTCTCCAGAGGTGGAGGTGGTCGTTGACCAGCTTGGTGGTGACCGCGCTCTGTCACGATTAAAACAACTTGTTTCCAGGTCAGGTTCTGCCTGATCTGCTCACCTTGTCTACTCAGGGTGGTGTATTTGTTCCTTCACTGCATTAAAGAGTTATGTACTGTGACAGGTTTGTGAGGTCATCAACTGAAAACAGTGAATATGAGACAACAGATATACAAAATTAGCCCTTAAGCTAATGCTACTGCGTTAGCTGCTCTTTTCACATTGAATTATAAAACGTTTAGGAAACTTAGTGGCAAATTTCCATCAGATTATCAGACTTATGGCAGTGGGAACGCTGGTCTTCTCATTTAGTGGCATCCACAGCACCTCCCGCCCACTGTTTGGCTGTCCTTGAGCAGGACGGTGGATGTCCTCAAGGGTGGAGGCTCAAGAAACGATCCACACCCTTTAACTTGTTTACATTGTGTACCACTACAAACACAGACTTCCATGTGCTTCACTGGGATTTTGTGTCATAGACCATCATAAATGTTTTTAATTGTGAAGATCAAGGAAGGTGATGCATTATTTTCAGTTTTGTTTTATCTACAAATAGTCATCTTAAAAGTGTTGTGCTTTAAATTCAATTATTTGTCAAAACATGGTTCACTGCAATCACAGCTGCAAGTCTTTTGGGGTATGTCTTTACCTGCTTTCCTTATCTAGAGAATGAAACCTTTGTCCATTCTTCTTTACAAAATAGCTCAAACTCAATCAGATTTGAAGGAGAACATCCGTTTCCAAATCTTGGCAGAGAATGCCAATTTCATTTAGCTCTGGACTTTGATATGGCCATGCTAAGACATTCAAATGCTTTCATCTAAACCTGTCTATTGTATCTCTGGCTTTATTGTTAATGTCTTTCTGAAGTTTCAGATCGTTTGCAGTCTCCAAAAGATTTTCTTCACGGATTGCCCACCTTGAACATTTTATTGCCGTCTTTCAACCATGGCTTGCTTCTTGTCACTCTTCTGTAAATGCCAGACTTTGGAGTGTTTAACTACCTGTTGACTTCTTCTCCCACCTTATCTATGGATCTCTTCAGCTCTTCTAGAGTTACTACGTCTTGGCTGCTTCTCTGATTAATGCTCTCCTTTCTTGGCCTGTCAGTTTAAATTGATGTTTACGTCTTGCCAGGCTTGCAGTTGTGCCATACATGTTGTTTCCAGCGTTATCTCTAACCTGCTCTGTCTGCTGTGTTCTTTTGTTTTCAGCATGCTGTTTTTTCACTCATGTCCTCTAATTCTTTCGAGAAGAACTTTACAATACTACAATAAGTTTACTTCCAGGAGTATCCTATTTAATTATTAGGTGACTTCTAAAATCAGTGGGTTGGTTGGGGCTGAATTCATTTACAACCCACACTTTCTTTTTCTATGTTTATATTTAAAAGGTTTTCATTAAGAGCGAAGTCAAATTCCTTGTTTTGTGCACAAACTTGGCCAATAAAGCAGATTCTGATTCTAATCCTTTTCAGATATTTGTTTGTAAAGATGTTGAAAACCATGTATACATTTCCTTCCATTTCACAATTATGAGCTACTTCACATAAAATGCCAATAGACTTTGTGGCAGCAAGATGACAAATTGTATAAACAAAAATTAAACAGGTACGTTTCAACAGTTTGTCAGCTGCTCTACCAGAGAAAACAAAACATTGGATTTGTTTTATGCAAATGTCAAGGACTCATACATCTCTACAGCAAGACCTCCTCTAGGCAAATCAGATCACAATCTTGTTTTTCTCTGCTCGAAATATAAGCCCCTTATTCAGAGGCAACCTGTAATAAAGAGGACTGTGAGAAAATGGTCACAGGAAGCTGAAGAAGCTCTGCAAGGTTGCTTTGAGGCTACAGACTGGGACCCACTGTGCCAGCCATATGGAGAGGACATTAATGCCATGACTGAATGTGTAACCGACTATATAAACTTCTGTGTTTATAACCTCATCCCCACCAGAACCATCAGATGCTTCCCCAATAACAAACCTTGGATCACCAGTGACCTGAAGGACCTGCTTAACAAGAAAAAAAGAGCCTTCAGAGAGGAAGACAGAGAATTATTGAGGAGTTTACAGAAGAAACTTAAAGTCAAGATAAGACACTGCAAGGAGGTGTACAAGAAGAAGCTGGAGAGCAAGCTCCAGCAAAACAATATCAGAGATGTGTGGACAGGGATGAAGAAGATCACGGGCTTCAGGCACAGGGATGATCGGACCGATGGAGGTCTGGACAGAGCCAATGAACTGAACACATTCTTCAATAGGTTCAGTTCAGAAACAAGCTTCGCATCCTCCTCTCCTGCTCACAGCCAAACAGACATTCCACATTCCTTTGACCCACAGCTGTCCAGTAACACCTCACATTTTTTATCTTCCACCTCAGCCCTAGACCTTTCTGCTTCTACATGTTTACCTTCAACCATATCAGAAGATGCTGATGCTTCCTTTGCTTCCCCCTTCTACCTGTGTGTCTCAAGAAGTCAGTTGAAGATGCAACTGGAGAGACTGAATCGGAATAAGGCTGCAGGTCCAGATCATGTCAGCCCTAGAGTCCTGAAGGCCTGTGCAGAGCAGCTCTGTAGGATTCTGCAGCACCTCTTCAACCTTAGCCTGGCCCAGAAGAAGGTTCCGGTGTTGTGGAAGACCTCCTGTCTTGTTCCGGTACCAAAGAAAACTCACCCATCAGTCCTCAATGACTATAGACCTGTTGCCCTGACATCTCACATCATGAAGGTCCTAGAGAGACTCCTGTTGGCCCAGCTGAGTAAGCAAACAATAAACTATCAGGACCCCTTTCAGTTTGCTTATTGCTGTGGAGTTGGAGTTGAAGATGCCATCATACACCTGCTTCAACAAACCCACTGTCATCTGGACAAAGCCAGTAGCACTGTGAGGATCATGTTCTTTGATTTCTCCAGTGCATTTAATACAATCCAACCTGATTTGCTTTGTCAGAAACTCCAGAAGACTCAGGTGGAGGCCTCAACAATCTCCTGAATCAAAGACTACCTGACAAACAGACCACAGTTTGTGAGACTGAAGGGTTGTGAGTCTAACCAGGTAGTCAGCAGCACAGGAGCACCACAGGGGACTGTACTCTCACCATTCCTTTTCACTCTGTGCACCTTAGACTTCCAGTACAAGACAGACTCCTGTCATCTGCAGAAATACTCGGATGATTCTGCAGCCGTGGGGTGGATCAGAGATGGACAAGAAGCTGAGTACAGGATGGTGGTGGACAGCTTTGTGGCATGGTGTGGAAACAATCATCTCATTTTGAATGTGACTAAAACAAAGGAGATGATTGTAGATTTTAAGAGAAACAGAAATAAGTCAAAAACTATTTCTATCATGGGAGAAGAAGTGGAGGTGGTGGAGGAGTATAAATACCTCGGTGTTCACCTGGACAACAGGCTAGAATGGAGATGTAACTGTGAAGCCATCTACAAGAAGGGACAGAGCAGACTGTACTTCTTGAGGAAGCTTAGGTCCTTTGGTGTTTGCAGCAAGATGCTGCATATCTTCTATAAGTCTGTTGTGGAGAGTGTGATCTCTTCTACCATCATCTGCTGGGGAAGCAGCATCAGAGCCAAGGACTTAAAAAAGCTCAACAAGCTGATAAAGAAGGCTGGTTCTGTTCTGGGGACTCCTCTGGAACCTCTGGAGATCATTGTGGAAAGACGGATTCTTCATAAAATGGAGAACATTATGGAGAACCCTGAGCATCCTCTTCATGAGACTGTCCTACAACAACAGAGTGTCTTCAGTCAGATGCTTCTTCAGATTTTCTGTAAGATCGAGCGCTACAGAAGATCCTTCCTGCCCACAGCCATCAGCATCTACAACGGCTCTTTGAGGAAACCTACATAATATGAGCTACAACAAACATTTAATTTCCCTTTGGGATTAATAAAGTATTTTTGAATTGAATTGAATGAATATTTTTGCAAGGCACTATATGCTGTCTGGCTATATTACAATATCAATACTAAAAACCTAGTTTGTCTCATTTATTTTACTTGATTCTGGTTAAAAATGGACATCATAAATTCATTAATATGATCCTAAACATGATGTCAGGAGTCTGCAGTAAAGACACGCAGTTACTTCAGTTAATTGGGATGAACTAACCCTGTGCTTGCCCTTGCTATGATGGTGCTTTTTCACAATGGATTGTCTCGTTAGACCAGACATTAACGTGGGTGAGTCAGAATTATGGATTCATTCAGATCCGCTTATATATTCATAGAAGGTTTTTGTTTTATCCATATTCCCTAAGGCGTGTCAGCGTAAATCTTTTCTTGAAGGACCACCTGATAGCCTGGTGTGGTTTCACACCTACCAAGGTGCTGCCACCTCGGTCTTTTACGCTTGTCTTCACAGCTTAAATAAGGATGAAAAACATCTCTCATTTTTGTATTGTTTAATTAAGCTCCTGTTGTGTTGATACTTGCCCTATATTGCAGTAATAACCAATATATTTAAGTACATCATTGTTATGTAGTTGTCTACACTGATAAGATAAATATAGACAGGGCTATCACTTATCAAAACCTCTGTTATTGTATATATACTCACCAAGTAATATATCTGAATAGACTAAGAGAAAAAGAGGATATATTTGCACAAGCCATCCTCTCATTGATTCACAAAACTCAAGGCTAGTTTTTTTTATTTGATATGCCTGTGAGTGGAAATAAAGTAATTTCTAAATACGTATCTATCTTCTCTCATACACTACATCACCTATGATCCCTGAGATCAACCTGATACAACACCTTTGGATTAAATGACAGGGGAGACTGTGAGCCAGGCCTTCTTGTCCAACATGAATGTTCTCCTGGAAAGATGTTCAGATCTTCCCATAAATACACTCCGAAGCCTTGTGGGATGCCTTCCCAGAGCAGCTGCAAAGGGTGGGCAAATGTCACATTAATGCCTATGTATAAAAAATGGGATGTCATTAGGTCAATGTGTGGACAAGGTGACCCAATATTTGTAGCAACATACTTTATGTTATTTTATTGACACCTTACTTTAAAACATCTACTTGGACAGTGTTAAAAAAAAAGTTTGGAAAATTATTGTAAACCAGTAAATAAAACAGTTAAATATATTGTTCTCCTTTTTTCTAGGTCTACAACTATACCAGAGAAAATTACAAATGGTTAATTTTCCATTTTCAACCCTTTACAGAGTCTTGACCATATGTAAACAGGAGGAAGTTTAAGTAGAAAAATGTCTTATTGTACAACGGAAAAACATTAATGCAATGAAATGATATGGTTTCCAATTCTGTCATAGTAAAACATGGACTTCTCTTTTGTTAGATTGTATATTTAAGAGATGGGTTCGGAGAACTCAGACCACTTTGGACCAGCGGTTGTCCTTGTCGACGAAGATGAGCAAGAAGTAGGTGGCCTGATCAACTCCGACGGGGAGGAAATGGAGTTCTCCGAAACCAGTACGTAAATAAAAAAGTTAAGTTGATTGTAGAAAGTTTGTTTGTAAATTCATGTTCGTAAATTTATGTTTTTCTTATTTCTTATATTTGAAAGACGAGAAAGTGAAACCTGGCTTCTTTTTCTTTAGAAGAACCTGACTAGAAAAAATTCAGCATGTAGCTTTAGTAGGAGATTCATTTACAGTAGAAACAACACAGCAGACTCTTAACAAAACTTGACTCTCATTATTTGATTTTTAAACAAGTAGAGGATCTACATGATTGGTCGCTTTCAGTAGCTGAGCATATACTTTACTAACATTACTTTAAAATAACTGAATGTAAACTGATGGCAAGTCTGCTGTTAAGTTTGTTTTGTTCTCATCAGGGTGGTGTGTGTGTATGTATTCCTGATTATCTTTTGCAATTTTTAATGTATTAACGTCTGCATCATGACTCACTGAAAGGCTGACCGTTCTGTTATTTAATTTGTGTTCACACAGGAGTAAAAGCCATCTCAGGCACTGTACCTGCAGAGGCTCCCTCCAACAAACCGGTTCAGAGTGAGAATGAAAAACTACCTTCCCTCCACAGCTGCTCGGTGTGTGGGAAAGACTTCCCCTATGCCTCTAAGCTTCAGCGGCATCTGCGTACTCACTCAGGAGAGAGGCCTTTCCCCTGCTCTATGTGTGAAAAGAGATTTCCAGAGAAGGGGCTTCTCATGATTCACCAAAGGGTCCACACCGGCGAAAAGCCGTACCCGTGTACTTTCTGCGAGAAGAAGTTCGCCAGTCAGGGGGAGCTGCGTCTACACCGGCGGACTCACACGGGCGAGAGGCCCTATCATTGCTCCATCTGTCTGAAGAACTTCTCTCGGCACTGGCACTTGAAAACGCACCTGGAGGCGATGCACTGCGAGGTTGTTGCAGGCTTCACAAGGAAGAAGTTTCCCTGTTCAGACTGTGAGAAAAGCTGTAACTCGGCAGCCGAGCTGAGGGACCATCAGAGAACTCACACCGGCGAGAGGCCCTTCAAATGCTCATTCTGCGACAAACGATTCGCCTTGTCAGGAACACTTGTGAGACACGAGCGCCTCCATACTGGTATTACCCCCTACCACTGCTCCGACTGTGGCAAGACCTTCGCCCAGCAGTGGACGCTCACTACGCACATGAGGACTCACACAGGGGAAAAGCCGTACAGCTGCACTCAGTGTGATAAATCATTTGTTGCTCCTGGGGAGCTTCGGAGACACACCCGGATCCACACTGGAGAAAAGCCGTACACCTGCAGCGACTGCGGACGACATTTCTCGTTGGCAGGAACTCTGAGAAATCACAGGCGGTCGTGTACGCACAGCAAGAGCGACTCTGTTACTGATGTCACCGCAGATGTGACACAAGCTTCAGCAGATGAATCTTCCCAGGAGGGCCAGGCCAGCTGCATCAGCTGTGAGGTAACAACATACACATAAGTATCATTTTACAGCTCGTTTTTTGTTTCTCACTCAGTTTGTTTTTATGAAACTGTATTAAAAGGTGCCTGAAAGCCAGACCCCTCCAAATGCAGCTGAGCCGCTTTCCTCACAGCCTCCTAACTGTGTCACATCACCTCAGCTAGAAGTTACTCCGAGGGATAGAGAAGAGCCTTCAGGGGACCACATTTCAACTCCCCACATGAATGTAATAGTGAAAGAAGAAGAAGAAGAGGAACCCTTATACGGTACTTAAAAGCATTCCAGATTTTCATCTCATTCTTAACTTTATTAGAAGAACATATAACTCTAGTGTTAATATGTAATGATTATGTGGGTGATTTGCTTATTCTGATAGAGGAAACTCCAGACCAGGCATCGGATGGGGAGAGCTATGAGACTCCAGAGGAAAATGAAGAGCGTATTCAGCAAAGCAACACAGAGATTAGGATTACAGTAAAGGAAGAAAAGGAGAGGCCAGTAGGCGGTAAGGAAACAGTCTGACACCACCCCTAATGTCACTCTACACAAAAACAATGCTAGAGATGCACACATTAGGCCTATTTCATCTCTGAGGTCTGTCCTGCCAATTTTTTTTCTAAAGACTCTGACACATACTGTAAAGGGTAATTGGTGTAAAGTTGGTTTTTAATGTAACAGTTGAATGTAAAAGAGAGTGAAAATATCACAAGATTATCCCTGTTAATCGATTAGTGAATACTGTGCCCTGCAATATGATTCACAGTCTGTCACAGTACAAACAGAAACTCAATAAAACCTAACTGTGAAGTTATTACACACTGCAGAATAACCTTTGAAGGCACTTCGGGGGAATAGATTTTATTTATGGCTATAAGATAAAAGGGGGCTGGATATGAATGCATGTCACAGTTCAGAGATTTTTATCTTTAAATCAACAAAAAAGTATTAAAAAAAGCCTTACCAAAAAATCCCACGACTCCCCTGCAATACCTCCACAGACCCACTAGGGGTCGGAACCCAATCATTGAAGTGATTGAATTAGAGTATCAGAGGTTATTTTATTTAAATCAAATCAATTCAAAACGTGTCGCTCATATATTTCATTGATTCATCACACATAAAGTTATATATCTCAAGCATTTATGCCTTACACCCATTGAAGACACAAAATTTCTTAGAAATTTGAGTATTATATAAGGCCAAAAATTATTTTTAACACAGAAATGTCAAATTTTGTGAAAAAATATCAATGGGTGTGACAACGTTTTTCATGGCATGTGCCCCTGAGCTTTCTAAGAGTTTTACTAAACTCAAAGGCTGATCGGCAGATATGTTATGCCTATTTTTATCTTTTTTTCTATCTTTGTTTGAGCAAGCACAAAAAATGTTGTTCTGTTCTCTCACTGTATCATGCTTTTAAACCTTTTCCATCCAAATTGTCTACAGAAAATCCTGATACTGATGAAGACAGTGAAAAACACGGGCTTCAAACATCACCTGCAGAAAAACAGAGTAGAAACAATTCAAAGAAGAGTTCCTACTGCTGTGGGCTCTGTGGAAGAGACTGCCACAAGATGTCAGCGCTTCAGATCCACATGCGAATTCACTCAGGTGAAAAACCCTACCAATGCTCCCTCTGTGGGAAACAGTTTACTCAGAAAGGCCAACTAAAAGGTCACTTTAAAGTCCACACAGGTGAAAAGCCATATTCCTGTCCAGACTGCGGCAAGAGCTTCGCCCACTCGGGTGCCATGAACAGACACAGGCTCACCCACACAGGCGAGAAGCCTTACCACTGCTCCGTGTGCGACCGGAGCTTCAATCAGTCCGGCCGATTGAGGGAACACGAAAAAATTCATTTGGGGGAGAAGTTCGACTGCCCTGAGTGTGACAAGAGTTTCACACGTGCTTCAAGCCTCAAAAATCATGTCAGGCTCCACACCGGTGAGAGGCCGTACAGCTGCGACATCTGCGGGAGAGGCTTTAGTCGCTCACAGAGCCTCAGGCTCCACAGGAGGAAACACTTTGAGACAGAGAAAGCGTCTCCAACCACTCTGACGAATGAAGACTTCTACGAGAGTGACAATAACTCCCCGATTAATATGTGCATAATAGAGAAAAATGACTGATCTATTTATTTAACCAGATATGTATTAGTAGTGTTAGTAGAAGATTAAAGGTCTGTAAAATAAACGGAGAAAGTGGAAAGTAGGCACGTACCTCTGTGAATTCATTGTTACCTATCTGTGATGCTTCTATGTAAAACATTTATCTCTGTGAAGTGTGCAAACAGCTTAATGAGTAGAAACACGCCTGAGGTATGTACCACAAAGCAGGATTAGTAACGGTAACTTCAAGCTAGGTTTGCGATTTTCCTTTTTTTGAAGAATCACAAACCTGGTTCATTTCTTACCCGGGGTTCATCATCTTGGGAAATTTACACTGAAGCAGATTAAATTTGATTTACTGATCCACACTCATGAATCCAGTCAGTGTGTTTTAAAAAAATTTTTTAAAAGGTGGCGGGTTTCTTGCACCATTAAACTAGACCGTCATTAAGAAAAGCCTTCATAACAGGTATGTCAGTAGAATCTTTGCTTATTGGCTCTAAGTTAGTTACTTGTTTCCCCGAAAGAAAGAAATTCCTGAAGCTGAAGACTAAAAATCAGATGTTTATAATAGTTCTGATCTATAAAAAAATTCTCCCCATTTATCTGTAATTAATTAGAGCGTCGGAACATCATACATTAAACCACCTGTTTATGCTCTACTGTTAAGCAGAAAATTTTTCAAACCCCTGGCAAATTTACATTTAAAATAATTTTTGTTCAGACAGGAAGGTTATTTCTGCAACAAATGAGACGGGCGTCTGTCAAAAGATAATAAAACAATAAAAAATTACATTACAGGACACAAAGCGTTTTATCTTCTGCGCCTGCTTTTTGCATGTTTGGCGTTATGACAATTCATCTGTGGTGATGAGCTCCAAGTCTGAGATCCGAAGGCCTCCTTGCCATAACCCTAATCTTTAGCTCCCTCCACAGACTATAGATTCAAGTTTAGACTCTAGCTGGGTCACTTCGAAACATTACTCTTACTTTCAATTAGAGGAAACATGTCGGTAAAATTAAAATATGGTATTAAACCTAAATCTGGCAGAAGTATGAATAACTCTACATCATCTTATATGTTTATTTTTAAAGATTTCATAAAACTACATAACTGTTTTATAAAGTCTGGATGGCAGTAAATGAACCCCAGACGTGTTCCTAGTTGAGCATAAAACTGAACCCTGAATCTCCCCTGGCCTGTTTGTTTTGTGCGTTTCGATCGGCTGCTGCTGTTAATGTAAATTATGAGAAGCTGATAGATTCGCCCCACCTACAGCTTGCTGAGCGTGTGAGAAAGGGAAAAATAAAAAGTAGAGGTACACTGATCAGGCTCTACATGGATTTTACAAATTCAAATATTTTCTTTATGTGATTTTTTTTAGGAACAATAACAAACTGTGCTGCACTTTCTTTAATAAAGGCAGTACCTTATAATCCAGTTTAGGATGAAAGAAAACAAAACATTCGCCATTTATGCATCAGAGCATATCCATCTAACCTTTGTCTGAATTTTTTATTAAACCATAAATAAAGTGCATGAAAGTATATGCTGTAGGTTAATGCATTTATAGGCTGAACATGATGGAACTTTTCTGAGCATTTAATGAATAGGAAAGAAAATGGTTAAAAAAATGTTTTACTTAGTACTTGACCTGCTGACCCCAGACCAATGCGAAATTTCCATTTTAATGATGCATCTCTATGAAGAAGCTGTGATTTTCCGCCATTAAAACTTTAACTTAGGATTCTGTAACAGCTGCTTCATACCATATTTCCTGTTAAAATAATCCAAACTCTGTGTGAAGCTTTAATTGCAACCACCAGGATTACAGCAGCGGTAAAATGACTTTATGTAGTTAAAATAAAATTAAAAGTTCCTTCAAACCACTTAGGAAAATTGTATCGACATCAGACGTTCAATAACTGCACACCTCAGTGTGTCTTGTCTCTGAAAATCTGCAAGTGTTACACATTCCTACGGGGTTGGCATTGTTTTTTATTGGCGCTTATATAAATCTCATCTCATTTATTCTTTCTTTACAGATCTCTGAAACCTGTTGCAGTTAAATCTTTAGCACCGTTCCTCCACAAACCTCCACCTTTAAGGTTCAGGGCAAACCCCTAACAGGGCTGTTTTCTGAAGGAACTTTCTAACCAGGTAATCTGTTTTTTACCCTGGTAGATGGTGTGGGATTGAAAGAATGACCCCAGGAAGCTACCCTGGGTCCTGGAAAACATTGCTGGATTTGAAACATGCCTCTTTGCTTGCCAGACTAAACTTTTTTTCTTTGTTGCTTATATAGTGCCAAGAAAAAAAGAGTTTAATAACCAGCATCGCAGGACGACTAAGTGATTTCAGCATTGTTATGGTTGGTTAAGCCAGACCTCTTAAAGAAACAGCAGATTTGTCAACCCTGCTTTATAGTTCAGGCCTCAGGTACAGTTGTGTTCAAAATAATGGCAGTGTGTTTATTAAATGGGGTAAAGCTCAACATACATATAGCAGCTCTTATTTACATAAACAGAAATACATTAGGAACGCTGCATGTTCTATCCAAAATAAAAACTTGAAGGAAAAACTTATCTAATTTGTTACCAGTCTACAGAAAGTGAGGAAAAGGCATCATCAGGATGTAAAAAGAGGATGTTCGATTCATTCATTTTCCAGGCAGGCTTTTCCATAACATTAGAATGGTTGATCTAGAACCAACATACTGCTCACTTGCTGGTGTGTTTGGGATTGTCATGTTGAAACGGCCATCTTAAGGACAATCTTCTCTTTGCATAAAACAACATGACCTCTTTAATTCTTTTGATGTTTTCAAACTGATCCATAATCTCTAGTATGTGATAAATAGGCCTGACAGAAAGAAACATGGCTCTAGCATGATCCCTGAGTTTCTGTGATTCAGTGTACTGTAGTAGTTGAGGTAATGTTGGTCTTCTATTACTTGGCAACACCAACAAGTAAATTATTTTCGATGTAAAAATATAACTTCTAACACAAATTGTGTTACATCTGGTTAGTGATGTTGGACCGCTATTATTTTGAACACAACTGTAGTTTATCTGCAACTAACATGTTAAACATGACTGGATCATCACTCAAATCACACAAGTTTCATGTTTCTGCAACTACCATAGCAAGGTCTCATTTATTGTCATTTATTATAACCACTTGTTACATGTTTGTGTATTTGACTAGCATTTAGAGTGGTTGCACAAGTTGTTGTCAGAGGTTTCACTTTGTCCAGACAATGCTTCTCATATAATGGATTTTGAATGTGAACATGGAACAGATAATAATATTTATTGGGTCTTTCTGTGGCCATTAGCCCATTTACTCCAAAGGCTTTTTTGTTTTTAAAGTCTAAAACTTCAACTGTTTAAATACACTGTTGACCAAACACATGTGGGAGGTTCAACATTTGTTTGATATTCTTCATTGTTTAATTTTCCTTATTCTTTTAGGAAAATACATACATACTTATTAGGTGTATCTTGAAAAATATGAAACAGCACAGAAAAAACACAAGTTTCCATAAGGTCTGAACCGATTAAACTGTTGGAAAATCCAGGTATATTGGTAACACAAGTTAACACAACACAAGATTGTGATATGTGTCAGATACTTAAAAGTAACATTTAAAAATAACATTTAAACAATTTTGTGAAATGGTTCCCATTTGTTCTGTAAAGTAAACTAATATGTTTTAAAAAGTTCAAAACTGTCAAACCATTAAAAGAATAATATATCCAAATGGACGCATCTTCCAAAGAGGAAATGATTTTATGCTTTGTTGATGGTGGATATTGCCCACTCTGCCTGTCTAGCTGTATGAGATGTGATCTGCCCTACAATAAAAGTATTTAACATTGTATTCTGCCTGGTTTGACTATGAGTAACAGGGTTAGGGTCAGGTCTGACTAAATTAGATGAAAGAGTTAAAAATACTCTGGCAAAATTGACTAACTTTAATTTGCCAGGCAGGTGTATATTGCAGGGTGTCAATGATTCATTTATTATTTTACAATCTGGGTTATGGTTGGGAATCTCATATGTACTCATGTTTTTGCTTGTTTTTTCTTTTTTTGCTTTGATTTGTAAGTTTTAACTTTGTTGATGTAATGAAAAGTTGACTGGTTTTATGCTTTTTTAAATATGAATTAAACATACAACAGGAACAACAATAATAATAATAATAAATTAGTATTACAGTGTACGAGTTGGAAATGAACGCACCACTGAGCGGACATAAAATGCTGAATAAGAAAGCGCAACAAATGGATAGTCAACGGGAGATATCGGCTGGACCACGAAATGCGTAAAGCATTTTGTACGGATAACATACTCTTTAAAACAATCCGCTATTCTTCATTATATAAAAGGAAACAATTCGGTATAGCTAAGCATGTGATTTTCTTTGATTAATTTACAAAAGAGGACATTGTCGTAGGGTCATAAACCGGAAGTTTAAAATATTCCGAGGGATCTTAAATGCGACACACAGATAAACAGACCTACAGCATGCAGATAGGCGACGGGTTTATCAGTAGGGAGAAACACTTCGTTATGCTGACATTAGTTTAAAGAAAAGGCTGTCTTGTTTCGCCGTATGTTGTGCCTGTGAAGCTCGGAAAAGGTTCAGGTAAGAGGCTGATAATATGACGCTTCTTCAGCTAAAGCTACGACTTTAGCTAAAATTACTCTGCTGCTAAAGTTAGCCAACAATAAAATCAACCGAATGCTACATATTAGCATACCTTATTCTTCAGTGTCTGTTTGCTGCTTTCATTGCATTATTACTTGAACACATCCAGCTAGTTTTTAAAACCGGACTTTAATTAGTAGCGACATTTCCCCTTTTTTGTTGTTTAACCTTCACAATAACGGCTGAATACAAATACAAGATATAAAAAGGAATACGCAATGTAAATGCATGATTACTATAACACACATGGCGCCGCAGATGGTCGCCTCGGCGTGTTGGTGCGCATTGTTTTGTTTTGTTTTTTGCTTTAAAACGGTCTTCTGTGATGGTACCCGGAGCTCTCTCACCAGAGAAGAACTCATGAACATCAGGGCTACTACACCAGAGGAGTTATTTCCAACTTTTCTGTCTACTGCTCTTGAATATTTGGACATTCTGGTCAAAGGTGCGCTCACCTTTGTTCATGCGGTGAAACGCCGGAAGAGAGGGAAACGGGCTGGGGTGCTGGTACGTTTTCGCCAGCGTGGACTACGAACACCGTTACCTGGAATATTTCTCTCTAACGTGCGCTCACTTCCCAACAAAATGGAGGAACTACAACTGTTGTTGGGGAAAAACAGGGACTTTTATTCATCGGCAGTTTTGTGCTTCACGGAGACGTGGCTGTGTGGATTAATACCGGACTCCGCGCTGCAGCTGGCAGGATTCCAGCTCTACAGAGCGGACAGAGACACGGAACTCTCCGGCAAAGCGAAAGGTGGAGGAATTTGTTTTTACCTCAACAGTGGTTGGTGTAACGACGTGACAGTGATTCAGCAGCACTGTTCTCCAGACCTGGAAGCCTTCATCATAAACTGTAAGCCTTTCTATTCCCCCCATGAGTTCGCTTCGTTCATCCTGGTCGGTGTTTACATCCCACCGCAAGCTAACGTGCAGGTCGCACAGCGCATGCTCGCTGACCAGATACTGAGTGTGGAGCGGACCAACCCGGACTCCTTAGTTATCGTCGTTGGCGACTTTAACAAAGGTAATCTGACCCACGAACTCCCCAAATATAGACAGTTTATAAAATGTCCGACCAGAGAGGACAACATTCTGGATCACTGTTACACCACCATCAGAGACGCTTATCACGCCGTCCCACGTGCTGCACTTGGCCAATCCGACCACATCATGGTCCACCTGATTCCTGCATACAGGCAAAAACTAAAGCTCTGCAAACCTGTTGTGAGGACGACAAGGAAGTGGAGCAGTGAGGCTGTGGAGAATCTCCAGGCGTGTTTAGGCTGTACAGACTGGGATGTGTTCAGGACTACTACCAACAGTCTGGACGAGTACACAGAGGCTGTGACTTCCTACATCAGCTTCTGTGAGGACAGCTGTGTACCATCATGCACCAGGGTGAGTTACAACAACGACAAACCCTGGTTCACAGCTAAACTCAGAAGGTTAAGACTGGATAAGGAAAAGGCCTTCAGGAGTGGGGACAAAGACATATACAGAGAGGCAAAGTACAAGTTTGGCAAGGCAGTGAAAGAGGCCAAACGACTGTACTCTGAGAAGCTCCAAAACCAGTTCTCAGCCAACGACTCTGCGTCTGTCTGGAAAGGGCTCAAGCAAATCACCAACTACAAGCCGAAAGCCCCCCACTCCACCAACGACCGACGCCTCGCCAACGACCTGAACGAGTTCTACTGCCGCTTTGAAAGACAAAGGGACAGTCCTGCAACCATCTCCCACGACGCCCCCCAACAGCTGCAGCCACAATCCACCACCCCCATCTCTCCAACCTCAAGAGGGGCCTTGGCACCTCCAACCCCCACCCTGAAGTTCCCCCCCACCAGCCCCCTACCCACGCCGAGGACGGCTCTTTCCATCCAGGAGAGGGACGTCAACAAACTCTTCAGGAGACAGAACCCCCGGAAAGCTGCTGGTCCGGATTCTGTCTCACCAGCCAGCCTGAAGCACTGCGCTGATCAGCTGTCTCCAGTCTTCACAGATATTTTTAACACCTCACTGGAGACATGTCATGTGCCAGCCTGCTTCAAGTCCTCCACCATCGTCCCTGTTCCCAAGAAGCCAAGGACCACAGGGCTTAATGACTTCAGACCCGTCGCCCTGACCTCTGTGGTGATGAAGTCCTTTGAGCGCCTTGTGCTCTCACACCTAAAAGACATCACCGACCCCCTCCTGGACCCCCTGCAGTTTGCCTACAGAGCCAACAGGTCTGTAGATGATGCAGTCAACCTAGCCCTTCACTTCATCCTCCGGCACCTGGACTCCACAGGAACCTACGCCAGGATCCTGTTTGTGGATTTCAGCTCTGCCTTCAACACCATCGTCCCAGTTCTGCTACAGGAGAAGCTCTCCCAGCTGAGTGTGCCCGACTCCACCTGCAGGTGGATCACTGACTTCCTGTCTGACAGGAAGCAGCGCGTGAGGCTGGGGAAGCACGTCTCTGACTCCCTGACCATCAGCACCGGTTCCCCCCAAGGCTGTGTTCTCTCTCCTCTGCTCTTCTCCCTGTACACCAACAGCTGCACCTCCAGTCACCAGTCTGTCAAGCTTCTGAAGTTTGCGGACGACACCACCCTGATCGGACTCATCTCTGATGGTGACGAGTCCGCATACAGATGGGAGGTGGACCATCTGTTGGACTGGTGCAGCCAGAACAACCTTGAGCTCAACGCTCTAAAGACAGTGGAGATGGTTGTGGACTTCAGGCAGAACCCAGCCCCACCTGCCCCCATCACCCTCTGTGACTCCACAATTGACACTGTGGAATCTTTCCGCTTCCTGGGAACCATCATCTCCCAGGATCTCAAGTGGGAGCCAAACATCAGCTCCCTCATCAAGAAAGCCCAGCAGAGGATGTTCTTCCTGCAGCAGCTGAAGAAATTCAACCTGCCAAAGACTATGATGGTGCACTTCTACACAGCCATCATTGAGTCCGTCCTCACCTCCTCCATCACCATCTGGTACGCCGCTGCTACAGCCAAGGATAAGGGCAGGCTGCAGCGTGTCATTCGGTCTGCTGAGAAGGTGATTGGCTGCAGTCTACTGTCGCTCCAGGAACTGTACACCTCCAGGACCCTGAAGCGGGCAGGGAAGATTCTGGCTGATCCCTCCCACCC
The DNA here is from genome assembly GCF_021462225.1 of Girardinichthys multiradiatus. Classification (NCBI taxonomy): domain Eukaryota; kingdom Metazoa; phylum Chordata; class Actinopteri; order Cyprinodontiformes; family Goodeidae; genus Girardinichthys; species Girardinichthys multiradiatus. The sequence goes on along the minus strand of NC_061798.1, from coordinate 39,141,919 downwards.
CGGTCACAGACTCTTTGAGACTCTCCCCTCTGGCAGGAGGCTGCGGTCCATCCGGACCAAAACCTCACGCCACAAGAACAGTTTTTTCCCATCTGCCACCAGCCTGGTTAACAAAGCCCGGAAACCACCCTGACACTGTCCCTTTCCCCCACACCCCCCTTTATACTGACAGGACACCTGTAACCTGCAACTCTATGAGTTACATTAACGCTCAGCTTGGACTCCTGCTTTACTTGCACAATGATCACCTGCACTGTTGTATTGCTCTTGCATCTTATACTGCTCTATATTTACTCTCACTCACTTAAAACTGTGCACATATATTTATATTATATTGTAGATATGTTTATACTGTTTAATTTGTACTGTATTGCACCGACTACGCCAAAACAAATTCCTTGTATGTCCAAAAACGTACTTGGCAATAAAGCTTTTCTGATTCTGATTCTGATTCTGATTAACACCGTGCAAACATCTTTTCACTGTCATTGCTTCTCGTCACATCATATAAAGCAGCTGTATCACATTTGTTTTAAACACATTATGCATAAAAAAAAATCATTATAAATGTGATGGATTCCCTTTAAATAGGTATTTTTAAAGTGCTGGAGTTTGGACAGTGTTTCATGTTTTTTCATTGGATTTCTGATCAATTGGAAGAAACATGTGACCATCCTAAACTGTAACTGTTTTTCTCCAACTGTGACAGACTCACGTTGCCATAATGGTTTCTTACAAGAGGCTGAATCCAGAAAACGTTCAGTTTTCTGGTGCACTTTTATCAGAAGAGCATCATCGTCCATTTCAAGAAGATGTGGCAGTGAGTTCTCTTCGGACCTTCTTTACTTGTTCTTGCTGTTTTGACAATGACCTCTGTTTTTTAAATTGAAACTCCAAAAACAGAAGTTGATCACTTTCTTTGTTGTATTTCCTGACTATATATGCAGGTAGACCTTTTTGGCTTGCAAATGTGGGATTTTTTACAACATGGATTTTGCACAAACCATTATAACCATTTTTGTTGATTGCTCACAGTGTCAACAAAATTCACAAAGAAACAAAAGGGTTTTAAAATGATAGACAGCACTCTGTGAGATGTTCAGACCTTGGGGGATTGCTTTAATATAAACTCTTCTTAAACATCTCTACAATGCCATCTCTGACCTTTGTGCTGTGTTCCTCAGCACAACACAACACATCTCTGACCTCTGTGCTGTGCTGTGTTCCTCAGTCTTGAACAGGGGTCTCAAACTCTAGCCCTAAAGTGCCAGTGTCCTACAACTTTTAGATGTCTCTTTTTTAACACACCTGAATGAAATAAATTTGTCATTTGCAGAGCTTTGAAGAACTGGATTGTATGCCCACTTGAGTGATGTGCCTCGAACCAGGGACACATCTAAAATTTGCAGGACATTGGGGCTTGAGGAATGGAATCTGAGACTTCTAGTCTTCATTATTCAAAAAACCGTTCTTATTCTTATATTTAAGTCAAAACAGGTGGATTCCATTTACTAATTGGGCTATTTTTGACTCAAATCACATAAAACACACAAATGTTCGATAAAATGCATTAAAGTTTGTAATTATAATGTGAGAAAATGTGAAAAGTGTAAAGGGTATCAATATTTTGGCACTGTATTAATTGGTTGTTTTCTTTTTTTGATTTCCCTGTTTTTCAAGGTGCCACAGCCAGACAATGCCTCACTGCTCCCCCGAAGGCTGTCATGTTCAATCACCAAAGGTGTCCTAATACTCGGCTGCCTGCTGCTGCTCCTCTTCGGAGGATGGCTGGTCCACACCATATACTGGCTACGGAGTACATCCAGCCAGGCACACAGAGCACCAGCTCCAGGGCAGGCTTCAGGCCCTGTATTGCAAGCAGAAGTAAACAACACTGTGATCACTGCACGCTCCAACGCTTGTAGTATAATCCCAGAGGGGTGGAGGTTCGATTGCTACCCTGAAAGAGGGGTGGTTGTGAACCGAGAGTTGTGCGAGGCAAGGAACTGCTGCTTTATTCCTGCTTCTAGTTCAGCTAGAAGCAAATCTAGAAAAAATGGTATCCCATGGTGTTTTTATCCTACTGATTTCCCTTCATACTCTTTGGTGTCACTCAATGACACGTCAATTGGACTCAAAGGTGCTCTTGTAAAAGATGTGAAGACTTACTACCCTGGAGACATTCTTACTCTGGAGATGGAGATAAGACATGAAACAGACACCCGCCTGCATGTCAGGGTAAGTAAAGAAGAAGTTTTAGTCCTCTAAACCATCTCTTATTTGTTGGGCCAGTACAGAGTGATTCCTGCGCAGTGACACATCATAAAAGATCTTGGGAGTTTATTCTGGAGAATATCCTGAGAAGGTTTTGAGAAATGGATGCTTTTATGAAGAGTGTCTATAGTACAGAAATGTAAGAAAAGGAGGTCAGTAAGGCAATTGTTTGCCTCCTCTTACACAACTAGATCTGTTTGAGCTTTTAAATCAATGTAACATTGTTCTAAACTGCAGTTAGCAGCACAAACCTTAGATATGTTTTAACAACAGAAGATATTTCTCTTGTTCTTTATCTGTATCACACAGACTGAGATTTACTGACTATTTACTTAAAAGGGGTTGCAAAAACAGTAAAAAGTTCGAACAAAACCTTTATACCCCTGTGACTTTATTGCATATCTGCTTTTTGTAGAGAGATAATTGGCTTTAGGTAAATAACATCCCAGTGCCACTGTTTTACATATCTACATATCCTGCAACATGCGTGATTTGATCTCCAGCTAATGGAGGCTGCCATGGATTTCTTTGGACGCTCACCACTGCCACATGACTTGTTTATTTATTAATTTTACCTGTAATGATTACCTTACCTGTAGTAGAAAGTTGTCATATCACCGTGAGCCTGTTGGAAAAGAAAGTACATCCTTTAAATGGTGGAAGACAACAAGCTAATAGAATAAAATAGAATAAAAAGGGATAGAAATATACTTTATTGTCCCTCAGTGAGGAAATTCAGGTTTACCAGCAGCAAATCGATGGAAGTATGCAGGTAAACACATAAAACAAAACCATAAGAATAAGAGATTTTACAGTCAGGGTGAATTTATGATGTAAGAAAATAATACTTCAAAATAATAATTCAAGACACCCTCATGAGGACTACACAAACGAGGCACGTGACATCGCCCGGTATGGCGGAGCCGGGGTCCCACCCTGGAGCCACGCCTGGGGTCGGGACCCGTCGGAGAGCGCCTGGTGGCTGGGTTGCTCCTCGCAGGACCCGGCCGGGCCAAGCCCGAAGGAGAGACGCGAGGCCATCCCCCAGTGGGCCCACCACTTGCAGGGGGATCTATGAGGGACCGGTGCAAAGAGGATTGGGCGGCGGACGAAGGTGGAGACCTCAGCGATCCCCAGATGCTTAGGCTGGCTCTAGGGACGTGTAATGTCACCTCACTGGGACGGAAGGAGCCTGAGTTTGTGTGGGAGGTCGAGAGATATCAACTAGAAATAGTCACCACCCCGACGCACAGCGTGTGTTCTATAACCCATCTCCTTGAGAGGGGCTGGACTCTCTTCTACTCTGGAGTGGCCCACAGGGAGAGGCGGCGGGCTGGGCTGGGTTTGCTTGTTGCCCCCCAGCTCAGCCATCTCGTGTTGGGGTTTACACCAGTGGATGAGAGGGTCGCATCCCTGCGCCTTCAGGTTGGGGACAGGTCTCTGACTGTCGTTTCGGCCTACGGGCCCGGCGGTAGTGCGGAGTACCCGGCCTTCTTGGCGTCCCTGTCGGGGGTGTTGGATAGTGTCCCTCCTGGGAACTCCATTATTCTGCTGGGGGACTTCAACGCCCACGTGGGAAAACGACAGTGACACCTGCAGAGGCGTGATTGGGAGGAATGGCCTCCCCAATCTGAATCCGAGTGGTGTTTCGTTATTGGACTTCTGTGCTAGTCACGGATTGTCTCTTATGCCCAAGCATAAGGGTGTCCATCAGTGCACTTGGCACCAGGACACTAGGCAGGAGATCGAAGATCGACTTTGTTGTCGTATCATCAGACCTTCGGCTGCATGTTTTGGACACTCGAGTGAAGAGAGGGGCTGAGCTGTCCACTGATCATCACCTGGTGGTGAGTTGGATCCGCTGGAAGAGGAGAAAGCCGGACAGACTTGGCAGGCCCAAGCGCATAGTGAGGGTCTGCTGGGAACGTCTGGCAGAGCCCTCGGCCAGGGATGTATTCAACTCCCACCTCCAGGAGAGCTTTGACCAGATTCTGGGTGATGTTGGAGACACAGAGTCAGAGTGGACCATGTTCTCCGCATGTATTGTCGATGCTGCTGCCCGTACTTGCAGCTGTAAGGTCTGCGGTTCCTGTTGCGGCGGCAATCCCCGAACCCGGTGGTGGACACCGGCAGTAAGGGACGCTGTCAAGCTGAAGAAAGAGTCCTATCGGCTGTGGTTGGGTTGTGGGACTCCTGAGGTGGCTGATGGGTACCATGAGGCCAAGCGTGCCATGGCCCGGACGGTGGCAGAGGCAAAAATCCGGGCCTGGGAGGAGTTCAGTGAGGCCATGGAGAAGGACTACCGGTTGGCCTCGAAGCGATTCTGGCAAACCGTCTGGCGCCTCAGGAAGGGGAAGCAGTGCTTCGCCAACACTGTTTATAGTGGGGGCGGGAGACTGCTGACCTCGACTAGGGACATTATCGGGCAGTGGAAGGAGTACTTCGAGGACCTCCTCAATCCTGCCATCACACATTCCCTGGTGGAAAAAGAGGCTGGGGACTCAGGGTTAGACTCTTTCATCACCCAGGCTGAAGTCACCGAAGGTGGTTAAAAAGCTCCGCGGTGGCAGGACTTCGGGGGTAGATGAGATCCGTCCTGAGTACCTCAAGTCTCTGGAAGTTGTAGGGCTGTCATGGTTGACACGCCTCTTCAACATTGCGTGGTGGTCGGGGACAGTGCCTCTTGACCGGCAGACTGGGGTGGTGGTCCCCCTTCATAAGAAGGGTGACCGGAGGGTGTGTTCCAACTACAGGGGGATCACACTCCTCAGCCTCCCTGGTAAGGCCTACGCCAGGGTATTGGAGAGGAGAGTCCGGCCGATAGTCGAACCTCGGCTTCAGGAGGAGCAGCATGGCTTTCGTCCCGGCCATGGAACACTGGACCAGCTCTATATTCTACAGGGTGCTCGAGGGTTCATGGGAGTTTGCCCAACCGATCCACATGTGTTTTGTGGACCCGGAGAAGGCATTTGACTGTGTCCCTCGTGGTGCCCTGTGGGGGGTGCTCCAGGAGTATGGAATCGGGGGCCCTTTACTAGGGGCCACCCGGTCTCTGTACAAGTGGACCAGGAGTTTGGTCCGCATTGCCCGCACTAAGTCGGACCTGTTCCCGTGCATGTTGGACTCTAGCAGGGCTGCCATTTGTCACCGGTCCTGTTCATAACTTTTATGTACAGGATTTCTAGGCGCAGCTAAGGGACGGAGGGGGTCTGGTTTGGGGACTAGTGGATTTCGTCTCTTCTTTTTGCAGATGACGTGGTCCTGCTGGCCCCCTCTAGCCAAGACCTACAGGGTCTCCGTTTAATCACATCTGATTCAGAGGATTGCATTACCTCCTCAGCATGCCATCAAGTGTTGTAGAAGCCCGTAATCACTCATTTATTTAAGTCAGGTGATTACCAGTTGGGAAACACCTGCAACATGCAGGACAGGGTCCTGAGGCCTTGGTTTGAGAACCACTGAACTAGGAGGTTTAACTGTGATCAGACATCTCATTTACAAGGGGCCACAGAAATCAAAACTGAATGGAATAATTATTTTTAATGTATATGGAATGATTATAATTATTGTTCAACTAGTTTTTATTTGACCACCTAACCACTGATCATTTTACGCCGATAAAGACCATCCCAAGATGGTCTGATGGTTAATATGGACAAAACATTGCAAGACAGTGACATCACCGCAAAAGTAACTCTATTCGTATACAGTAGCACACAGATGTAGTTCTACACATTTCTTAATGTGTAGAACTACATAAAACACCTCTTTAGATTTACCATCATGGTGGTGAGATGGGAAACGGTGTGAGAGTAACTTCAGGACTCCTGTAGTCTTGTGCTCTGTAGTACGTTTTGCATTAAATTAAAATAGTTTGATGTTTTTTGTCTTTTTTTCGATTAGATACCTATTTTTGTGCTGCATGTTGTAAATTCTCCTGCACACTGTATATTTTTCTACAAACTTCTCTGAATTACAGATAACAGACCCCTCAAGTTCACGCTTTGAGGTTCCAATCTCCGTGCCCACCGCCACAAAGAAAGCAGAAAATCCCCAGTACATCATAGAGCTTTCAAAACAGCCCTTTGGTCTCGTAGTGAAGAGGAGATCCACAGGAACCGTGCTGTGAGTCTGACCTTAAAACATTTTAGTTTTCTTCTCTTTATTTACCAACACTTCAGTTTTTTCTCAGTTACCATGAATTTCTCCCACCTTCTGTACCTGTGCTTCTCACAATGTGACCAAGGTTAAAAAGACCCTAAGTGACCTAAATAGAAGGGATTTTTTTTTTTTTTTTTAAGATATTTTCTCGGCACTAGTGGCCTTTATGTTTTTTTTATTTTTTGACAGTAGGCAGACAGGAAAGGGGGGTAGAGAGAGGGGGAGACATTCGGCAAATGTTGCCGGGACCCGATCCAGGGACGGCTGCTTCGAGGACTGTAGCCTCCGTATATGGTCGCGCGCTTAACCCCTACACCATCAGCACTGCGCCCGAAAGGATTTATTTTTCTCAGAAAGATTTATCCAGATAAAATAGAACCTGTTACTTCCTGTTTTTTTTTTTTTGTGCAAAAACAGAAAAGAAATAAAAGAAAAGGTCCCCAATAGGACTTAATTACTGCTCTGAGTGGGTTGTTCTTTTAGCAAATGGCATGTTAGAGTCTGTATACTCCAGTTAACCAATATTCAATTACCAAATTAGTTGGCAATTATTTCAGTAATCGATTAATCGGATTAATTGTTTCAGCCCTAGATGATACAACAATAAAACCACTTGAAAATGGTCAGTGTTGATGTTTAGAAATTTAATAGGACAGAGCAGACAATAAAAGAAGTTTAAACCACTTTGGAGTTGTTTTGCTATCTAGACAGTTCAGTGGACGAGATGTACTTGAATGCTGCAGGCAGCTTGATTTGAACAGATTTTTCTTCAGTATCAGTGATGTTTATACTCAGCTTGATGTTTCTCCAGGTGAGTAATTAATTTACATGCAGAGCGAGCTTAGACGCGTACTCTGAGTTCTCCCTGTTTTATTTTGGTGTCACTATTTAAAGTTGCGCTACAGAACGTTGCATTTCGCGCTTAGTTCTGCAAACAAAGATTCTGCAGGTGTTCAGGTGTAAAACAACGTTTTATTCGTTCAGTACACGTGCGCACCAAACCGGCAGGTTTATACCAGATATTCACGGTGCAAATATGTGTGCTGTTATATTCAATTCAATTCAGTTTATTTATAAAGTGCCAATTCCCAACACATGTCGTCTCAAGGCTGTTTGCCTACGACAAAGTGTCTAAGTCATATGCATTTATAATGTGGGTAATATGTGCGTTGTTTTGATTGTTTTTTTTCCTCTTTTATTAGCCTGAACACCACTGTGGCTCCTCTCTTCTATGCTGATCAATTCCTTCAGTTTTCTACCACCTTACCCACTCGGTTCATTTATGGCCTGGGTGAACACCGCTCCACCTTTTTGCACAGCGTTCAATGGAACACACTCACCATGTGGGCCAGAGATGTTCCTCCTATGGTAAGCACAGTAATCAAATTCAGTTTACATTTTCCATTGCTGTAGTCCAGTTAGAAAAAATTTAAAAAAGATATTTCAGCCTTGAATCTTGATTCTAAATAGCTGAGCCTTTGATCAGGGTTGGGACAAATAATGAAATACAGCTAAGATCCATTTTATTATTATATCAGTGCCTGTTTAGTCTTGTCTAAATGATAAGATTGAAGTAAAGGACGTATAAATATGTTTTTCCTGCTTTATAGGAACAGACAAACCTGTATGGGGCGCATCCATTTTATCTGGCGATGGAGAACGGTGGAGATGCGCATGGCTTCTTCTTGCTGAACAGTAATGCAATGGGTCAGTCTTTTAATCATCCAGATACCTCTATTACTAATCAGGTGGAGTTCTGGAATACAGAAAATTAAAACAACAGTCCTGATAATTATATTACACGGATGAATGAGGCACAGAGTTTTACAACAGTTTGAATGAGAAATGCTGACAAAGTTAAGAGATTCGAGAAAAGCTGACATTGGTCTATCATGTGATTAATTTGAGTTTCATTATTCCACCTCAACTTCCTAATTTTGTTAAGAAGCATAGCTTCTAAACTTTACATGTAATCATTTATTTGTTTAAGATCTTTCCTTTTATTGCAGAGCAGACATAAAATTCAAAGCTTAAGTTGACATGAAGAATAATAAGTGTCTTTGAGGTCTATCTTTGTCTTTTGGCTATTCTTCTAATACTAGCTATTACTCATAGAGAGTAATAATTACATGTCCGTTCAACTTATGAACACACTAAACATTTCCCTTTAATCTCAGGGGACAGTTGCCAGTAGCATTACGCTACTAGAATGGCCCTGACCCAAAAATGTATGAACTATGCTTAAAAGCTATGTCTCTGTGCCAGGAGTCCTACAAATATAAATGAAGTCTAACTATTCGGCCAAGGAGAGCAGTCAAATATTTTCATCAGAGTTATGCTGGAAGCTTTTTCGTGGTTACAAAACGGTTGGGATCCAGGTGCTGAGGAACTTTCTGAGGGACTTGTGCATCCAGTTCTTGTTTTTGAAATCTAATGCTATATTTATTTTCTATATAATCATCTTCCCCATGAAAAAACAGAGGTATCATTAAGAGCCTAAAAGTAATATGACATTCATTCCCATTTTCAGTGTATTACAACTGTATACCATACAATACAATCTTTATTTATAAAACACTTTAAAGTAAACTAAGGTCCACAAAGTGTATATGCAAATGACATAAACAATTAAATTAAATAAAACACATAAAATAAAATATGATATATAAAAATATAAATATTTTTTATGGGCAAATCATTCCCCATCTTTGGAGCAGCTTCAGCAGAAGCACAGTCACCTCTAGATTTTCTCTTGCTGTAGGTAGTTCTTCTTCGACGTGCTGTTAACTTGCAAATAAAGGCCTTGTTTTCAGGTTTTCCCAGTGTTGAAGCTGTTTTTTGTGTTTGATCAGATGTGGTCCTCCAGCCCGGCCCTGCCCTAACATGGCGTACCATTGGTGGAATCCTAGACTTTTACGTGTTCCTCGGACCTGATCCTGGTTCAGTCATTGAGCAGTATGTGGATGTCATAGGTCAGTAAGAGTACTTTGATCAAGCTTTGTGATGGATAATGACTGAAATAATAATCTGTCGGTATGAGTTAGTTGTCCTGAACACTGTGACGTTACACAGAGGAAGAAAAAAGATGTTATCTTTTTAAAATGCATTTATAATCAGATGCAAAACTAAACACTGGACCTCAGACTTTATCATTTTAAGATCTTCTTTGTCCTGTCCCATCTTGTCTTCTCCCAGGACACCCAGCCATGCCCATCTACTGGGCCTTAGGGTACCACCTCTGTCGTTGGGGCTACAGGACCAGCAATGCCACCTGGGAAGTTGTCAAGAACATGAGGAATAATGGAATACCACAGGTGAAATTTCATGTGCATCAGTCAATCTTGTTTTTTTTTAATTTTTTATTATAATGTTAAATTATGTTATACATTATTTCTCATGACAGTGAGAAAAACGAATCCTCAAATAAACTTCTTTGTAATGTCAGATGTTTGTTTGTTTTCTGGAGAACTGAGTCATGTTTGCTTTTTCCCTTAAAGGAAGAAGAATTTTCTATAGATAGACTGCTAAGACTCAGTTTTTGTATAAACCTATTAGTTGTTTTTCTTTATTTAATTAATATTAAAATTAAAATTTTATTGGAGATTCTAAATTAATTTTTTCACTTTTTACTGTATGGGTGTGTGTAAGTGTGATTGTGCTATATGTTCAGCTGGCTGTATATCTATCCCCCAGGATCTAAATAAAGCATTGATGTATTTATTGATTCATGCCCACTGCAAAGTATGGTGGTGGATCTGTAATGCTATGGGCCTGTTTCGCTTTTAAAGGCCGTAGGAGCTTTGTAAGAGTGCACAGGGTCATGAACTCTTTGAATAAAAATCAGTCTGCCTCTGCCAGTGACTAATTTTTATGGCTTGTCGTTGGATCATTCATCAGGATAATGCTGCAGAACATCTGGCCAAATCAACACAGAAATGGTGCATTGAACGCACAATCACCTTTCTTTCATGCCCATATCAGTCTACACACCTGAATGGAGAGTATTATATATTATTTATAGTGACTGCTGTTTCCTGTGGTTGTTTAATTTCAGGATGTCCAGTGGAATGACATTGACTACATGGACCAAGCCAAAGACTTCACCTTTGATCCGACAAACTTCAACACCCTTCCTGATATTGTCAGGGACCTGCACGCTCACAACCAGACTTACGTCATGATCCTGGTACATAGATGTTCATAACTGTCTATTTTTGATGGATCCGATTGGATAACTACGTTATTTTCCAACTACAGGATCCAGGAATCAGCAGCACGCAGCCTGAGGGCTCATACTGGCCTTTTGATGAGGGACTGAAAAGAGGCGTTTTTATTAAGGACGCTGAAGGGAAAACACTGATTGGGAAGGTGAGAGAGGACCTGCGTTGCGACATCAGCTGGTCACGTCCTTCCTCGTGATTTTCACAAGATGTGATTACACGCTTGCACCATTTTTTGTTATTTCTGCAAGATAAGCTATCCTTGTAGCTGCAATTTAGACAAAGGGTTTAAAGCTGTGATATCTGTGTTTCCAAGATTAGATTTAAGTGCACAAGACTTCTCTCGGGTTTGCTCTGAGCTGAATTAAACAGCAGCATTATATTTAAGTGGCAGGCTTGATAAGAGCTGGACTAAACTAAGACTGTTCACCAGATTAAAACTGTTGTGAATTAAATGTACTAGTTCTTTAGATAATATTCGGTATAGTAGATTTTGGACGGAATGATATCAGGAAAACATGCAATTCCGATACAGCTGCTGAAAATGTCAATTAATCCAGATTATACTGATTTATTTTCTTTCTTGACAGTAACACTGTTACTGCAGAATGCTGAAGGAAAAACAGAGGACCAATAAACGTGCTTTAAACATTTGGTCAAACACAAAAAGTTTAGTAATGGAAACAGTTTAGAAGATTAGATATCATTGCCATTTTACATTTTCTGGCTCTCTCTGTTTGGTCTTTTCAATATTACATTTATGAAATATGTATTTGCTCCACTCCACTTGTTTTGAATCAGCAATATTGGAGGGTTTTTCAGACTGAAAGAAGATTATGCCACATCATCTCAGATTTAGTTCTGGGCTTTGACTAGGCCCGTCCAAAACCTTAATTCTGTCATTTTTGGGCCAATCAGGAGTTTGCTTGCTGGTGTGCTGCTACATTACTCAAATGCGGTTAAGAGCAGTTTTCACAGTTACATCAATTACAGCAAATGATCCAGGTCCTGAAGCAACGAGCAACCCAAGTCCATAATGCCACCACCACCATGTTTAAATGTCTGTATGATTTACTGAAATCCTGAGTTTTAAACTTGCTTAAAACTTCTTCAAAAGTAAAATTTTACTCTCATCAGTCCGCTGAGCATTTTCCCAAAAGTCTTTTTTTTTTTTTTTTTTTTTTTTTTGGGAAATCCTTTGTGCTGTTTTGCTCAGCAGTGGTTTTCACCTATCAACTCTCTCTTATTGTTGAAGCAGTATTTTTTTAAATGGCAAATGGTTGGCTTGGTTTATTTTCAACAAATGTTTCCCCCTGCTATTCTTTTAGGTGTGGCCTGGTCTGACAGCATTTCCAGACTTCTCTAATGAGGTGACACATGAATGGTGGTATGAAAACCTGAAGAGGTTTCATGAGAAGGTGCCATTCGATGGATTGTGGATTGTGAGTAAAAAAAAAAACTCTTGAATTAAAAACTTTTAAATTCAAAGCATTTATTATGTAGAGTACCTTGCAGTGGTATTGTATCGTTTCAACTTGTTAATATTTTGTCATGTTCAGTGAAAGGAAGGAAGATGATTCATGATTTTCAAGATTTTTACTAATCTGTAGTGTCCATTTATATTAAGACACTTTTACTCTCTAAACACCCAAATAAAATCCAGTGCAACCAACTGTTTTTGGGCAGCATCATGAAGACCAAGGAACACAGCAGACAGATCAGGGATAAAGTTATACAGATGTTTAAAGCGGGGTTAAGTTATAAAACGATATCCTAAGCTTTGGAGCTCTCCCAGGGCGTGGTTCAATCCATCATCCAAAAACAAGGTATGGAACAACAGAAATCCACCAAGACATGGCTGGTCACTTAAACTTGCAGCTCAGGGAAGGAGAGCATTAATCAGGAAGGCAGCCAAAAGGCCCATGATAACTCTGGAGGAGTTCCAGACATCTACAGCTCAGGTGAGAGTATCTGCTGACAGGACAAGTATTTGTCGAGCACTCTGCAAATTTGGCCTCTGTAAGAGAGGCAAGAAAAAAGCCACAGGAAGGTCCATTTTAAGTTTACCACTAGACATATAGGAGATATACTAAACAGGAGTTTAAACTAAACAGAAGGAGACCAAAAACAAGTGGCACTTCCCATTACCTTGAACACGCTGTTCCCACAGAAAAACACAGGTGGCAACATCATGCTGTGTTGATCCTTGTCTTCAGCAGGGGCTGGAAAGCTAAACAGGAGTAATAGGATGATAGCTGGAGCTAAATACAGGACAATCCTGGAAGAAATCCAGCTAGAGGCTCCTAGGGGCAGAAGTTCCTCTTCAGCAGGACAGCGACCCCAAGCAAACAACCAGAGCTGTTTAGATCAAAGCAGATTTGTGTGTTAAAACAGCCCGGCCAAAGTCCAGACCCAGTCTAATTAAGAATCTGTGGCAAGACTTGAAAAATCTGTTCATAGAAACTTTCCATCATACGTGCACTGCAAGTAGAAGAATTGCAGCAAAGTACTGATTTAGGGGGTCTGAAAATGGCATGCTACACTTTCCCAGATAATACATGTAGCATTTCCTTCCACTTCACAATTATGTGCTACTCTGTGTTGCTCTATTGTAGAAACTCCCAATAAAATCCACCAAAGTCTGGGATTCAAAGGTGCCAAAAGAGGAAACATGTTTAGGGCACTGCACATATTCTGATATCATTTTAATTTTGTTTTAGGACATGAATGAGCCATCAAACTTCCTGGATGGATCTACTGTTAGCTGTCCATCAAATAATCTGGAAAATCCACCTTATACACCAGGTAAAAGACATTAAATCAAACAACAAACCAAATATGCATCAAAATGTGATTTACAACATGAGCCTTTTTTTTTTCTTTCAGGTGTGCTGGGAGGTTTGCTGAGATCTAAAACTGTATGTGCCACTGCACAGCAGAAATTGTCAACACATTATAACTTGCACAATCTTTATGGACTTATGGAAGCTAAAGCCACTGCAAGGTCTGGACTTCAAATGCAGGCTGGGATACACCAGGAAACATACTAGGAAATATCTTTGTAAGTTATGCATACACTTTGTTTTCTTCCCTTCATCTTGTTTTTTTTTTTGTTTTTTGTTTTTTTTTACTCAGTGCTCTGAAGAGGATTTTGGCAAAGAGACCCTTCGTGATCTCCCGCTCCACGTTCCCCAGTCATGGATTGTACTCTGGTCACTGGCTGGGAGACAACAGGAGCCTGTGGAAGGACCTTTATACTTCCATCGCAGGTCAGAAGCTCAGTCACGTTTCTTTGCGTTTACAGGAATATCATGATATACATACAGTATGTTGCTGTAAACCTTCATCTGTCGTCAGCAAAAAACATGGGTACTCCTTCCTTTACTGTCATCTATGTTTTTTGCGCTGCAGTGGTTCTTTTATAGTTAAAAAAGATGCATTTTCTCATTTCTTGCAGCTGTTATATTCTTTCCCACAAAAAATGCAAACCTGCAACATTTAGTAGTTTGAAAATGCAATCTCTCCACCAGATGGCACTAAATCCCACATACTATTTGTTGTAATTCTTTGTGTATTTATTTATTTTTATTTATCTCTTTTTTACCTCCAGGCATGTTGACCTTTAACCTTCTGGGTATCCCTTTGGTGGGAGCAGATATTTGCGGCTTCAGTGAGGAACCGCAGGAGGAGCTGTGTGTCCGCTGGACTCAACTGGGAGCTTTTTATCCCTTCGCACGAAACCACAATTCTCTTGACATGGAGGTAAGGAGAGCTGAGTAGAATGAAGATGGCTTTGCTATGTTCCAGATTGAGTTTTAGATGATTGTGTCTAAACAGCATCTTAATTAACCGCTGAAAGTTACAGAAAATATCAGTGATAAAATTTAATGATATATTTGTTTAACAGGCTGTTTATTCTTATATGTTCCATGCTGTTCTGTTCTATCTTGTTCTGTTCTTTATTGTTCTGTTCTGTTCTGTATTGTTTTGTTCTGTATTGTTTTGTTCTGTTCTGTATTGTTTTGTTCTGTATTGTTTTGTTCTGTTCCATTCTATCTTGTTGTGTGCTGTTCTGTTTTATCTTGTTCTGTTGCTTTAGTCCTTATGGTGCGTTCATTTTGTACTTGAAAGTCAGAACTATGGAGTGGAGTGCTGTTCTGTCTTAGAAAGTCAAAGGTCCCAGAACCTCTTCATGGTCGGTGTCCAATATGGCTGCTGCATGTACCAAATGTTGTCAGAGTTTCAGGATTAAACTGATTATTTGCACATGTTATATTTATTTTTATTAAAAGATTGTTAACGACATATACTGTAATACAAGAGAAAAACACCTAAAACTGAAAGCACAAAAACGTCAACCTAACTCAGTGCAGGTGCAGTAGCAAACTCAGGAACATTTAAAAATGATCTCCAAACGGTGCCAAATGTTTGAAGCTGGATGTCGCAATATCCTTCTGTTGTTGGAATAAATTGAGAATCAAACAAAGAGGTGTAGATAGTTTTGTAGATGCAAAAAAACAACAGTAAAAAGAGGAAATAAAAGGTAAAAAAGAAGAACCAAACATGCTTTCAGTGAGATGGTCACAAGATTAGACAGGTGGAGCTGGAAATTAGACAAATATTTCAAGAAAAGCTCCAAGATCTGATCAAATTTGTCACTTCGGCAGCAGCTTTCTATCTCACCAAAAGGCCACATGCGTAATTTTCTATTTGCATTTTTGATGGCCAATAAAGGGAGGCAGTCATAGTACTGTACAGTGTTTATGTATTAATTTGCTTATTTTGTTATGGTTTTTAATGTGTGAATCTATAGAGTAGAAAGAAATGCATAGTAATCATCTTGAATTGCTAGCATTGAGTTGTTAGCACAACCTGCACCTACTGATTCAGTCCAGGTGTGATGTCATTCCCAGAACTGAGTTAAAACATCTGCGATAAATTTACAAATAAAGCCGAGGTGTTACTCCTGCTTCTACCAAAGTGTTGCGTGGCTAAGGTTGTCAATAACAGAATAAAATAAATCCTTGCTTTCCTGGTTTTGGTTCTCTCTCATTCTCAAAAAGTGACATGTGTGAATAAATTTTGGGAAGAAAATATGATTTTTTGTTTTTTCTTCGTTTCTTCAGCCTCAGGATCCGACAGTTTTCAGCCCGCTGGCCCGAACAGCCATGAAACAGGCTCTGCTGCTGCGTTACTCCTTCTTCCCTTTCCTCTACACCCTCTTTCATCACGCTCACGTTAAAGGACACACTGTTGCTCGGCCGCTTATATTTGAGTAAGCACAAGGCTGATTACCTACATTTGGACATATGCTTTGTTACTTGTACTGGATGCTGATTTAATTGTGCTCGACGTAACCACCAGGTTTCCCAAAGATATAGAAACCTACGGCATTGACAGACAGTTTCTTTGGGGAAGAAGCTTATTAGTGACTCCAGTGTTGGAGCCTAGAGTCGACCATGTGGACGGGTACTTCCCTGAAGGTCTGTGGTATGACTACTACACGGTAAGACTGCTTATTGTAAACAACATCAGTACATGGTGTTTACATAAAGGGCAACAAACCAGCTTGAACCTGGTGCTTATTCACCTATGCTTGTCCCATTTTACCTCCCAGGGCGACTCTGTGAGCAGCAAAGGTGAGAAATTTCATCTCGGTGCACCTCTGGATAAAATCAACCTGCATCTACGTCAGGGCTCCGTTATACCAACACAGGTATTTCAATTCAGTTGGTTTTATTGTGTTTTTCTTACCTTTCATGGGCTCGAAGCACCAACACTGTAATGTTTGCTCCCATTTAGTTTCAAAAAATCAAAAACTTGACTGTCTATCCCTCCGTCTGTCATCCGTTTGTATGTCTGTCTATCCTTCTCTTAGTCTAACCATCTATCTGTCCTTCCGTTTGTCCATCCATCCATTATCTATCTAGCCATCTGTTTGTTCAAAGATCTGCCCTCCATCCATCCATTCACACACACACACACACACACACACATACATACTGTGAATCAGGTCATTTCTCATCCAGTTGTCGCTACCTTCTGTTAAGATTTTCTATCTACTTCTGCCCAGGAGCCCAAACTGACTCTGTGGGTTAGCAGCGGTCAGCCTCTGCATCTGGTCTCAGCTCTTTCCGACGACGGCTCAGCCAGCGGAGATCTGTTCTGGGACGACGGGGAAACCATCGACACCTACGAGACCAACCAGTATACATATGTTGTGTTCAACATCTCCCAGGTGCTAATGCTTTCCCCGCTATCTTTGTCCAACAGTGCTTCACCCTGTCCCACTTTGTCAGGGATTTTATTTAGCATAAGATGGTTAATGACAGCAAACTAGAAATTTGTTTGATTTAAAAAAAACAAAAAAAAAACTAGAGTTTGTCTTGAGTATTATTCATCTTATTTTCCAGAATGTGATGACCTCCCACGTGCTTCACAGCGACCAGGAGGGCTCATTCATTACCATTGACTCAACCTCGTTCTATGGGGTCAGGGAGAAGCCAAGCAGAGTTCTGGTGAATTCCAAGGAGGTGCCATTCCTCTACAAAGACAACCAGGTAAGGTCTGGTGTTCTGGGGAAAGTAATTTTGATACCTGTGGCTGTTTTTAAGGGGTCGTTTTATTTATGATCCTGAATAGATTCTCAGTTTAATTAGGAAATCCTGTGAACAGAATAATATCTAAAAACTTGCTGACAAATGAATAAGACAGAATTTTAGGTTGAGAAAAAAGTTATTTTATTTGTTTTTAAAAGCGAAAAAGGTCAATAAATCAGAGCCAAATTTGAAATCTTTGTTTCATTTTCACATCCAAGTCATTTTGATTCCATGTAACGCTGAGAACACACTATTAAGATTTTTGCCAGATTTGAGGTCCATCTTTAAAGTTTCTCAGTTTACAGTGTTTACTCCTGTCGTTGTGTTCAAACATCTCCAAAAAAGTTCACGTTACAACCCTTACAAATGCCCCTATTTGATCCTGTTCATGCACATCACTGGCAGATGACCTTTCTCTTTTCATCAAGAAAAACTGACTTTGTTTTCTTCTGTATGCTTCAGCAACTGTGGAAGAACCAGCAAATCACTTATTTATAATATTACATTTCAAGTAGAAATATGAAATGGATTTAAAATGACAAAGCAAACTGGCTTTTTTTTTTTTTCCTGTAAAACTGTTTTAATTGTCCGTTTTTATTTCCTCCTGCAGGTCTTATCAGTAGCAAACCTGGGTCTCAGTCTCATTCAGAACTTCACCATCAGCTGGATGTAATAATCAGATTGTTGGTTTTATTTTACGGCTGTCGTCACAACTGACACAGAATGTAGTGTTTTATCGTTTCTGGCTTTTAAATCCTAGACACTGGATATAAAAATACAAACATGCCTGTAACTGTGACACTTCATGGCTGAGTTACGCCTTTTACAGCACAGGGTTTTATTTTGCTTTCTGCTTGAAAGCTAGTCTCCAAGATCAGAGGGTAAACCACTGGAAGGTAATCTGTTAAGGCATAACAAGCCTCTTTTCAATGTAGTACCCATATGTTGTTGAAAGTAGAGCTCATACACCATTTTGACACCCAGGACCCTCCATTAAATGGGCTACTGTTGCTGATTTGGATGATGTGGTTCCAAAGTTCAAGTCAGAACCCCATTTTTGGGTCACAAAACAAAACATGGGTTCTTTAGGATGATTTACTAGACTCACATTCATTTTAGAAATGATTGCCATATTTTACTATAATTCTTTGAATAGAGTAGATAAATATAGATACGGCTTATTGGTCTGTTGCACCGTTTTATGCTTGCATACTTACCGAGTAAGAGCTGAGGTCAGAAACTGAATTGTTTGGCATTCACCAATTTAGAAAACAAAATGTTTCGGCAGTCAGAGATGAAAGTGAAAGTATTTGGGAGCAGGTCTGATCAAGTTTGAGGTAATGTGCACTTCATTTGAAAAAGTTTCCATCAAAAAGGGTTCATGTTTGACTCACTAACACTGATCCAAGTTTTTAACACTGCTTTTTTATTTAGATGTTTCCTAATGAAAGCTTCATCGTAACTAAAGTGCTGGATTTGGTTCTATCTTCTGATTGATCAGAACGGCATTTTTAAAACTTCTCATCTGCAGGAAGGTGATGTGCAATAAACACACAGGAAGGTTGTCTTCCATCCTTAAAATATGATGAATCTGAATGTAATTTAAGACTTTCAGTGCTTAATGAAGTC
Source organism: Girardinichthys multiradiatus (assembly GCF_021462225.1). Lineage (NCBI taxonomy): Eukaryota > Metazoa > Chordata > Actinopteri > Cyprinodontiformes > Goodeidae > Girardinichthys > Girardinichthys multiradiatus. The sequence continues at coordinate 39,123,036 of NC_061798.1, read as the reverse complement.
GCTTTTTTTCCCTCACTGTTGTTGCTGCAGTATTTTAAAGTTAGGGAGGGGTGCCTTATGATTGTTTTGTTCTTCTTCTAAGACTTTTATTTGTTTTTACTGCTTGTCATAAGCAAGTTGCCCACAGTGATTGCTGGAATGCTGTCAAGCAGAGAGACGTCTTGGAAATTTAGTCTTGACTAGATGCAGTTTTTTATTGAAGCAACATTGATGAGACATTCAAGTGTGACTTGTATATCTGTTTTGCAATGTGACGCCATCGGTTAGATGCATTTTATCAAAAAGAGGTTGGGTTTAATTTTCCTAATTTTCCTACAAAGTTTCTGTTTACCAGTAATTCATAAGAGAATGAAGTATGAAAAAAAACATTTATTTCAAAATAAAATTTGTTTCTGATTCTGACTGTATTCAAAAAAATTTTTAAATAAATATTGTTTAGATGGTGGTGTTAAATTCACCACCACAAGATGCCACAGTTTCTCAGTCATTTTTGTTTTATTGACACTGCTGTTATAACCTCCCTAGCAACTTTACATGTTTTCTGGCATATTTTGTCCTTTGTCTAAAAAGCAGGTATATGCCTCTAAACCCGCAATGCTCAAACGTAATCAGAACTCCTACTTTGCCATCTAATTACTGCCTCCTCTGTGCCATTTATAAGAAAATAAAGGAAAGGTTTTTTGAATTTATTCTAGACGAGGAATTTCTTAATGTGCATGGGTATAACGCGGATATTCGTTTGAATTTGTTTCTTACGTTTCTGTGTTTATTTGAATAAAAAAACTGCATCAAGTAGATGGATAAAAACCAAAGTTCTTTTGTGATCAATAAATGTTTGAATTCTTAAAAAAATATATAGATTTCCTCTCTTTTACACAATCTTTGCTTTGTGTGAACCATCAGGTCAGTAGAAAGATTCAAAGCAACGAACATTTGTGTATTTTTATTTTAAATGACATGTATCACAGATGATGTTAATGAGCAACAATTTTGTTTCAATAAATATTTTTTTGAATCTTCTGATTGTGTTAAAGTCTCGTGTTTTATTTCTAAACACTATATTCCCAAATGTATTGGGTCATTTTCCTTTATACATACACATCTTTAATGACATCCCGATTATAATCTAAGCTATTGTATGGTTCCTTTCCCCCCTGTGTCTGCAAGGGCTGCTATCCAACTCTTGAATACCCTATTGATGTTTGGTTTTGCATATGTTGGGGAGGAGGGGATGGGCACCAAGGCAACGGGTGAATCCCTCTGCTATGTGAGGTTAGACACTGATGTTGGATGATTTTGGTATAACACTGCATCCATCTGTCTGTCCGTCCAATAGTTTCAATACTTTTGGGAAGGCTTTCCCAGGTTTAAGAGTGTTGACCAGTCTTCCAGAAATGCATTTGTGAGGTCAGACACTGATGTTGGACAACAAGGCCTGACATGCAGTCTCTGTGTAAATAAATCCCAGAAGTGTTCTGTTGGGTTGAGGTCAGAATTCTGTGCAGGTCAGTCAACTTCTTCCACACGAACTCACTCATCCATGTCTTTATGGACCTTGCTTTGTGCACTGCTGCGCAGTAATGTTGCTATAGGAAAGGGGTGTCCCCAAACTTTCCACAAAGTTGGGAACATAAAAGTGATGCTGAAGCATTAAAAGTTCCTTTTACTCGAACTAAGGAGCCTAGCTCCTGACAAACAGCCCCATGCCATAATCCGCTCTGCACCAAACTTTACACTTAACACAATACTTTCAAGCAAGTGCTGTTCTGACAACTGCCAAACCCAGACTTGTCTCGCTCTATTTCTACACAATTTACTTTCATAAAGATCAGCTTTTTGTGCTATTGAATTCTGACACAAGAGGGCACTATTTTTCTAGTGTGATTATTGTTGGATGTATTTTAACTTTTTCATTTTTCATCACCCCTACATAGTTCAAAGGCATATTTTTCATGTTTCTGAGAAGCTGTTAAGAGTCTAAATCCACAACTGCTTACAATTACCCAAACTCCTACTTTAGCATCTGGTAACTGCTTTATCTCTGCTATTCATCTGGAAATAAAAGCTCTAGTTAATGTTTATCTTTTTTCATAAGCCACCACAGTCACTCTTGCAGTCATTAACAGTTCTAAAGTCTGAGATGGCTTTCTCTTCGTTATTTCCTTGTCAGTTGTCCTCAGATATACCCCCCCACACACACATAACTTTCCCTCTTTATGACCTTTTCCTCTTTGTCTATTGTTCTCCTTGTCACTGCAAAGATGCTGTTAACTAAGCGTGTCTTTTCCTCTTCATACAGAGCTGATTCATCACAGGATTTTGGTGAATTTCCTTTTAAAATCCTGAACAACTCTCCAGTTGAACGCCAGGAAACATGGAGGGAGGGAGGGGGAGGGGGAGGGGGGGGGGGGTGCTCTGATGAAGACTTCTGTAGAATATTTAATGAGTAATGATTCACAAGCACAGAACGCACACGCCTGGTTCCTGCAGAAAGTGAAAGCCAACGTTTCGTCTCAAATTCTCCCCTCTGATAGCTGGGTTTAAGGTAGACTCCACAACTGATAAACTGGACTTGCTGCAGACATGTTTTTACTGGCAGCGTGTGAGTTTTCTCAGGCTAAGTATTTCCAGATGGGCGTTTGAAGAGGGCACATGCATCATTCAGCGAGGGGGAGGATGGAGAGAGGGAGAGAAAAGGAATAGGGGGGGTCTGTCAAAAGTATTGTGCTCCACTGACGAGAACATTTCCTGTCTGGATTTAGAAGGATTAAGTATTTGTGGGGGGTGGTGGGAGCATGGATGGCATGTGGAAAGAGGAGCAAAGACCAAGGCACTTAGATGTTCATGACCATGCTTGTAATGTGCATTTATGAAATGTGCTGAAAAGAAAAGGTTTAGTGTCACCGTTTCTTCAGAAACAATTCATGTTGTTTCAGCTGCAGCTCTTGAAGCTGACTCTTATTTACGTGGAATGTCGTGTACAGACCATTTCACCACATGAAAGCAGTTATGTTCAATTTGATCTTAAGCTGAAGTTGTATTTAATCATTTTGACACGTGGTTATTGTGTGGGAGAGTTATGGGAGTCATCAAAACAAGCTAAAAGCAGCTTCATTGTTCACTTCAGTCCTTTTCTGGTAAGAAGTTTTTTTAATGTTAGAGTTGGTGGCATTTGATTATCCTCAGCAATTGCACAATGGTCCTTTTCAGCTCTTTGTGTCTGTGTGTTAGGCTCTAAAGTTTATGATATACATTCATATTCGATAAATTTGAATATGTGATTCGATGAGATTTGGTTGTCAGATTAAAAGTACCTTTTTAAATAGCCTTTAAGCAGGTATTAAACATACTTCCATTTCTAGATTAAATATGTTTTTTATTGGTCTGATGTAATATTCTCATCTTAAATGTCAAGTTTTCATTAGCTTGTTCTGCTCGCACGTTGTCTTCCGCTTTATCCGGGACCGGGTCACAGGGGCAGCAGACTCAGCAGAGACGCCCAGACGTCCCTCTCTCCAGACACCTCCACCAGTTCCTCCAGGGGGAGCCCAAGGCGTTCCCAGGCCAGCCGAGAGACATAGTCCCTCCAGCGTGTCCTGGGCCGTCCCCTGGGCCTCCTCCCGGTGGGACGTGCCTGAAACACCTCCCGAGGAAGGTGTCCAGGAGGCATCCGGTAGAACCACCTCAACTGGCTCCTCTCGATGTGGAGGAGCAGCGGCTTTACTCCGAGCCCCTCCCGGATGGCCGAGCTCCTCATGGCCATAGGTGAGGGTAGGAATGTAGACCAACCGGTAAATCGAGAGCTTCGCTTTTTGGCTCAGCTCTCTCTTCACCACAACGGACCAGCACAGTGACCTATTTCTGCAGCAGCCGCACCGATCTGTCTGTCGATCTCCCGCTTCATTCTCTCCTCACTCGTGAACAAGACCCCGAGATACTTGAACTCCTCCACTTGAGGCAGGAACTTCCCTCCAACGTGAAGAGGGCAAGCCACCCTTTTCCGCTTTGTTTTCATTAGCTGTTAGAGGAAAATCCTTAATTAAAAACTTTTATGGACAGGATTTCTAGGCGCAGCCAAGGGCCGGAGGGGGTCTGGTATGGGGACCAGAGGATTTCATCTCTTCTTTTTGCAGATGACGTGGTCCTGCTGGCCCCCTCTAGCCAAGACCTACAGCATGCAGTGGGGCGGTTCGCAGCCGAGTGTGAAGCAGCTGGGATGAAGATAAGTTCCTCCAAGTCCGAGGCCATGGTTCTCGACCGGAAAAGGGTCGAGTGTTTTCTATCTAAGGACACCCAGTTCTTTGTATAGCTTATCAACTTTTACCTGCATAGTAATCTTTGGGGAAGGTAAGGGTGCTCAGTGTGTCCATTTTTTTATGTTGCCAGTAGGCGTCTAGACGTCCATTTGAGAAATTCCAGTTAGAAAGGTCTTATTTTGTCCAGAGAACAAACACATTTTTTCTCACAGCAATAGTTAGCCACGCTCTGTGGTTCCAGATAACACTTTATAAGTCAATTAATGACTGCATCTGTTTTCTGATCGCCTTCCTCCAGAGGTTCTCGCATCAAAAAAGTTCATGTAAAATAACTAATTGCTTTGAAAAATAAGGAAAAAAGAAAAGAGCTGAAGATTTTGTAACCCAAACATATTATAAAATATTGTCTTCAGCATTGCATAACTGGCAGTTCTGACTTCCATCTGTACCTCATCTGATATAAACACATAAAGTGTTGCCAGAGTTCCTTATTTTCCTGAAGCTTGAATGTTTTCCACTTCTGGATCCTTTTTGGGTGTTTGCTGATAGACAGACAATGAGTGAATTGATGATATATTTGGATGAATGCTATGTAATGATCAGAACAGAGATGAATGGCATGAGTTTATTTTGTTACTCAGAATTAAAAGTTTAAACCCACAGATATACAAAAATAACCAGATATTTCTGTAAAGCAAATGTGTCGTTTCCTGTCGAAGGTATTAATCTGTGTCTCTGTGCCAACTGCTGTTGAGAAGGTTTTCTCCATCCAGCTTGAAACTCAGCTAAATAATGTTCCTACCATCAGCTAAACGTTCTTGCTTTTAGTTTCACTCTGATGATAAACACAAACCTAGCATCTGCATCTGCTCTAAACAGAAACTGGAGGTTTAGTTGAAATCCCCCTAAGTGCCCATCCAGCTGGCAGTGTCAAAGATGGCAGAAGCTTTAATTTATGTTGATGATTCCAGTGACGTCCATTTAATTGGTCCCGACTCTATATTTTCCATTGAGCAGGCAAGTAGCTTCTGACTTATGACTAGGAGGATGCTCATTTGACCTGTTTAAACTTAAGGTCATCCAGTTTGACCTTTTCTTTAGAGAGAGGTACATGAAGATGAATAAGAGAGCATTACTCAAACACATCAAAAGACTGCTCATTTACAGCCAACCGTTTGTTAAACAGGTTTTCCTAAAAGAACAAGAGACTACAACAGTTTGGCTAGAAATAAGGGGTCTGCCCAAACACAAATGTATTAATTAATCACATAGTAATTCACCTAAGCGTATTTATATACATTAAAAATGAATTAAACACATTCAAATTTTATCATATTTACAAACAGTGCACTCAAATTCGGCTCTTAATTGGTTAAAGGTTATTTAAGTAAGAAGAGGCAAATGCATCAAGTCATTGACTCTGCAGCAATCCCTGATACTGAGCAAGCATGTGGTGACAAAGAAAGGAACAACGCTCTTTTAACAGGAAGAAAGCTTCAGCTGAACCCCAACTGAACCCCAACTGAACCCCAACCGACTACAGACTGAGAGGACAGATGAAAACATACCATGACACAGAACCCCTGCTCCAGGAGTACTTTCACTCTAAAAGTACCCAGAGTTCATGGCAGCAGTAACTCTCTAAGTGGTTTTGTATAGAAGCTAGAAAAATACAGGTAAATGCAGAAGCTTTAAAAAAATGGTCCACAAAAATGCCATGAAATCAAGCAATATTGATATTTTTCAGGACAATAGGAAGCTCAAGGTTTCCTCTTAGGATTTATGCAATAAACCTAATGTGGAGAATGTGGTGCTTTGCTCACCAGTCGGAAATCCTTAGATTCTGAAACATTAAAAAACATGCTGGGAGCAAGTTTTCCTGAGAGCACAAGATAAATGTTTGCTTCTAATAAAGGTTATATTGTAAGAATATGAAGACATTGTAAATCATAACCATATAATAGACAACCTTTTATTCCATCACTCTTTATTCAGTTATTAAATTTCAACAAATATGACAGGAGTGTGTTCGTTTTTGCAAGTGTTCACATTTTTTCTTCTTTCCTGAGATATTAAATAACAATAAAATGTACTTATCTTTTGGGTCAATTGTATAAAACAAAACTGCAGACTAAAAACAACTTTCGTGATGGGCTCTTCTGATTGACAATTTGAAGCTTAGAGTACAAACAGTGATGCCTACTGAGAAACCTTTAAATGCGGTCTCCTCCATGTTAACTTCTCCCTGTGCAAAACTGAAACACATGTTGCCTCTAATCTGTGTGAAAGGTTTACAGTCACCACCCAAGTTCATTTAGTTGACTTTTAGCTCAAGTATTATGCTGTTGACAGTCTCTGCCAATCATAGCTTCTCTTTTGTGTTTGTTTTTTACTAACTCTTGAAGCAGACATGTGGCTCTTTAGCTGCCAAATTGCTCCCTTTTTGGTGTTTTTCCACTCTTTGGTAAAAGACAAGATCTACTTACATAATTACAGGTGGTCAGGCTACAGGTACATTTCCACTCCTACTGAACTACCCGATTATAGGCAGAAATAAACTGATCACCATTAGATATTAGATAAAACTGCAGTTTCAGAGGGACTTTAGAGAATCAACTGCTGAGTGTTGCACAACTCTTTCAAGATGGGATGAAAATGTACAAATGTGTTTATACAGTCAGTGAGTTCAGTGCTGCGGTGTGTATGCTTAAAAATAGATATTATTCCTGACCAGTTACTGGTTCACAGTGTTTTCACAGCACTCTCCAAGAGCTTTATACAAAAACCAAAAACAGCCATACCTGATCTGTAATAAACAGTGAGACATTTCCTTATGTTTATCAGCAACTCACCTACTTCTCCGTGACATTTATGCCTCTTTTCCACTGGCTCGATTTGGCCCTACTCAACGCTACTTGGCTTGCTTTCCGAACGTTAACATTACTGTTTTTTCCTTACCGGTACCTACTTTTTTTCAGTCAGACCTGCTCCTAAGCATGTCCAACTGGGGCTGAGTTGGACTATACATGTAATGTGAACAGGCTGCTGTTCACTAATTGGCCAGGGGACCAGGGGAAATTAAAGGTTTTCCAAGAGGTAGTGCACGGAAAAGTTAATAAAACTCAAGAGCGACTAGAATAGTATTAAGGACCACAATGGCCAGAGCGGGTCAAGACAAAATATAATTTTTCTATTTACAAATCATAAACCAGGCCAGAAGCCTAAAAGAAAAGAAAAAGGGCACATGAGCTTTCTGAATTACACCAGGAAGGGGGCGCTGTATTTAACAACATCCTAAACCAGCTGATTGCACATAAAATCAGCTGTTCAGGTGCACAAACATTTCCCCCAAAACACACAAAAAAATACCACCATGAAACATCATGTTTGGTTTAGAAATTTATTGACGGACCTTAAGCGAACCACTGTTTGCAGAAGGAGGGAGCAGGCAGAGAGTAGCTGCCTTCTTCGTATCAAACGGGAGGACCCACTGAATCCAAGGGGCATGAATATCCATTATCCAACCTAAAACTAACTTCATCAAAAGTGTATTTTAAAGTCCTTGTTTTCATTATTGCCATGGCTGAGACAAAAACTCCCTGATAAAGCCCAAAATTGTAACTTCTTCAGGCAAACTTTGGAGCTTCACCAGCAGCATCTCTCCTCTTTGCTCCTCCTGCCAGACCCCCTCACATCAGAACCCCTGAGCCTTATAGTAACATTTTTTTTTATTTTGTTTATTTAAGTTTTTATTTTGTCTTTATGGATTTATTTTTATAGTTTCATGCAGATTATTTTATGTGACAATCTCACACAGTAACGTTAATAGCAGCACAGCGTGCTACACTGACACCTGGAGGCGAGGCTTCAGTCGCCACAGGCTCAGTGGGTCAGTGGAAACACAACTGGTGCCGTACTGAGTAGAGCGAAACCGTGTGGAGCGGAGCAGTGGTGCCTAAAACGAGCCAGTGGAAAAGGGGCATTAGATGCAGGGCAGAAACGGGTGATAGAGTCTCTCTCAAGAAAACAACTTGATCCTAACTCATTACAAAATGAAATGAGGATCCCTGAAATTGTTCACATTATGAAAATCTGTTTAATTTACTGAGCTTGACAGCGAACATTTGTCTCCTGTCGCTAAAAACTCCCAAACTCTAAAAAAAATGCAGCCCTGACATTTTGTCCAAGGTCCCCTGGGCTTAAAATTATGTTCAGGAAGTGTTTGAGAGCTAAAGAGAAGTACGTCATCTTTTCCAGCTGAGAATAAAACAAGTCACTCCTCTTATCTCCATCACCGCCTGAATTTTACTTCAAATTCTTCCCTGACTGTCTTGCTTTCTGAGGCTAAATAGTTTACCTTAATTCAGGAGAAGACAGCAAATACTACCCTGGCATAACTTTATTTTTTATGTCCATATTTGCAGCTGTTAATGCAGAAAAAATGAAGCTCACTTTGCCATTTTAATACATTCATTTACAGTCAGATAACTCCTAAAAGAGGAAGTAACCCACTGCTGACATTTTGACAATTGAAAATTGAGGCATGTTGACCATAAAGCTCACGTATATTTCTGTCAGGTTGCCAGCTACCAGTTTGACCTCAGTTCATTTGCAAACGTTTCCTGTTACCCCAGGTTCTATACTCTCTGTTTCTCACAGTAATAATGTACTTTAACTGTTGTTTAGCATAATTTTTGACTAGCAAATCGTTTTAAAACAAAAGCCCTATGAAATGTTCCCTCCCTAAAATCAGCTACAATAAAAAGAGCTCTGAAAACAGTGTAGAGAAAAGGCTTTAGTTCTGTAAAACGTTTGTATTTTAACTAAATTATGCTTAATTGACATGAAATTCAATAAAGATCTCAGGAAATGCTGCTAACATTTGGAAATGAAGCCATCATTTGTCTTCCTTAGAAAGAAATTAAGCGTTAACATTTTAGATTGAATGCATTACTAAAGACATAATGGTAACACATGATATTAAACAGCTGAAAGTTTAAAAGGTTGTTGCATGTGTTGAGAAGGATAAAGGTGGCAAAACTTTTAAATAAGTATGACATTTATGACGGATGCTCGCAATATTTTACAAGTACAAACTTTGTGGCCCAGTCAGCACAAGTAACATTTCTCTGTTCTTAATTAAAATAAATCATTTGACTAAAATCCACTGGTCTTACTGTCCCAACGAGCCTGCAGATAAACGGGGAAGTTGGCGAAATGGTGCCGTGGCTGCAGGTATTTACATGTCTGAATTACCAAAACAAAGCCACCTACTCTTTGTTGTTACTCTGATGAACAGAGGTGTCAGGTGACTTTAGTGAGCAGACACAACCCACCTCCTTTAACACACCCAGCTGAGCGGGACCGGACAAGCTGGATCACAGCCGCCCAACCACACCTCTTTAACTGTTTTCACTGTTTATCCCTGGGTTACTAAAATAGCTGCACAAGGGACAATATAACATATTGTGCACATGAGTTAACACTTGGTAGCTAATAATAGATTCCTTGTTATTGTAGCTCCACAGGCTCCTCTTTTACCCCTTTTCCTGAAAGCAACTCATTTTGGTACTTTAAATGCTAATGAGGCACTTCACACCCCGCCCTCCTCCCCGTTCGGCCATTTTTGTAGTTTGATAACAGAGATGCAATTAGCGCAGAAACTCTTTATTCTCAAATTGATTAAAAGATGTCAACAACAGAAGAATTGTCCATCCAGCCTTATATGTTTGAGCCAGAGTCTGACCCAGAGCCAGACCCAGAGCGAGAACAGAAGGTCACGATGTCACTGCTATCAAAACAATGGCCAGGACGTCATATCAACACACAATAAATTCATTTCGAAAATAACGTTTGTTGTCATTTTAGCGTTATTTGCAGCTTACTTCTTTGCTGTGTCCGTCGTTTCCACATAGCCTACAGAGGGAACTGACCCCTTAATCAAATGAAGTCTTTGGGCAAATCCTTCTTGATACTGGCGGAGGTTGCTGAAGAACTCATCCTTGAAGTGTGTCACGCAGACAAAGAGGAATTTCCCTGCTGATGTGGGTACATTTCCATGAAAAATAAAATTTAAACTGGTACTTTGAAGAGGTTCTGATACTAGTGGACAGTAAAATGAATTGTGTGGGTTAATACACTCAACAACCAAACATTTAGACTTATCCACTTTCAGCTTCGACATACTTGGACGCCAAAATCTCAGCGACAAATAAAAATGCCGGATTCGCAAAAGTGCTTTACTGGGAGTTCATGACCTTGTTTAGCAGCAAATACTGTGACATAATAATTAAAAAAATTTAATAAGGAATTGAGAAAACAGAACAGATAGAAAAATATGAAGCCGAACAGAATATAAAAATATCTGCATTGGAGAGACTAAATTCAACTTTCCTGCACTCCTACAGACTCCAAGTACACAACAAAAATGTATTTAAGGGCTAAAAAAGTGGATTTTGCATGACATGTCCTTTAAGTTCAAACATACAGAGCTTCTGCTGCTGTTGTATATGAGTTCTAATTGGAAATTAGGCTTTATGCAGAACAGTGAAATTTTTGTTTTACAAACACTAAATCTTTTTCATCTGTGGTGTTACCCATAAAGCATCTTGCTATCAATGCACAGCCTGTTCAGCTTAAATGTACAACATGAATTTATATGTGTTGTTTTTGCCGGTAAAGTTTTACAACTGAAAACAAGATCAAAAAAATTAGTAATTTCATATTACATCAAATTAACCTTTCTTTATGTACATTTTTTTTTTTTTTTTGTACTTTCTGGCATTTCTGTTCAGTTTGTCGGCCCATTCTTCCTTACACCTTTTCAACTCTGGTCGATAATTTTCTGTGGGACTGAGACTGGCCCCTCTAAAACAAAAAATTTCAGGTCCTTTATGATTTTAAAATACTGTAACTCCCCTAATTGTTCATAAAATTATATGATCTAGGTATTATTTATGGACAGGAACAAAAGGGACAAGTTAAAGAAGAAGCACTGTGAGAAAGGACAAGAGTATTAAATAAAACAAATGTTGCAAGTCTTTATGGCATGTTCTCTTCAATTCATAATAGGAACATTAATAATACACCAATAAACTAATAGGGCGGGGTTAGGAGGGTAATCAGCTGTTTTTAGGGGCGGCTTTTGCACGCCTTTGGTGACGATACTTTCGGCCCCATGCAGCACTGATCCGGCCCTGTTGTGGTCCATAAACGCATTAAAACGGATTTACAAACGTTTTGTTAAAGTTGTCAGAACATTATTGATTCATTTTGTCTTTAAATTAATCCATGTAGTCCAGGGGTTTCAAATGTGGGACTAACACACAAGAAAAAGCTGAGCCCCACCCACACCGTCAGACCCAACCTTCTACAGGTGTCACAACCATGTTCTTTCCACTATTGCAGCCGTGGAGAAGAGGGTGACTCTAACTGACACGCTTGTCTGAGTCAGCCTCTCAACTTCCCTGATCCAGCGTGTCCGTGGGGCCGTGGAAAGTTCCCAGAGGTTTGCTGGCCAGAGTTGGTGTGGGGGAGTGAGGAGGAGCTCCGAGAGCGCCACAGCCGATCTGCGGCTCTTTCTCACGGTGCTGTGCGGGCTCTGAGGTCCCGGTATGGCGGCCGTGAAGGCTCTGCAGCAGTGGTGCCGGATCCAGTGTGAGGGCTACCGGGATGTGTCCATCACCAACATGACCACGTCCTTCAGGGACGGCCTGGCTTTCTGCGCCCTCATCCACAAACACAGATCCGACCTCATGTAAGTAGCGCTTTAACCCAGAAAGCAGGAACTCTGCGAGATGTGCCGTGTTCGGGTATAAAACTCATTGCAGGATCTGTCTGCGCTGTTTGCTGCTCAAACATCAGCTGCAGTTTTACTTTCAGCTTTATGGCAGATTTAAGAAGTTATTTTCGAGGGAGCAAACCTCTTAAGTCTGGGTCTGTGGAGAAGTCTGGAGAAAACGTTCAGCTGTGGACTCAGTGGATCTCAGGGTTCAAAGGGACTTGTGATGTGCTGAAGGTTCTGCAGAATAGTTCCTTGAGATCTTCCTCAGAGATTAAACAGAATAACTATAGTGATCATGGTGAAATAATGTCTATTGGAAATATTACAGAGAATAAAAGAAGGATATTTCAATGAATTATATAATTAAAACTTTAATAATTTTCAATACAGAAAGTAAAACGTGTATGGCCTAAATTCATTAAATACAGAATCATATATTTCAAGTGTTTATTTCTGTTTTATTTGGATTATTATGGCTCACAGCTAATTATTTCTAATTCTAAAAATCAGAAAATTTGAAGATTATCAAGATCCCATAGTCTGGAGGAAGAGTGGACAGAATCCACATTGCTTGAAGTCCAGTGGGAAGTTTCCACAGTCAGTGATGATTTGGGCTTCCATGTCATCTGCTGGTGCTGGTCCATTGTGTTCTGTAAAGTCCACAGTCAACGCACCCATCTACCAGGATATTTTGGAGCTCATGATGCTTTCTTCAGCTGACAGGTTTATAGACACGCTTCATTTTCTAGCAGGGCTTGGTGCCTACCCTTGCTGCCAAAGGGACAAATACTGATTTAATGACAATGACAATTACTGTACTTGATTGGCCAGCAAACTCTCTTGACCTAAACCAATCAGAGAAACTATGGAGCTTTGTCAAGAGTAAGATGAGAGACACCAGAGGCAACAAAGAAAATGACATATACAGGGGTTGGACAATGAAACGGAAACACCTTGTTTTATACCACAATAATTTATTAGTATGTTATAGGGCCTCCTTTTGCGGCCAATACAGCATCAATTCGTCTTGGGAATGACATATACAAGTCCTGCACAGTGGTCAGAGGGATTTTAAGCCATTCTTCTTGCAGGATTGTTGCCAGGTCACTACGTGATACTGGTGGAGGAAAACGTTTCCTGACTCGCTCCTCCAAAACACCCCAAAGTGGCTCAATAATATTTAGATCTGGAGACTGTGCAGGCCATGGGAGATGTTCAACTTCACTTTCATGTTCATCAAACCAATCTTTCACCAGTCTTGCTGTGTGTATTGGTGCATTGTCATCCTGATACACGGCACCGCCTTTAGGATACAATGTTTGAACCATTGGATGCACATGGTCCTCAAGAATGGTTCGGTAGTCCTTGGCAGTGACGCACCCATCTAGCACAAGTATTGGGCCAAGGGAATGCCATGATATGGCAGCCCAGTTCTGGTGGAAACAGGAGAGTTGAGGTGCACATTTAATTCTGCCATGATTTGGGCAGCCGTGGTTTTATGTTTTTTGGATACAATCCGGGTTAGCACCCGAACATCCCTTTCAGACAGCTTCCTCTTGGGTCCACAGTTAATCCTGTTGGATGTGGTTGGTCCTTCTTGGTGGTATGCTGACATTACCCTGGATACCGTGGCTCTTGATACATCACGAAGACTTGCTGTCTTGGTCACAGATGCGCCAGCAAGACGTGCACCAACAATTTGTCCTCTTTTGAACTCTGGTATGTCACCCATAATGTTGTGTGCATTTCAATATTTTGAGCAAAACTGTGCTCTTACCCTGCTAATTGAACCTTCACACTCTGCTCTTACTGGTGCAATGTGCAATCAATGAAGACTGGCTACCAGGCTGGTCCAATTTAGCCATGAAACCTCCCACACTAAAATGACAGGTGTTTCAGTTTCATTGTCCAACCCCTGTAGAGCTGAGATACACAAGAAAACCTGATACTGTTCAGAGAGATCTCAGTGTAAAATAATATTCAAGGTTAAACAGAGCCTTAAATCTTCACAGCAGAATGGTCAGATTATAAATTGTTTACTTTGTATAAGACAGGATTTTATCCACTTAAAGGCTCTAGTATTAGTACTTTTTATTAGTACTTATCATTTATCTGTCCTATTTGATCCTTGAGGTACTTACAGTTAGCCGTTTTTTATTAACTGCTTTATAAACAAAGTATGCGCTCCTAGGAAACATACGATGACAGGTTTGAAAAGTACCTAAAAAGCAATCGGTATCCAAATAAAAGTTTTTGTAAAAGCTTCAGGAAGCTTGGAGAAAAACTTTAAAATTCGGCCTTATGGGAAGCTAAATGTAACTTCTGCAGTGTTGTGCATGTCTCACATTTTTCTCTTGTGTTTATCTTTGGAGAAAAAAACCAAAAAAAAAATCTAGTCAGCTCTTGATTGTGAAGAAATTTTTGAATACAAGCAGCTTTCACCAGGGGAGAAATATGTAAATATTATCATTGGTAGTTCTGATGTTTCTTTAACAGCACCATCCTATCAAACACAGATAAAACTGATCCAGTATTCTCCATCCCGGTTTCTACCACTGGCTAGACCACAGTATTGTGGCACATTTAATTTTAGATTTATTTGGAGCTCTAAACAGTGATTAAATGCATTGCTGGAGTTGCTCAACAACGGGCTTCATGCTGACAGAGCTTTGTCTTGGTTTCAGTTTTGCAGCATGGGATTAGTGACAGAGCAGTCAGCTAATCAGACTCACTCACCCTGTCATGTCAGGTCAAAGTGAAGAAACTATGCATGACTAAACAACACATGTCACTGCTCCAAAACTAATAAAGGTAGCTGGGAAAGTTTGATGTCATGTTTTTTTTTCTTACTTTCTATGTTGCAGTGATTTTAATTCCCTGAAGAAGGAAGATGTCTACGAGAACAACAAGTTGGTAAGACGTTTTGTTAACATGTTACTAGGTTTTTACCTCTGGCTGACCTGTTTTTCAGGTAAATATTTTGGCTTGTATTGCAGCAGCTCCAACAATCCTGACAATCACATAAAAAATCCCTCCTATCATTATTTTTAGGTGAATCCAGTAAGTGCTGTTGCAGTGAAATAATGTTTTTGCTTGAAGGTCCAAGGTGCAAACAACTGTGCGAAGAAATGATCTCTGTCATAAAGGATGGTCCAATGTTTTATATACAAAGGGAGATAATAAAGGAAGCACTGTAGCTTATAGATAGTTTCAACAGCTCTTATCATGGCTGCCCCTCCTTTTCCTGTCATTTCACTCACTTAGGAAGCTACTTAGCAAAAGTGACTTTTGGAAAGGCCCCTGAAGAAGTATTTGGCTTTATAAGTAGTGGCTCTGGTCCAGCCTTTTGAATAACAATAAAGTATTTTAACATATATTTGGTGGAGTATGTTTTGTACATATTTCCTTAATCAAAGATATCTTCACTTTTTGTTTTGAACCAACAACAAAAATCTGTTGATTGAGCTTTCAGTCACTTACCAATAGCCCAAAGAACTAAGTTAATTACAAATAGTAGCAGCTTATTTTTCTAACCAAAGACCATGATAACAGATGACACCCCTTATCTGGGTAGGTTGTGTTTTCGGCTTGTACTTGGAAATTTGATTTTTCAAGTTTCCAGTGGATAATCCAACAATAATGCACTCGAAAGTTGAACTTTCTACGTGGAACGCCAACCCTACTATGGCTGCTGCGCATGTGAAAGTTGCAGCCATAATTTACTTGTAAAACTGACTGTTTATATCTAAAAACAAAAACAACAGCACACATGAAGAACTTTACAACCTCAATTTGCGAACATGTTTGAACCCATAAAATGGGGGAAATACATTGTTATCGATCGAACAGCCCATCTCGGGGCCAATGCAGGACTGGCAGCCTGAGGGCTGCTAAGCGAGGCCATTCAAACCTAACATTTTTGCCCTTGGACTGGTTGACGTACCTGGAGAAACTAGAATGTGCAAAACAGCCCCTGCTGAGATTTAAACCCAGCATCTTCTCTCCCTCACCAGCATGCAGCCCTATAAATTGTCTTGTGAAATACATCATTAAATATCTTCCTGTCATGTTCCAGCCCATCATCACCTCTAAACTGATCTGAACATTTTTAACCAGGCTATACTGTCAATGTGGGCAATCTGATTCTGGCTGCATTGTTTATTTGTGAACTGTGTAAAACAAAAAGGGGCTAAAGGTGAACCATGGAAAACATCTGCTGCTCTTAAGTGAAAGAGATTTATAGCTCATAGATTTTTCTGTAAACCAGTTCAGTTAGTGAAACCGTTTCAGGATGCTTGCAGGACAAATCAACAAACGAATGAACTGAGCTTTAAAGGCTCCTCTGATGATCTGATTACGCCAAAAATCTGGTGGTCACTGGCTTGCCTCAGCTTGTTTTGGTTCAATAACTGGTGAATGTCAACTCTCGAATTGCTAAACTACTGTTCCTCACTGCCTTTCGTTCTGCATGAGCTGTGAAGAAAACATGCTGTGAGATGTTTTTAATAACAGGCAAGCAGGAACAAATTTCTTTCTGAAGATGAGAAACCATGATCACATTTATACTCATTTCTAGTTTGCTGATTAAACATAATTTTTATTTGCAGGCCTTTAAGGTTGCAGAAGAACAACTGGGAATTCCAGCTCTACTGGACGCAGAAGACATGGTGGCTCTTAGGGTTCCCGACCGCCTCAGTATCTTGACGTATGTCTCTCAGTACTACAACTACTTCCATGGACGCTCCCCTAGTGAGTTATAATGCTGCTTTATCTTTTCCATCTACATTTTTGTCCGGTTTTATTTCATTCCATTCTTCTCACGTCTGCATGCAGTTGGCGGTATGGCGGGCATAAAGCGTCCAGCTGAAACCATCAGCAATGAACCTCCTGGGAAGAAGAACCAGGCGGTGACTGCCAAGGTGTTTCCAGGGTCGAAACCCGCTAGAGAGAACAGTCCTCCTCGCTCTGCAAACATTACAAAGCCATCTCCTTCACCTAAACAGATCAGAAATTCAATGCAAGTAAAGGTGAATATTTCATGCCGCATCAGGAAGCCGCAAGACTGATGTCTTCCTTTTAAAGTCTAAAAGGATGTATCTTTTGAAAGTTAATTACTGACAACAAATGTTAAAAAGCAAAATTGTAGGTGACATCTATTCAAAATGATGTATTTAACTACAGATAAAAGATTTGTTGCTTTGCCTTTTGGCATCAGATAAAAAAATCCATTTCCAAATAAGTAGATCCACATTGCTGTTAGTCAGTCTTCAGAAAATCTTATCCTTGGCCATTGTCGTTTTTCTGTCTTTTAGGATGCTCATGTAGAGAAATCTCATCAAGCAGGAACGTTAAGCAACAAATGTGTGTCATGTGACAAACACGTTCACCTGGTGCAGCGACATCTAGTGGAGGGAAAGCTGTATCACAGGAACTGTGCAAAGTAAGGACACTAATGGGAGAATGCATTACTGAATTTTATTTTAATCACAATAAATATAATACTTGATGAAATGGAAAAAGCTTAGGAAGTCCAGAATGGAGGTTAAGTTGTTTTGTATTTAAAGTGTAGATAAGGAACATTCTACAAAATAGTTAATATTAGTAAACTAATTATCTTCTAGCTGTATTTTATTCTCATACTTTAATACCAGAGCCACTGGTGGTACTCAGGATGCCTTTAGTTGGGATCAGAAGACACGTTGACACATTTATTTGCTAAATATGTATGAACAACCAGACGGCACTAAAAGCACCATCAGCTGGAAAGATGAGTTGTTTAAGCACATTGATCTTTCTTTCATCAACTCGGAAAAGAGGGAGACTGGAATACTCCCAGTATAAACTGGCTAGGATGACATTAAACCAGCAAGAGGAGCTGGTGGTTGTTTAAGTTGCGCTCCATTTTGAAGTCAAAATTTGGATCTGGGAATGATCTCCAACCCAACTAAACCTTGTTCCCCTTCTAGGTTAAAATCCAGTGGTATTTTCACCTTGTACTCAGCAAAGAGCAGTGCTACTGTTAGCATTTAAATGTCATTAACAGTTTTGATTTATCCACAGCATCTTAATTGGATTTAAGTCTAAACTTTGACTAGGCCAATCCAAAACCTTTGGTTTTTTTAACCATTCAGAGGTGGAATTGTTTGGATCGTTGTCCCTCTGCATTCCCCAAGTGTGTTTGAACTTATAATCACAAACTGCTGGCTGAACATTCTCCTTCAGGATTTTCTGGTAGAGAACAGAATTAACCCCCAGATCATTACTACCGCCGCCATGTTTGACTTTAGAGGTAACTGGACTCAGACCTACGAAAATGTCTCATTTGTGTCTCGTCTGTCCACATACCATTTTCCCAACAGTCTTTGGGATCGTCAAGTTTTGTTAAGAAATGTGAGACAAGCTTTTGTCTTGTTTTTTTGTCAGCAATGATTTTTGCTTTGGAATTCATAACATAGATACCTATTTTCTCAGTCTCTTTCTCTTTGTTGAATCGAGAACACTAACTTTAACTGTGGCATGTAAGTTTTGCAGTGCATTAGTTGTTGCTCAGGGTTCTTTGTGACCTCCAGGAGGAGTTATCAATGCTCTCTTGGAGTGAGTTTGATGGGACAGCCACTCATGGCAAGTTCTTTGTTTTCTCCATTTGTGGATAATGGCCCCTTACATAGGTTAGTTTGAGTTGCGAAGCCCTAGAAATGGCTTTGTTACCTTTTCCAGACGGATAGATGTCAGTGACTTTGTTTTTCATCTGTTCTTGAACCTCTTTAGGTCAGATCATGACGTGTTGCATTTTGAGATATTTTGTCCTACTTCATGTCCTACTAATGGTCGTATTCAAGTGATAATCAGGGCTTGGTGTAGCTTGTGAAATGAAACCAAACAAAATGTGCTTACAGATAATTTGGAATTGGTGTAATTATTCTTCCACATTTGGCCAGGTCCCTTCATAAATTCATTTGAAATCTGCTTTTTGTATTCATTCAGGTTAGCATTGTCTGAAGTTTAAATGGGTTTCATGATCTAAAACATTTACAAAACAGAAGAAATCAAAGGGAAAAACAGTTTTCATAGCGCCGTTCGTCAGCTCAGATAGAATTTCTTCGATAAAACCATGTTTTCTTCTATGTATTTCAGGTTGCTTTCAACAAACACAAGCTCTCTGTTTCGTGATCTCCCCACAAACACCCAGGTTTCCAAATTCAGTCCCCAACCTGATCTCCCTAAACCTGCCAAAGATACTGCGGCTAACACACCGTCCAAACTGGGACTGACGTGGCTCACTGAGAAGCCCAACTCTCCTCCAAACAGCTCCAGTTCATTTTCTGCCTCACCTTCTTCCCAGCCTGCATCAGCTCCAGCTTCTGCTGTTAAAAAAAGCCCAACAGTTTCTGTATCCAAACCAGCTGCACCAAGTGGCTCTACCTTTACGACCAGCATCAGCACCAAGCCCACGGCTCCTCCTCAAACCTCTGTCACTGCGTCTAAGACGTGGGAGTCCAAGATGAAGTTTTTACAATCCGATTCCACGACTAACCATGATGAGAAAAAGACATCAGTCTTTAGTACAACTGTGAATAAAGGTCAGACCGTGAATAGTAAGGGGCAGGAGATGTCGCCAGGGCAGAGTGTAACTGTGGTCGTCAATGTTAAAGATGTAGATAAAGGTGGGGTTGCAGCCAAAACAACTGCTGCTGGTAGCAAAGTGAGCACAAACGCTAAAGAGTATGATAATAAGACAAAAGCATCAGCAGCAGCCCTCATCTCCAAGAAACTGACTGAGAACAACAACAACAACAGCAAGCCATCCTGGACAAATGTATCTCTGAGAAAAACTGATAAGTAAGTCCAATTAAGGAAGAATTATCCTTTCTTCTGCTGAAGTCTGACCTCTACTTGTAAAGAATGGCATTGAATGACTCTATTTTTTTGTATTCAGACCTCAGCATCAAGAGGAGACACCGAAGAAGGAAACGGGAGGTGTCAGGGGAAGGGTGAAGCTGAAAGCAGACCCATCTCTTCTGGCTGATCTGCAGATTCCAGAGCCTGAAAAGCCTGTTACCAGCTCAATCAGTTGGAGCGGAGGCGCAGACAAGACTCCTGACAGGGGAGGCTTAAAACCTCCCAAAACCTCCCCCAACACATCAGGTTAGACACATTCCCTCATATATTGGTCAATGATTTATTCTCATCTCATATCCTCTCATCTCTTCTTACATGGCAGTCTAAATGTTATTTTCAGGGTACCGGTTGTATTTTGTATGTGAAAAGTAACAAAGTTTATTAGTACTAAGCACTTTATGAGGCGACTCATATAAAATGGAAGCTAAATGAGACTCCAAAACATCCTTAACTGACGTGTTTATTTGTATAGCAACATACATACACTATATATATAGTACAATGTGCTTTACAGCAAAACCGTTTCTGTACGTGACAGGTTTTTAGGCAGTTGGTTCCAGAGCTGAGGACCATAGAAACAAAATGCTGCTTTCCCTGTGTTGTTCTGGTCCTGGGACCACAGAATAAAAAAGTATTTACTGGGGGGCCCAACATTGTTCAGACCAGACCAGCACCAATCTTCGCAAGCCACACGGCTGCCTGACTGTCTTTTTCTTTCTGAATTGAGGCTGGTATAAACATCATTACAATAATCTACTGAAATTCAAATCATGCATCTGTTTTTATGTTTAGATAGAAAACTCTTTTTTGGCAATGTTTTTAAGGTGGTGGCTGGCAGATTCAGTGACAGAATTTTTGTGGTTGTTAAACTTCAGGTCTGAATCCATAATGACACCTCAGGGTTTTAGCAGGTTCTGTGGTCTTCAGCCTAATCGAGTCTAGTTAAGTGCTGATTACTAACCTGTATCGGAGGTGGCAGGGGGGCTTGAGGATGCGGCAGTCCCGGCCCACGGTTACGAAGGGGCCCACGCCGCCCACCGCCAAACTGATGGTGAAAACAACAAAAATTAAAGTCGGAAAGTCGGTCTCTTACTGCTCTATTTGTAAGGATATACAGTAAGTGTAAAAAACAGGGAAATATCAGTCCAGATCAGATTGTTTCTGAAATAAGATTAAGCGGTAATGTGACCATGTTGCTGAAATAGCCTATCAGCAGTGCTAGATTATCAGCGGTTGGCTGCTGAAATAGCACAAGTTGTGCTGCGCAACTCATCCTAATCCACACTCTCTCCATTTTGCCCTTTGCTCTCCGTTTGTTTGTACGTAATATCTGACTGTTTGCAAAGCAAATTGAGTCTCTTTGTAATCTATGATTATGTTTCATTTATTTTTGATGGTTCAAAGTGTGTTGCTTTTTATTTTTCGAAGCTAAAGCCATTCATTCAGGCCCTTTTTGGTAGCGACCAAATACAGCTCAGATCCATGTCAGATCCGTAACGTGAATTCTTAACAAGTGAAATAGCCAAAAAGCTATAAGGCCCACTACAAGTCCCCGCCCCCTTTGCAGTGTGACACTGGCTCCACGTCTGTCACTAACCTTTAATTTTTGGGAACAAAATCATGACTTCTGCCTTTCAGCATTATTTTGGGAAAATTCAGACACTATCCACTTATAAATATTATGGACACTGACTCTGTGACTGTATTGGAAGATGGACGTGTGGTGACCCAGAATAAAACTGTTTATCATCTGCATAGATTTGATAAGAGCTGTTGTAGTACTCACTAGTCTCAGCTAGTGGGATCCTATGGATATTGAATAAAAGTGGCCTGAGAGTGGAGCCTTGAGGAATCCCACATGATCTTTGTTTGTTCAAATGAATAATTGCCCAAATAACATAAACTAGTCCTTGCCAAATGGGATCTGAACCAGTTTAGCATAGCACCAGAATAGCCCGTCCACTTTTCTATTCTATCTATCAGGGTTAACACATGATTAACACATCACTGAGATTCAGTAAATCAAGACAGAAGTTTTTTATCCATCACCGTTAGGATGAATGTCATTTAAATGCATTGTACAATCTTGGTATTGAATATTATTTTTGGGCTTTTAATGATTTATTTGAACAGTTTTGTTTTCCAAGGTGGAATGATTATATGGTTACATCTCAATAAATTGGAAAATGTGTTCCGAAGAGGTTCCTTTTGTCAGATTAAAAGTACCTTTTTGAAAATAACATATAAAAACCCTTTAGGGAGGTATTAAACACTTTTCATTCAGCCCACATTTCTGTATTGAAAAAGTTTTAATATTCTAATTGTCTAAGAACTTAAATGTAGTTTTTTTTAATTAGCTTTAAGTGGAAAATCAAAATTAACAGAAACAGAGGCTTGATAACATCAGTCCTAAATTAATCTATATAATGTGTCTCACTAAGGGAATTGAGTCACTGGAAAAAATTTACTTTTCAATAGCATTCTAATTTATTGAGATGCATCTGTACAATGTGCAAAAGCAATGATTTTTACTTAGTTCTTTGAATTTATTGTGATTTTTCTCAAATTCACGCAGGGTCAAAATTACTCCTACAGACTCAAATACAGGGGTTGGACAATGAAACTGAAACACCTGTCATTTTAGTGTGGGAGGTTTCATGGCTAAATTGGACCAGCCTGGTAGCCAGTCTTTATTGATTGCACATTGCACCAGTAAGAGCAGAGTGTGAAGGTTCAATTAGCAGGGTAAGAGCACAGTTTTGCTCAAAATATTGAAATGCACACAACATTATAGGTGACATACCAGAGTTCAAAAGAGGACAAATTGTTGGTGCACGTCTTGCTGGCGCATCTGTGACCAAGACAGCAAGTCTGTGTGATGTATCAAGAGCCACGGTATCCAGGGTAATGTCAGCATACCACCAAGAAGGACGAACCACATCCAACAGGATTAACTGTGAACGCAAGAGGAAGCTGTCTGAAAGGGATGTTCGGGTGCTAACCTGGATTGTATCCAAAAAACAAAAAACGACGGCTGCCCAAATCACGGCAGAATTAAGTGTGCACCTCAACTCTCCTGTCTCCACCAGAACTGTCCATTGGGAGCTCCACAGGGTCAATATACACGGCCGGGCTACTATAGCCAAACCTTTGGTCACTCATGCCAATGCCAAACGTTGGTTTCAATGGTGCAAGGAGCACAAATCTTGGGCTGTGGACAATGTGAAACATGTATTGTTCTCTGATGAGTCCACCTTTACTGTTTTCCCCACATCCGGGAGAGTTACGGTGTGGAGAAGCCCCAAAGAAGCGTACCACCCAGACTGTTACATGCCCAGAGTGAAGCATGGGGGTGGATCAGTGATGGTTTGGGCAGTCATATCATGACATTCCCTTGGCCCAATACTTGTGCTAGATGGGCGCGTCACTGCCAAGGACTACCGAACCATTCTTGAGGACAATGTGCATCCAATGGTTCAAACATTGTATCCTAAAGGCGGTGCCGTGTATCAGGATGACAATGCAACAATACACACAGCAAGACTGGTGAAAGATTGGTTTGATGAACATTAAAGTGAAGTTGAACATCTCCCATGGCCTGCACAGTCACCAGATCTAAATATTATTGAGCCACTTTGGGGTGTTTTGGTGGAGCGAGTCAGGAAACGTTTTCCTCCACCAGTATCACGTAGTGACCTGGCCACTATCCTGCAAGAAGAATGGCTTAAAATCCCTCTGACCACTGTGCAGGACTTGTATATGTCATTCCCAAGATGAACTGACGCTGTATTGGCCGCAAAAGGAGGCCCTACATCATACTAATAAATTATTGTGGTCTAAAACCAAGTGTTTCAGTTTCATTGTCCAACCCCTGTATATACATACACCCTCACTAATCTTACACCCCACTAATCCTTGGAAAGTTTCACCTCAGCCAAACATTTTCTATAGCTACCCTCAACCTTCTGCCACAGTCTAGAATCGGTAGAGTAAATTTTAACTGTTCCTTATTTCCTGCTATGGATCAGGCTTTCATTTGAGGGTGGTGAAAGAAAGCTATTTTTGTTTTTTAGCTAGTGAAGCTTTCAGTACAGTTGTATTGAAAAAAGCCTTTTTGAAGCTTTTCAAATCAGATATTGATGGGGACATCTGCTGGTCAAAGTTAGGAAAGGCACCATGTTGCAAAATGTGCCACAACCAACCAGCACATGCATGTCATCGAAACAAAAATGAATTGATTTGGAAGTGAATAAATAAATAAACATAATAAGTAAATAAATCAGAATAAGAAACAAAGGAGATTCAAAATAAATTCAAATAAATAATTATGTGATTAATTTTAAAGCAACAAAGAACAGATAAAGTGCTTACAGGGAGGGAACAATGCTTTAAAAGTTTAAAACTTGGATAGATGCATTGCTCAGAAATATTTGTATTTATAGATAAGTATTTGTATTGTATAGTCAGCGATAGTGGATTTAAAAACTTTTTATTATGGATAGTAATGGAACTTGTAGATTGGTCAGGGGAGCATTAATTGGTGTGTATTTGGTGCTTGTGTGAAATCATGCACTTAGTTAGTGGTCCAAATATTTTCACTTGGGTTGAGGTCTATTCCAGAAGCTTCATGTTAGACTGCTTTTTCAGGATCTCAAACTAGTTTTCATGTAAGTTTGTGATCATTGTCTTGTTGGAACAGACAACTCTGTCTGTTCCAACAAGACAATGGAGGAAGTGGGGGTACTTTTTTCCATGCACTGGTAGTTTCAAAGACCCCCAGCATGATGCCACCACCACCATGCTTGACAATTAACAGTGGTTTTAGTTTTGAAATTATTTTGACTCCTCCAATCATGCTTCTTCTCATTGGTGGCAGTCAGCTTAATCTCTGTTTCATGACTATAACATCTTTACCCAGAAAGATGTCAGCAGCTTTAAATTTCCCATGGTGCCAAGACGAGTGGTCAAATATCCAACCAGAATTCTTCCTCATGTTTGTGGGTACTAAAAGCATGTGGCCCAGAAGAAACTTGCAAAGTACGGAGCCCGCGAAGGGACATGGTGTGATTTTTTTCTCTTTTGTGTTGCTCGCAATACTTTGTGCGTTCTTACGCAATAGTCTTTGCGATATCTCGCAATACTTTGTGGGGATAGCTTCCAAACCAGACAACTGCAAAAATAGAACAAACGCTACACCTGTTTTGGGGACTTATTGAGTTTTATTTTGCAATCGGCCTTAAATAAAAGGATATTCAATCAGACGTAAAGACAGTTATTATCTACGGAGCCTGCGAGGGGGTGATGGGGGGTATTGCGAGCCAATGCAAAAGTATTGCGTGGGGACGCAAAAGAAAAAAAAAATCCCCCCATGTTCCTTCGCGGGCTCCGTAGACCAAATGTGGAACAACAATAAATTCGAACTTGCACCACCAAATCTTTTTTTTTTTTATAATTGCAGTCTTACCCCTTTCACATTTCTCTACACCTGCAAAAGTTTGAAAAAAATCAGATTCTTGTCCTCAGTGGGAAGAGTAGTCCTCTTGCAATTCTGGGTTCGATTCCAGCTGGTCTGATCTACTGTATCAGTGCATGAATCTGTGTGCAACTGGGTAAATGTAGCTCTAGTGTAAAACTCTTTGAGTGATCGGTATTACTGGAAAGGCGCTATATAAATTCAGTCCATTTACCATTTACTGCAAATCTTAAATTATGTGGACCATAAATTCCCAATATCTCTGTGCTGGAGGGGTCTATACATTGTTCAGCTGATGCAGAGTTTGAAGAAACATACATTGATTATTTATTTTAATGATATTAGAGGCTTGAGTCCTCTATGTATTGGTAAGCCATATGTGTGATGAAGGAACATGACAAGAAGGATAAAAAAAAAAGACATTTATTTTTTTCCCCTTTTGTTCTTTTTGCAGTGTCAGAAAATGCGTCTCCTACAGACTGGAGGTCAAAGCTCAAGCCTATCTCCAAAGAAACCAAGTAAGAGTTATTTTATTGACTGACATTTTGTATGAGATGTTTTTGTCTTGGTAACTTCTATCCTCTGTTGGCCCAATTCCCTCTTGTTCTAACAACAGGGAGTGTTTGTACATAGGCGGGCTCTCAGCATATTGACATGGAGCATTAATTGTTGGAGATCTTTTTTCCCTCCTCATGTCTTGTCCATCCTGCTATCCCTCCTGTCTTCCATCCATCTCTCCAAACATCCCTACCACAGGAAGCGTTAACCTGCTGCTCGTCCAAATGGTTCAGACATCATTTGTGGTCAGACCTCTCAGTCTCTCCTCTTCCGCCACATGCATGTCGGCCCCAAATGGTGTCAGGACTGAGTGGAGTTTTCTGCGGTGCAACATATGTTCCTGAGAAATCCCCTCCCTACCTTACCTTTTGCTTTGCCTTCATAAATCAAAGCTAAGGACTGTATCAGAACAGGGATGGATAGAAGCAGATGAAATTAGGTTGATTAAATTCTCAGTTTCTTTGCCAAATTTTAACCTTTTCTGTTCACAGACCAACAGGTCCTCCCCAGTCTCCCCCTAAAATGTGGAGTAATGGAGCCACAAAACCTTCAGAGCCCTCTGTTTGCTCTCCTGCGATCAGCGCTAGCAGTTCTTTACCTACGCCTGCATCAGAGGGTAACAGCATAGTCAACTACAATGAGATTTTACTTAATTATATTATAAAGCAGAGAAATGTCAATGTAACACTTATATTTGGAATTTTATCTCTTTCTTTTCAGGATTTCAGAATGGTTCGAAAGAGCAAATTACGAATGGGACCAAGTCAGAGTCAAAGAATTCTAAGGTATCGGCCTTAAGACATCCAATGCTCCCAACAATGCAAGCAAGGAAAAAACAAACAAACTTCAGCCAAAAAAGGAAACAAGCCAAAAAGCAAAAAGGCAGAAGAAAAACAAAGAAAGAAAAAAAACAGCTTTAAATACTTAGCAAGCTAAGATGAGAAAACAACTGAATACTGAAACAGGGGAAACGGGGATGCTCAGATATTCTGTTCAACTACCTCATGTACAGCCATGCTGTTGATAAACTAATACATGTTTCCAGGTTTTGTGATGTTACTGCAAAATTCCTATTTACCAAAGGAAGAGATCACTCAAATCAGCTTTATTACAACCTTAACAAGGCAGAACAGTTTTACAATGTTGATGACCGTGGACATAAACAGAACATCTGTAAATACTCAGCAGTTCACAATTCACATGTGTCATTTGGTTCCCTTATGCTTGTCAATATCTTATCTGTTCTCACACCATTTAAGAAAAAAATCTGAGTTCAATTTTATACCATTAAAATTGTGAGGCACGTGGAAAAGATGCATGTGTTAAATCTTTCAGATTTTTTAAACTTTGCACAAAACTCTTATTTGAATTTATTTGTAGTATATGCTATATCTGATTAGCAAGAGTTTGATCTCTATCACACCTGTTTGAACACCATGTAACTGTCTGTTAAATGATCAGTTTGTTTTCTAAAAATTTCACCCCTACTTTTATTGTAATTTCTTTCTAAAACCAACTTTTCCGGCACTAGTGGCCTTTATTCAATGTAATCAGACAGGAAGAGCGAGGAGGAGGGAAAACATGCAGCAAATATCCCAAGGGCCAACAGCCTTTGTAGATTTGGGGTGTTTGCTCTATCTCTATGCCTTGCCCTGCATCATTTAAATTCAGATTTAGACAATAAACTATAAATAACTTGGTACCCAATATTAAACTTTGTGGAACACCACAACAAATTTTTTTAAAAGTTTGATCCTGTTGAAATGTAAGTTTTTCAAGATGCAGCAAATAATGTTTAGTGTAAAGTGCTTCATGTAAATGAATAGGCATGCCCTGAAAAGGTTTATCAACACCAGTTATATTTAAGCTAAGCTCCTTCTCATCTATAGATGCTTGGATTTTCTTGTGTTTGTCCTTTTTCAAGTTAGTAAAAAACGTCAGTAGAGCAGTTAAAATAAAAAAGCCGGAATAAACAAGTCAATTATGAGGACAGTTTCAATGTTACAAAGTTATTTTGTTGTCTCCATGTTTAGGTCCACATTTTCCGATTAATATTGTGTGCCCTTGTTTGCTTATGTATGCAACGTCTGCAGACAAAGCCAGGTTACATTCCTAAAGAGGAAATCATGAAAGAACTTAAGGAGATTGAAGAAAATTTGAATGAACTGGAAAGGGTAGGAGTGGAGATGGAGTTGAAGCTGCGCAAGAGCGAGGAAGGTGGGATAAAGGCTGTCGGAATACACATTTAGATGGTTATAAAGGGAGATTTAAGGGAAGGAGTGTGTCTCTGATTAAATGTGTGTGTTGTGTGACAGAGGGCGACGATGATGCTCTGACGGACGGGCTTATGGTTGACTGGTTCAGCCTGATCAGAAACAAGCAGGTCGCCATGCGTCGTGAGTCAGAGCTCGTGTATATGTGAGTACACACACACACATACACCCACACACGCGTTAAAAAACAAGGGGTTTTCAGTCATTAGTGGAACAGACTTGTGGCCAGACGGTCGACAGTTTGAGTTCCCAGTGGCTGCCCTCCTCCATCCCACAGTGAGGAACAAGGCAGATGAGCCCCCCACTGACCACACTGAACAAACAGAAGTTAGAATCAAGATGATGTTTAGAATAACAAATTTACGACCTTGGAGATACTAGACATCATCAGAATTTCTGGAAACTAACCAGTACTTTCAATTCAATTCAGTTTATTTATATAGCGCCAATTCACAACACATGTTGTCTCAAGGCACTTCTCAAAAGTCAGGTTCATACATTCCAATTAATCCTAACCATTGAACAGTGCAGTCTTTCATTGTCCGATGAGCTAACCCCTCCCTCCTACTTCCCTATGTCTAAAGGGATTGCTCAATCCAGCTCTCCATCCAACGGGTCCGGACTTCCCTAAACCTGAAAGATCTTACTAACCAGGTTCAGTTATTTATTCAAATTGGATAAAAAGTTTTTCTGTCTAAGGAAACCCAGCAGATTGCATCCAGTCAGTGACTTGCAGCATTCACTCCTCCTGGATGAGCATGTAGAGACAGTGGACAGTCACTGGCGTTGACTTTGCAGCAATCCCTCATACTGAACATGCATGTAGCGACAGTGGAGAGGAAGAACTCCCTTTTAACAGCAACCTCTTAGAAGAACTTGGAACAAAAATGTATTGTTCATACCAGATCCAGATACGACATTTAATACACAAGGATCTGTTCTATTGTAGCACTGAAAGGCTCATAGTAGAAGAATATATTATTAATATTGCAGAGCTTGTAATAATCTCAGTAGGGACCCAAGCAGAGACTGGTTCCAGGGCACATTAATCTACTTGGAAAAAAATAGAGCTGCCTTCACTCGGGATTAAGATCATCTTGTGGTCTCCCGTGTCTTCAAGACCATTTGAAAGATACTGGATTGTTACAATGTGAATGCAAGCATGACTACTGCATTCACAGCTTCTGGCACAGATGAGGCTTCTTTCCGAGTTATTCTACCACAGTGCTACCTCATGAAGATGATACTGCAGAATTCGCGGTATCATCAGAATTCAGGTTAAAATATTTGTGCAAAAACGTTTGCTTGGAGGTGTACTGAAACATACCACAGAAACTATACAGCAACTGTACAGAAAACACCTAACATGCTTTCTGTCAAGCTACTAATCACTGAGAGCTGATCGCACTGAAGATCTGAAGCCTGCTTGCACTTTATCCTTGTCCTCCTCCCTTTTTATTGCAAAAAACGATACGAGGGCTTCTTTTTCCCCGTGTGAGACATACATTTAGCATTTGAACTGCAGGGGAAAGAACTTTCTCTGTCTCCCAGCAACCTCCCAAAATGGGCAATTTGGAGGTGTGTGGTACAATTTCTTCTTTTATAAGGAGTGTTGATTATTTTTTAAAGCTGCTTGGAGAGATACTTTTTGTTGCAGCGAGATCAGAGACCATTTTGGATGATTTAGAACGTCATGTTGTGTTTTTAGTGTGTTGTTAATGAAGGATAACTGTAAACACGGTCTGAAAGCAAATCTCTAACCCCACAACTGTTGTCATACCTACTTAATATGAAAATTATCACAAAAAATTAAAGGATGTTTATATTAGAGTAGTTAATATAACCGCT
Organism: Girardinichthys multiradiatus; assembly: GCF_021462225.1. Taxonomy (NCBI): domain Eukaryota; kingdom Metazoa; phylum Chordata; class Actinopteri; order Cyprinodontiformes; family Goodeidae; genus Girardinichthys; species Girardinichthys multiradiatus. The sequence goes on along the minus strand of NC_061798.1, from coordinate 39,092,946 downwards.
CATTAATGACAGGCCATGGTTGAAATGATTTGCCATTTAATTTAAGTGAACTTGTTTTTTTTTTTTTTGTTTCTCTTATCTGCAGAGCAAGAACTCAGGATCTGGAGGAAGAGCAACCGAGTGTGGAGCAGGAGCTCAGGAGACTGATGGAGAAACCAGGTGATGTCTTTAGAGAAATGGGTTCAGTACAGCGTAGAGTAAAATCCCGAGCTTTGGTGTCCAACTAAAATCTTTTCGTGTCTGCAGAACACTTAAAAACTATCCGGGACAGAGAGAGAGAAAAGCAGCTCATGGAAAAACTGATAGGGATTGTCAATGATAGAAACGCTATTGTTGAAGGTCTGGATGAGGACAGGCTGAGGTATGTTTTCCTTTTATGAAATTGTATATTGAAGCTTACATTAAGGACATGATTTAGAAGATGAATATGATCCTGTTTTCACGTTTTAAGCTCCGCAAGCATATCTTTTCAGAACAGCTTTGTTACTTTTTAAATTGGCAACTACAACATGTTGCAAATCTCCTCATACCACTTGAACTTTTTCAGATTTTGTCACATTATAACCTCCAACGTGCATTTCTAGGGTTGTACTGTATAGGATCAACAAAGAGTAGTGCATAACTAAAGTGGAAGGATTTTAAAATGCTTTTTAAAATGTTTTATGAATAAAAAAAACATGAAAACTGGGTCAGGGATAAAACTGTGGAGAAGTTTAGATCATAGTTGGTTTGTAAAACAGAACCCCCGGAAAGCTGCTGGTCCGGATTCTGTCTCACCAGCCAGCCTGAAGCACTGCGCTGATCAGCTGTCTCCAGTCTTCACAGACATTTTTAACACCTCACTGGAGACATGTCATGTGCCAGCCTGCTTCAAGTCCTCCACCATCGTCCCTGTTCCCAAGAAGCCAAGGACCACAGGGCTTAATGACTTCAGACCCGTCGCCCTGACCTCTGTGGTGATGAAGTCCTTTGAGCGCCTTGTGCTCTCACACCTAAAAGACATCACCGACCCCCTCCTGGACCCCCTGCAGTTTGCCTACAGAGCCAACAGGTCTGTAGATGATGCAGTCAACCTAGCCCTTCACTTCATCCTCCGGCACCTGGACTCCACAGGAACCTACGCCAGGATCCTGTTTGTGGATTTCAGCTCTGCCTTCAACACCATCGTCCCAGTTCTGCTACAGGAGAAGCTCTCCCAGCTGAGTGTGCCCGACTCAACCTGCAGGTGGATCACTGACTTCCTGTCTGACAGGAAGCAGCGCGTGAGGCTGGGGAAGCACGTCTCTGACTCCCTGACCATCAGCACCGGTTCCCCCCAAGGCTGTGTTCTCTCTCCTCTGCTCTTCTCCCTGTACACCAACAGCTGCACCTCCAGTCACCAGTCTGTCAAGCTTCTGAAGTTTGTGGACGACACCACCCTGATCGGACTCATCTCTGATGGTGACGAGTCTGCGTACAGATGGGAGGTGGACCATCTGTTGGACTGGTGCAGCCAGAACAACCTTGAGCTCAACGCTCTAAAGACAGTGGAGATGGTTGTGGACTTCAGGCAGAACCCAGCACCACCTGCCCCCATCACCCTCTGTGACTCCACAATTGACACTGTGGAATCTTTCTGCTTCCTGGGAACCATCATCTCCCAGGATCTCAAGTGGGAGCCAAACATCAGCTCCCTCATCAAGAAAGCCCAGCAGAGGATGTTCTTCCTGCGGCAGCTGAAGAAATTCAACCTGCCAAAGACTATGATCTACACAGCCATCATTGAGTCCATCCTCACCTCCTCCATCACCATCTGGTACGCCGCTGCTACAGCCAAGGATAAGGGCAGGCTGCAGCGTGTCATTCGGTCTGCTGAGAAGGTGATTGGCTGCAGTCTACTGTCGCTCCAGGAACTGTACACCTCCAGGACCCTGAAGCGGGCAGGGAAGATTCTGGCTGATCCCTCCCACCCCAGTCACAGACTCTTTGAGACTCTCCCCTCTGGCAGGAGGCTGCGGTCCATCCGGACCAAAACCTCACGCCACAAGAACAGTTTTTTCCCATCTGCCACCAGCCTGGTTAACAAAGCCCGGAAACCACCCTGACACTCCCCCCCCCCCCCCCCTTTTTGCTGACAGGACACCTGTAACCTGTAACTCTATGCGTTACATTAACGCTCAGCTTGGACTCCTGCTTTACTTGCACAATGATCACCTGCACTGTTGTATTGCTCTTGCATCTTATACTGCTCTATACTTACTCTCACTCACTTAAAACTGTGCACATATATTTATATTATATTGTAGATATGTTTATACTGTTTAATTTGTATTGTATTGCACTGACTACGCCAAAACAAATTCCTTGTATGTCCAAAAACGTACTTGGCAATAAAGCTTTTCTGATTCTGATTCTGAATAAACTTTGTTAGAGATATTGTACTGTTAAACACCCTTCAATCCAGCATTTACAAATGAAAACTATGGAGCATCTGCAAACCTGCAAAGAAAGAACTGTCAATCTCAACGGTAAGCCGGGCAAGGAGAGCGTCAGTTAATTAGAAGCATCCACGGTATCTCTGGAGGGGCTGAAGAGATCTGCAGCTCAGATGAGACCATCTGTTGACATGACAACTATTGATTTACTCCAAAAGCCTGGCCTTGATGGAAGACCAGCAAATAGGATGGAGAGAAGGAAAGAGCTGTTAAAAGAAAGCCATAAGAAGTCACGCTTGCCACAAGCAATGTAGGAACATATCAAACATGTGGAAGAAGGTTCTCTGGTCTGATTAAACCAAATTTAAATGTTGTGAAAGTTAACACTGCACATGAACCCCGAACAGATAACCCTGCACCATGTTTCATTTGGAAGTATAATGCTGTGGGAAACCTGACAGAGTTGATGGAAAGATGGATGGAGATGCATAGAGGGCAATCCTGGAATACCTGAAACTTTGATTTGAAAACTGACGTGTAGACGTTCTCCATCCAATCTCACTTGAGATATTCTCCCAATATGATTGGGTGAAAGGTTTGGGTCTCTGGATGTTCAAAGCTGTTGGAAACATACCCCTAAAACACCTGCTGCTGTAATTGCAGAGAAAAGAGGGGTTGTACTTTATCCTTCACAAACACAATGTTTTCTCACTGCTATGAGCTGTTTTTAAACTTTGTTTGCTCTTTGTGCTTGATTTATGTATTTATTTATTTTTCACAGGGAGGAGGAGGAGGATGAGGAGCTAAACAAGATGATGATGAGTTTCAGTGAGTGTCTCCATCACCTCCACCACCCCCCTCTCTCCATTATGCTCATTACTGATCAAAACCTAACTGTCACTGTGACTTAGTTGGCTTCTAAATGAACAAATAACAGATTTCCATCGTGCACACGTCTAACTGAAGTGGATAAAACTTGTGAAAGTTTGTCTGTGGAAACATTTTCAAGGGAGCTACCGGGGGATGTTTTCATCTAATTTGATTTAATGTCTGCTAATGGAAGAAGCATCAAAAACAAAAAGGCTTTCTCTGCATCTTTGTTAGACAAATGGTTAATGCACCCGGTTAATTTGACCCTTTAAAATCTCTGTCGGTCATTTGCAATTCATGATTGGGAAAGCAGAGCTAAAATTGAGGAGATTTATTGAAAATAAGTGAAAGGTCAGCGAGTAAATGCTGAACGTGGGCTAATGATTAGCCATTTAACTTTAATGTATTCACAGAGTTAATGCCAAACTTTCAGTATTTATTTATATATATTTTACTCTGTGTAAAGTCCTATTTTGGTCTTGTTTTCTCTTTTTCTCCCAGACATAAAGAAGGACAAGACCAAGAGAAAGTCTCAGAAATTCAAACTGTTCAGCTGGGGAAACAAGAAGGAAGCATGACGATACTGGAAATGCACACCACCATGTTTTTGTCCCATGTTTCTGCTGCTTTCTGTCGATGTGCTCAGCCTGTGATTCACAGGATGATGGCAACACTGCCTGTGTGTGTGTGGGAGAGTGGTGATCGTCAGCGGTTCTTAAAAAATGCTCTTTCCTCTGTCAACTGCATCACTCATGATCTGGTATTACTCCTGCCTGTTGGTGGAACACGAACGCACACACACACACACACACACACACACACACACACACACACACACACACACACACACACACACACACACTCTTGTTTTGCTATATGTAGTGAGGACCATGTGTTGACTCCCATTGATTTTCAGTCATTTTCAACCCTTTCTATGCCCTAACCCTGACAATAACCCTAAACCTGACCATTACCAGTGCATGCCTAACCCTAACCTTAACCTTAACTCAATTCACATCTTAGTCCTAAACCTAACCGTTAGCAAAATAGGTCGTGAGGACCAGCAAAATGTCCTCACTTTGGTACAAACGGTCCTCAATTTGATGGTGAAATCGTGAAAATGGTTCTCACTCTGATGCCAAGACAGGAACACACACACACACACACACACACACACACTCTTGTTTTGCTATATGTAGTGAGGACCATGTGTTGACTCCCATTGACTTCCATTGATTTTCAGTCATTTTCAACCCTTTCTATGACCTAACCCTGACAATAACCCTAAACCTAACCATTACCAGTGCATGCCTAACCCTAACCTTAACCTAAAGTCAATTCACACCTTAGTCCTAAACCTAACCGTTAGCAAAATAGGTCGTGAGGACCAGCAAAATGTCCTCACTTTGGTACAAACGGTCCTCAATTTGATGGTGAAATCGGGAAAATGGTTCTCACTGTGATGCCAAGACAGGAACACACACACACACACACAACTGAGCGGTCCTCACTTTGCTGGTGAAATACTAAAAATGCTCCTCATTCAGCCACAAAAACAGGAGCACACACACACACATATACAATGTTGAAGGGGTAATGACTCACTTGTTGTCATGAGATTGGTTTCAGCGCTCCGGTTGTTTGGTTATAATCTCCTAGTCTTAATCTGTCAACTTTATGCCCCTAGATTTTTAGTATCTGACTTGAATTTTCTTGCAAAACGTATTTAAATGCTGTGTGTATTCTGTAACATGGATGTAAATAATGGGTAAAGAACAAAGCTTAATTCTGAGATCAAGCAGTGTTATTTTACTCACATTTACAGTCTCCACAGAACAATTGTTGCTAAACTTTGCCATGAAAGCTATGCCCAATTATTCCTGGTTTTCTCTATCATGAAATACCCTCAACATAAAATACCCTTATTGGCACTCTGGTAAAGATGTTTACGGACATCCTAAATTAGCTTGCTAAAGAGACGTCTTTACACCAGGATGTGACTTCTTGTTGCAGTTCTCTACGGGTGAGCTCTGGAGATTTCTTTTTAACCTCCCTTACCATCCTAATTGCTGTGCTGTTGACTTCCAACCTCATCTGTCAAAGTTGGACTTGTTTAAAATTTTTCAATTATTGCTCAGATTTGATATACATACAAGTTTTGGTGTGTTGCTATTTTCCTTTGGCCATTTCCTGCCTTTACGTTTGAAGAGCACCATCTAACCACAATGCTTTCTGTGTAGCTTTCTGATTCAGGATGGAAACAGCACATTTTTCTTTGACAGTTTCATTGAATGCCCCATCTAGTGATAAAGTAAAGGTTTGTTTGAAGTTGTTTTGAACAGAGATTATCTGCAGATAATCTTCAATGAACTGTGCCATATCTAGACAGATTCTTACTGTCTAAAAACAATTAGTCTAAAGTAGATTTAAAAAAAACATGATGTAAACCTGCAATCCATCTGAAAAAGTCTGCATAATGGGACGTGTTTCTGGACACAGGAGACTCAGACTTCTGCATTAACAACCATCTTATTCGAGCGTAAAAGGGTTTTAAAGGGTTGTTTGCATTAACGGCTGGAGCATATTTAAAAGAGAAGTTGCTTTTTCGTACAAGACAAGTGCTTGTGGTTAGGCTCTGCTATCTGTTGGCTCTAAAATTAATCTGTTTTTTCAAGGCACTAAGAGAGTTATCCACTATGTTTGTGATATTGACTGCTCATAGGATCTAAATAGAACTCCCACTTTAAAACAAAATTTAAACTATCTCTGTAAGGAAAGATATTTTTTCAGACCAATAGTTCTCTGAAAACATTAAGCAGAACGGAAACATATTCATATGAAAAATCAGGTTTTCCCTTTGTAATTTCTGTTTTGTTTAAATAATGATAGTACATAAAGGCTGTTCATGTGGGAAATCCTCTGGTTTGTGCTTAAATTATTCTATAAATAAGATACTTATAATCTTTTTGGAAGTGTAATATTAAAAGGAACAATAATTGCATCTATGTTACCTACATGTGAAAACTTTTTATGGCTGCATGAAAAAGAATGACTCTAATTTGTCTCATGTGACCTTTGCTATGTGTAATTACAGGTATTTCCTTAACAAATGGTTGTGAGTCAGTATAGCACCAGATGTGGTTCACATTGGACCTTAAAATGTGTATGTTTGTTATATTTGCATCCTGTATCAACTAAATATTGTCACAAATAAATGTTTTTTTAAACCGGTTGTCGAGGCATTAAGGCAAATTTTCTTCGGTTGTGACCAAACTTTACACATTAAACTGAGTTGGTGGTTAGAAAACCTGGACATTTTTTATTATTATTTTCAGTTTATTTATATAGTGTCATTTGAAAATAATGGTAACATAAAAGCATTTTACTTCTGTATACTTCTGTGTACTGTTCAGTGAAAAAGTGTTTGCACCTTACAGATTTCTTCTGTTTTTGTCACACTTAAATGTTTCAGATCATCAGACCAGTTTTAATATCACACAAAGATAACCTGCGATAACACAAAAATCGGCTTTAAATTATTGATTAATTTATTAAGGGAAAATCCTCTAGAAACCAACCTGGGCATCTGGGAAATAGTAATTGACCCCTATACCTAATAAGTGGTTGTGCCACAGTTGGCGACAACATCTGCCAACAAACGTTTCGCATAATAGGTAATGAGTCTTTTACATTACTGTGGAGGGATTTTGGTTCACTTTTCTTCACATAATTGTTTCCAAGCAACCTGTTTAAGATTAGGCCTCAACGTCTCAATTGGATTGAAGTCCTGACTTTGACTAGGCCTTTCCAAAAACTTCATGTTTTTTTTTGTAGTCATTCAGAGCTGGACTTTCTGGTATATTGCAGATCATTCTTCTGCTGTATAACTCACATGTGCTTAACCTAAAGGTTACAAACTGATGACTAAACTTTCAGGAGAGCAGACTTCATGGTTTCCTCACTTATGGTAGGTCTTTCAGGTCCTGAAGCAGTAAAGCAGTCCCAGACCATCACACCACCACCACCATGTTTGACTAGGACTGATTTTTTTTTTCTGAAATCGTGTGTTAGTTTTTAAACAATATGTAGGACTGACATCCTTAAAAGAAATCCACGATTGTCTCATGAGTCCTCATAATATTTTCCCAAAAGTCTTAAGGAGCAGTAAAGGTATGTTGTGGCCAATGGGAGATGGGCCATCTTTTCTTTTAGGTCAACAGTGGCTTTTGCCTGGGAATTCTATTCGCTGTCATTTTTGTCCAATCTCTTATTGTTGAATCATGAACAATGACCCTTCCTGAGGCCAGTGAGGCCTGCAGAACTTTAGATGTTGTTTGGGGTTTTGTGACCTCTTGGATCAGTCATTAAAGCTCATTAATGTTGCAAGTCCAGGCACCCCTAGTAAGGTTTTCCACTGTTCATGTTTGTGGATAATGTCTCCCACTGTGTTTGCACGAGTCCCAAAGTTTTAGAAATGTATTTGAAATGAAAGCTGTTCGACACTAATAACTTTGGTTCTCATCTGTTCCTGACTTTCTGTAAATCGAGGCATGATGTGTTGCTTTTTGAGATCTTTTAGTCTACTTCATGTTGTCAGACAAGTTATGTTCAACTGAACACAGCTTTACAAAATATGTGGTCAATACCAATTAAATTATTATTTAATAAGTGGGGCAATTATTTTTTAACATAGAGCCATATTGGTTTGGATAGTTTTTTTTCCCTTAATAAATCAGATAATCATTTAAAAACTTGTTTTTCATATTTACTTTGTTATCTTTGTCTGATATTAGTTTTGTTTGTTTGATCAACAACAATAAAAAAAGAACAAAACAGAAGAAATCTGTAAGGGGGGAAATTTATTGTATTTGTATCTTTTACCGTTTAAAAAAAGTCTATTTGATTTATTTTGTACTATATGTAGACAAGTCTGTTTTTTAAGTATATATTTGTAACAAAAAATATAAATATTTATGTGATGCATATGAGTTAAATAAGAAAATTATAAAAGTAAACAATGCTAAGCTAAGTTGCAACTAATATATTTAAAAATAAGCAAAAAGTGCTTTTAGATACATAAATTTAAGAATGACATCCACTATAAGCCAATTTTAACAAGTCAGTATAATCAATCGATTATCTTAATAATTTGGTCTATATTTTATGATCCCAAATGTAAAAAAAAAAATGGATGGAAATGTTTTGCTCAGTTTCGCTGCATCGTCTCCAACCACTAGGAGGCAGCATGTGACTAGCCAATGAGCACATTATTGAAGAATAGACTGATGGTTAATCACAGAATCTGGGTGACAGCTGGTATTTTTGGGATTTATGATAAATTAATTTTGGATTTTGTTTTTATTTGCTGTAACTAAAGGCACACATGTCTGCATTCAAATGTAAATCCCTAAAGATTTTTAAATATCAGGAATAACCATTAGATTGGATAAAAATAAAAATTGATCCAAACTCCTGTTTTAAAAAAAATTAATTCATCTTGTTCCATGCAATCAAAAATATAATGCAAGAAAATAGACAGTATTATACCACAGACAGGGGGTGCATCCCTTGGACTTTATTGTGTTTTAGGGATGTAGCTCCAAGTTGTGGGTCACATTGTTTCTCTTCTTGTCAAAAATCTTGCAGCAAGTTGATTCTCGTTGTTTCAAAAGCTACAGGTGAAGTTTTGCACTTGTGAAACAAACACTGCATTTTAAAGCTGACTGCAAACAGAAGTAGAAAATAATCATTTTCTGCTACAGTTAGTTATTCTGTGACAGGAGATGAAAAACTGCAATAAAAGAGGAAAAAGAGCAAGGAAATGGGCTTTTAGCTTCTCCTTAAGTAGTTTTTTTAGTGTGAAAACACAAAACGGTGTAATCTTTCTTTCTCTAAAGGCAACATCTGTTCCTGTTGTTATGTGTGAAAATGTTTGTTGATTCCTCCCTCAAGCCGTGATAAAATGTTCCATCACTGCGCCGCTGTGTGTCTGAATCAATCATGTCTCAGCTTAACTTGGGAACATGTTTATCTTTGAAGGGAGAAAATGTGCCTTGAAGTGGACTCAATGAGGTTCAGTCATAATATGAGGGAACTTTCTGAGGTGGGTTCATCTACATGGCACAGTGGGTCCTCGCACATTATTCTCACAGAGTTTCAGTTTCAGTGAGTGTTGGCCATCCCCGACCCGGTTCTGTTATGATGTGCTGGGACCATTTTTCGTGGCTCATATCTGTCTGATCTTTGTTAAACTCAGATATATTTGTCATGAGCACAACTCAAACTTTTCACACAGCCTTATTTTCTCTTACTCCCTTTTTTAAGGTTAAAAAGGAAGTTAAAATCTTTACAAGTTGTTTATTTCCAATTATTAAAACAAAGAATATTGAAAATTACTTTAAAAAACAAAAAGAAATAAGCGTGGGATAAAGTTTTATAAATATGTTAAAAAAAGATTTTGCATAAATATTATGGGGGTGGTGGGTGTTGTCATTGTGTGAACGATGAGGTACATCCTGGACAGTCCACCACAGGGCAACACAATCATGCTTCTGAACTATGTGAGAAGCCATAGTGCCTGGAGCAAAACAACACTTTAATAGGCAGAACAAATTAAAATACCATAATAAAAACTTTATTTCCGTAATTCAAAAAGGGAAATTCATTTTTTATATAGATTCATTACACGTGTGATGTGTTTCAAGTGTTTATTTCTGTTAATTTCACAAAGACCCAAAACAGTCTCTCAAAAATGTAAATCTTTCTTGAATAAAACTTATTTTTAGTACACAGATGTCATGGCCTTCATCATCACGTGGGTGTCCAGATAACCGTCATTGATGTCCTTCAGAAAGCATTTAAGCCATAAATGATCACTGCTAAAAGAAACAGGTTGTTCACAGAGTGTAGCCAAACATATTAATGGAAAGTTGAGTGGAAGAAGGAAGTGTGGCCAAGGCCGTGGGAAGTTGAGGTTGGTGGAGTGTTCTGCAGCACTCCCTTGTGGATGATAGGTCACAGATAGAAAATATGCAAACAAGACATTTTATAATTTAACCAGTGTTGTTTATTCTTATATCACCACTATAATTTGAAAAGATTCTTAAAAAATGTGGTTTATCATATGATAAAATTAGGAGAAAAAAAGACTGGACTTTGTCTCATCAGTTCCCAGATTATTTTCCCAAAAGTCTTAAGGATCAGTAAAGATATGTATTAGCTAATGTAAGATGGGCCATCTTTTCTTTTAGGTCAGCGGTGGCTTTTGCCTGGGAATTCTATTCGCTGTAATTTTTGTCCAATCTCTTATTCTTGAATCATGAACACCGACCTTAACTGAGGCCGGCAGAACTTTAGATATGGTTTGGGTTTTTGTGACCTCTTTGATCAGTCATTAAAGCTCATTAATGTTGTGAGTCCAGCCACCAATGTCTCCCACTGTGTTTGCACGAGTCCCAAAGTCTTAGAAATGTATTTGAAATGAAAGCTGTTCGACACTAATAACTTTGGTTCTCATCTGTTCCTGACTTTATGTAGATTGGGGCATGCTGTGTTGCTTTTTGAGATCTTTTAGCCTACTTCATGTTGTTAGATAGGTTCTTTTTAAGTGATTTCTTGTTTCTATAGGCCTGGCAGTAATTAGGTCTGGTTGTGGCAAGAAAGACTGAACACAACTTTACAAAAAAAGCACCCCAGAGTGCAGCCAAACATATTAATGGAAAGTGGATGAAGGAAGCGTGGTCAAGACCATGTGGAAGTTGAGGTTGGTGGAGTTTTCTGCAGCACCCCCTTGTGGATGATATGTCACAGACAGAAAATATGCAGTGTTGATTATTCTTATATCACCAATATAATTTGAAAACATTCTTAAAAAAATTTGGTTTATCATGTAGTAAAATTAGGATGAAAAAAGACTGGACTGTTCCCTTTTTAGATGAAAATGCATTTTGCATTTCAGTTGGAAAATCCAGAACCTAGAGCCTGGAAGAAGCTTGTTATGAAGAATAATGTTGTTTGCTGGTGTTGGTCCTCTGTGTTTTGTCAATCCAATGGTGGTGCAGACATCTGTCAGGAAATTTTAGGTAACTCATTGCCTTCCTATGCTGACAAGCTTTCAAAATATTTCATTTCCCAGGAGGACTTGGCATCTGCCAACACTGCAACAAATACCCCTACCTACTTTAATGACCATGGCATCACTATGCTTGATTGACCAGCAAACTGTTCTGACCTAAACATCACAGATAATCTATAGCGTACGGCCAGGAGGAAAATGAGGGCCGCTATTAAAGCAACCTGGGCTAATTACCTCCATGCCATGCTGGCCTAATGCAAAAATTCACACAATACTAATAATATTGTAACATACATGAACATATTTTTCAGTGTGCTGACATTTCTATGTCAGTAATACTTTAATATTAAATTTTTTGAAGAAACTGAATGTGGGTTTTTCATCAACTTTAAGCCAACGAGTCATCCAAGTCATAAAAGAACAAGAATATAATTTGTGATTATATTCAAATTTACTGAGATGCGCCTGTTTATACCTGAATATATCTGAAAGGTCATCGACAACAGCCACAAGCTGAGACATGTTTCCCTCCGCATGAACAAGTAAAGGTCTATCAAATACGTCCAAACTGCAGGGAACAAAACATTTAAAGGCCTGGTAGAGCCAATGTTTTTATCCCATTTGGGGTTATAGATTAAAGAAAATCCAAATCAGATTTATTTTTCAAGTTTGTGTACACAAACCAGAAATCAGGCTTTGGTTGCAATTGCTCTCTCAATAAGGATTTTTTTTTTTCCAGAAATATGAAAGGGAATAAAGATGTTTTTGCAAATATGTGTATATACCGCATTTTTGCAAGAGAAAGACATGGCTGAATTGTACAAATATGTATGGTATCGACCTGACTGTTAAGTGTTTATCAGAGAGACAGCCTGGGAAAAAACTGTCTTTGTGGCAGCTCGTTTTTGCAAATGGCGCTCTGTAGCGCTAGGTGTCAAAGTAAATGTCTACAGTTTATTTGCTGGATGTGTGGTATCTGCAGCTGCCATTTTTCTGACCCTAGATCTGTACAAGTTCTAGATGGAGGGAAGGTCAGCCCTGATGACCTTCTCAGCAGTCCTAATTGTGATAAACTATAAACATAAACAGCTGATTCTGATGTTTTTGAAAGTAGAATGTCTTTTCATTTTCATGTCAAACTACATTAAATAAAATCTGAGCTTTGAAATATTTAGGAGGATATCAGGAGAATATATATATAAATATCTATATATCTATATATAGATATATATATATATATCTATATCTATGATATAGATATATATCAAAATATTGAATAGAAACAACAAAATAATTAACCTGCTTATATGAATGCAAAATACAGATTTTAATAGTTAGTTTTGATTCAAACTTATAAATATGTCTTTTTCTCTTGATGTGAAAATAATTTGCTCCTATGACTTCTTATGTGACTTTATGAGCAGTGTGAGGTTTTAAACATGATTTTTATGAACTTCAAGATGTTCCTGAAAAACCAACCGGACAAAGAGCAAAGGGACAAGGAGCAAAGAAGAGCACATAAAGTATTATATATCACGCTGTAGACTGCTTAACTAAAAGAAAACAAACATTCTGACAATTGTTTTTGTTCACAAACATCAGCAAATTATGTTTCACTTTGCTAAAACAGTGTGCATAATGTGTTAAAGTGAAGACGTATTTTGCTTGAAGGGAGTTTTATGTGTTTAGAATCCACGACAAAGTGATTTTCGTGTGTGTTTTTCTGCTAAATTACAAAGTGGAAAAAAATGTATTTTTTAGTATAAGCGTGTCTTTGTGACGATAGAGGGCTGGAAAAGCGATCATAGCCCAGGGACTCCCTAAAGAACTTCTGGATGTCGCCCGTGGAAACCCTTTGCCTGTGGTCTCCACTAGCAAAAACACTCAGAAACGGCAGAATTGCACACAAACCTTGGCAGTGAAATGAGGGAAAATCATAGCAGGACTTCTGGTTCAGCTCTTCTTCTTCTTTATATTTCTCCAAGTGACTGTGACAAGGTAGCAGCATAGTGTGTTTGCGTGTGTGAGGTTAGTATCTTCACACAGATATTTCTGTGAAAAGGTAATTGTAAAATACAGTGGAAATGGGCTTCATAAACCGTAAACATTAAAGATTTGGGCTTTTTGAATGCTCAAATGAAGGTAAGTACCTTAAGAAGTTATCTGAACTGCAAAAAGAAATGAACAAATGCCATCTGAAAACAATTGAAATGGTTTCAGGTTCCCAGGGCTGAAGCAGAATTTGATTATGGAGCCTATTTGCAGGTATGACTGTCACCCATCAGCCAGTAAAGTGGCACATTTTTGTGTATGTCATAGTGCGCCTGTAGATCCGTTCGGTTTACTTGTTGAATAAATGACACCAAGGAAAAAGTATTTTAAAAGGTGAAAGCTGTAAATAAATTATGGTGATTATGATATTGTTATGAATTACCTTTAAATTCCTCATTTGTTCTTGCAATGTTCAGATTACATTGTTTTAACACACATTCAGTGGAGTTGGGAAGCAGGGTCCAGGTTTAGTTTCTTACTTTCGTATATCTAAAATTTTCAATTATTTGCTCAGATTCATCAGCAACCAGTGTGATCCCCAGCTTAGCAAAAGCGACAGAAAAATATATTATAATACAGCATTATTAAATTCTGACACAGTTGTCAGTGGTTTTAATCTTACTTAAGTTGAAAGGCGTATTAACTAATTTTAGTTATTTGGGACTCAAATTCTTTTAATTCTGGTGTTTAAAAAATACTGAAGAAAATTTTAAGTTGGATCATTCATGATACATTTTACTACAAATTACAACAGAACAAGTTCTAATTCTTAGACTGGAGATAATTAAAGGACTCTTGGGGTTGCCTGCTGGTCCAAGGCCCTTAAGCAGTAGCTTAGTTCGCTTATGCCTTAGGCCATCTTTGCTTGTCCCAAACTGACAACTTTTCAAAGCATTTTGTCAGTGAGGCATCAAAACATAGCAAATGCATACATACATTTTAAATTAAGTTCTAAAGGTTTTTGATTTTAAATTGGACCCTGATATTGCACAAGAATCTGTCATTGCACATTTAAAATAAACTGTTTCTTTAGTTCATTTGACATAATAACACATTAAGCAAGCATTTCTAGTAACATATGATCCTAACATTTTATTCTAATCACAGTTGAGGCAGACTGCAGATTTAATGACAGAAAAAATATTATAAAGAATGCAGTGTCATCCTCTTTTAGAAGACAGAAGTTGTTCTTAGGTATTTTATTAAATAGAATACAATTGAACAGAATAAGCCTTTATTTGTCTTCTTATTTGGGAAATTCCCTGTAAATAAACAGGAAATTGAGATTTGAAGCAATAATAATAAGAAAAAATTGAAAATTAATTATAGCTTTGCAAGTAAACAATGGGAACATCTTTGTTGGCAGTACAGCAATCAAACCCTTCATGTAACTGCTGACCAGCTTTTTGAGGCAGGAAGGTCTCCTAACCAACACCTTAATCTTCAGCTACTTCTACAGATTCTCTGTCTGATTCAAGTCTGGACTCTGGTGGGTCACTCCAAAGCATCAATATTGCTTTCAGCCAGAAGAATAAAAAACAACTTGTATATGTATATATGGTCATGAAACAAACTCCACTTGTTTGTGTTGACACACAAAGCGCATGCTTTGTTTCCATTTCTGGAGATTCTAAGGTGTTTGTCTATTGTAGATGATGCTTGCCTCCTCTTTGCTCAATATGAAGTATTTTTCCACTCTCCAGACGTACTGTCCTGCACGGTTTATTTGTTTCTTTGCTCAAACACACCTGATTCATATAAATCACATCCTCAGCGGGTCATTGAGGTCAGAGGCCTGTTATGGACAAGTTGTTTTAAATCAGGGATGTCAAAAACATGGAGACATTTTAAATTTCAACAACTTAAAAAACAGAACTAAAGGACTTAGGGCTCACATACACACACACACACACACACACACACACACACACACACATACACACACACACACACACACACAGTCAGCATTTAAACATAAAAGCAGGAGCAATAATGCAATAAATACACACAATAATAATGCACCAAAAGTCTTGATTTACATTTGCTTCTGCTTTGGTTATGGGTGCAGTAGGCACATTGTATTTTTGGGTTATTCTTATTATGTTCATCCCTTTTGTTGTTGTTTGCCTGGTTCGCCAAACACAGAGGTCTGCAACCTGTTTCCTCCACTGCAACTGGGTTAGAAGGTCCAAAGAGCCATTTCCATAATGGTTGTTAATAACATTAGCTAAAATGATAATGATATCAACGATACCAACCATTGTTTTTGACTATAGATAGAATAAAAAATTCAGGTATTAGCCATTTTCTTCATGGAATTATTGCATTGAATTTCCACAAAAAAATGACAATGAAACTAGGCTACTAGTAATATTAATTTTAGATCTCTTTTTCTTGTCATTAGATTTTAAACTATGTTCCTGTTTTTACACAATTTTCCACAAATATCAGAAGAATTGTGTCTATCCTCTAGAAGTTTTGTTGTTTTTTTATTTTAAAACCTAAAACTAGAACAAAACGGAGGTTCTTTAAAATTGACAACACATTTCCAATTGTATATTTATACAAAATTATGAGTTGTCTTTTTTCAAAAGGTCATGTAACATTTGCGGCTCTTAACATTGTGTTTAATTTAGCTGGACTGAAGGTAAAAATGTCTTTTTGGATTGTAAAGGTTGCAGAGCTCTGCTCTAACCCTTTTTTTATTGCCTGTTTTTTTGTCAATGCCTGTATAATAGTAACGTGCCAATAATTCACAAAAAGTCAGCTGTACAACATTATATTTATATATATATATGTATATATATATATATATATATATGTATATATATATAAATATATATATACATATTTATATATATATATATATATATATATATATGTATATATATATAAATATATATATACATATATATGTATATATATATATATATATATATATATATATATATATATATATATATATATGTAAATATGTATATAGTTCATGTAGGGCATCATTTTTGTCTTTATGGTAAACTTGTAACTCGATCCCATTTTCCCATTTTTTACTCATTTAAACTGGCATCTTGCGTCATAATTTAATGAAATGCTTATAAATTTATTGAAAAGTGACTGTATTGCTATATGTAATTTTTTTAAGCCATTGTACATAAGAATATCGAAAGCCTTGCCCAGATGCAAAAATAAATCTATGTGTTACAGTTTCATAATTTGCTCAGTGACAATAGTGTTAAAGAAGAAGGTGAGCAAAGTGCATAAAAACGTGTAGTTGTGTGCTTCTGGGTGCATATTCATTAATTAAGTAGAGTTGAGATCTCAGCAGAAAATGAAGGAAACACTCATGTGGCTAAAAATGTTTTAAAAGAACAATGGTGAGAAAGAAGGGATGAAAGGAGGTGATTTACAGCATTAATCCATATTGAATTACATTGATAACATCAATTCTTCTCTGGTTTAAATTCCTTTTTTCCCCATTTCATTTCAAACATCCACTCAACTTATTGCTCCTTTTGAGTTTCAGATTAAAACCGGAGGTTGGAGTTTTGGTGAAGGGGTAATAGCTGCCATATTGATCGATACAGATTTATTTACAAACACAAAACTACTGATGAACAAACATTAATCAGTGCATTATTATTAGACTCTCTTTCCCTCTTATTCCTACTCTCCCTTTCACTGTTAATAGTGTAAATTAGCATATAAATGAGAGATAGTACGTGAATGAATCTGCCCTGCTTCAATCGGTCCATTGGGACATATGATTACCATTTTCACCTAGTCTTTTTACACACTCACTATGACTTGATTCCCTCTCTCTGTCTGCCTTATTGCTTTTTTTCCTCCCCAATATTTTCACTGCAGTTCATATTATTCCTTTATTCTTTTTGTGTTTTTATGCCCCCTTTTGCAGTAATTAATCAGTGCTGTGGAAGTGAGTTTTTCTGCTTGTGATTATTTGTTTACCAGGAAGTGTGTTCAGCCTGCCTCTGTGTGCAGTTAGTGTAAATGAACTTAATTGCTCCTGACTAATTAGCAGATGAGTCGAGGCATTTGGGGATCACATACCATACAGACGCACAAACGTTCCCATAAACATACTCACACACATTTATATGAAATCAGGCACAAAAACACACATTTCTTGCACCTCGTTTTATTTTGTGTTGTAAAGTGTTCGTCTTCAGCTCCTTCCCCCGTCTTTGCTTTGTGTCCCCAGACGGTTGAAGCGCAGCGATACGCAGCGGGAGGTGTTAATGATGTGAGGGCTCAGTGTTCTCTGCTGGGAGTGATCTGTTGTGTGTCAGCTTCTGTCTGTCACCACACAAATGAGAGAGAGAGAGAGAAAAAAACATCTTTATAGTTTCTATATGTGTGTATTTGTGCGTGAAGGTTTTTCACTTTCTAAATGTCTTTATCATTTATGAGTCACTTTCATCGGCTGTATTTACAGGTGAATCTCAGTAAGTTAAAAAATCTTGGAATATGTATTATTTTAGTCATTAAATACATGAAGTGAAACTCATAATGATATTATACTGATTAATTACACACAGAGGGATGTGTTTCAGACTTACTGTAGTTTCAAACTGAGAGGGCAGAGGAGAATGGCCAGACTATTCTGAGATGATAGGAAGGCAACGGTAGCTCAAACACTCATCACAGCAAAGGTATGCAGAATAATGTCTCTCACAACATGTTGAACCTTAAAACAGATGGACTACAGCAACAGAGGACCGCACCTGTCGGCTAAGATAACCTGCAAGAAGAAAACCAAAAACAGTAAGATAGTAGGGTCAGAATTTGGTGTAAAAACATGAAAACATGGATCCATTCTGCCTTGTATCAACTGGCTGCTGGTGGTTTAATTGTGTGAGGGGATATTTTCTTGCTATACTTTGGGCCCCTTGGTGGTAGAACTGGAGACACATCTATAGGAACCACGTGATACTTTCATGTCAATATGGATCAAAATCTCTGAAGAATGTTTTTAGATATCTTGTTGATTAGATGCCACAAAAAAATTACAGTGGAAAAGGGGATTTAGCCTAGTACTAGCAAGGTACCTAATAAAATGGCTGGTGAGTTTATATTGGCAGTTGCATAAAATGGGGCTCACTAGCTAAAGCAGAGATTGCTTTGGGATGCTGGATGTTTATTTAGCATAAACACGTTACAACGTAAAGGGTTTATACTTATTGACACTTTGTTTCTTAGCTGCTGTTACACTATTTCCTATGTTACAATGTATGCTGGCATTTTGAATAAGACCGAAGAAAATGGAGATTTTTTTTAACAACAAATTCACGTCACGTCTTTTAAGTACGTGTGATGCTTTTGATGTGAAAAGCATTACACCTTTGTGAATTGTTTTAATTATAATGATGACTGTGGAATTCACAGTGTTCTGCTGTGTTATGAAAGGGTACATTACTTTTCCGTGACCTCATGTTCTCATTTTATTTTATTTATTCTTATAATAAAGGATCACCTGACCTGGGTGCATTTGTGGGGTTTACATGACCTGTGAAGGCTGAGGCATGTGCGGTGGAATTATTCAACATGTCCAGAAAATCTTTGGGTGGTTTATCTGGTGTCCAATCATGTATGCTACAGTTTTAAATGTCATCCAATGACACTGAAATGAAAGGCTGATATGTAATAGTGTGACATGGTTTTAAATTTTGTTATAAAGAAATCGATTAAAAATGATTTGCCGGATTGGTTAAATCCTGGCTGCACAGTGAAGCAGTTGTTAGCACTATTGCCTTGCATCAAGAAGGTCCTGAGTTCAAATCCTGGTCTATCTGCATGGCGTTTGAATGTTCCCCCCTTGCATGCATGGGTTTTCTCCGGCTACATCGAACAGTCTAAAACAAATCCCTGTTGTATTAATTGGTCAATCTGAATTGCTCTTAAGTATAAGCGTGTGTGTACATAGCTGTGTGACACTGTTATGCCCTTTGGTCTACTGGTGAGCTGCCCAGGGTGCACCCTGTCTCTTGCCCACTGACCACTCGAGACAGGCAGCAGCCCCCCCCCCCCTCGAGCATGCAAGAATAACGTAGTATAGACAATGGATTAATGGATGCTTTTATCCTTAACTTTTGTAAAATCTACTTTCTCTAAGCAGACACAGGCTCATACAGTTTTGCTTTGCTTGCATCCTGGAGACAGCCTGAATCAACTTGGACACATAGGAGCTTGATGTGTCCATCATCAGGGTGATTAGTTACTGTTAATGTTTGGAACTGTGGTGCACGCTGACTTGCCATTTTCCCTGGAAAAATAGTCCAAACTGGCAACGGCTGATGCTGAAACACACATACACATACACACACACTCACGCAAACAGAACAGATGTCAGAGTAAACATCTAAAGAGTCTTAATTATTGCCCCATGAAGCCATTTTTTCCCGTGACTGAAAAATGAAGCCATGCCAACTGAAACACACGCTTTTTTTGGCACCTTGCTTTAAAGAGCGAAAACCTGATTTATCACTCCGAAGAACACAAGCGATTCTGTTTAAAGCAAACGTGAACATTTGATTCATGTCTTTATGTTTCTGGATATTTTTTTGTTTTGTCTCTGCAGCATGGATACAGTCAGTCTGCGCACACATTGAGGAAGAGGCAGGATGTTGCTGGAGTGAGTGAATTAAAGTGAATCACAGTGTGTTAGACTGTTGTCTGTTGGCTTCTCGTCAGACAGGAAGAGCATTTCAAGACATACACACTATAACACACACACATACACCGAGCCCTCATGATCCGACACCCTTTCAGAAATCCACATTAGACCCTATAATGTGATTCCTGCTTATCGTCTTACAAATCTAATTATGACACACCACTCATATTCAATATCACCAAACCTCCAGCCTTTTAGTTTGGCCTCTCAAACCACCGTGTAAAAGCTTCATCATGGGCCACACTGATGAAATTAGCCTCTATTATCCCCCCTCTCTCTTTCTCTTTTCTCTCTAACTCTCACTACTTCCATTCTGTCTTACTTGAAGGAGTGTGCAGATTTAATTTACAGCAGGACTCATGAGCCACTTAGTGCAATCCTTCTCCGTGTGCAAGGATTGATTGATTAGGTCTTATCTTGTTATCTAGGTCTGTGGTCGCTTGATAGGCCTGTTTGTTCTCTCACTACTTTTTCAGTCTCTTTCTCTATCTCTTTCCTCCATGTAATTTTATTCTTCTGTCTACTGTTCAGTGTGTGTGTGTGTGTGTGATGTGTGAGATGGCCTCCAGCTTCTTCGTCTACTTTCCCTCCAGTGAGCAGATCAGACATGGATAGAGACGGATTGTCTTGCAAGATCAGAATTAGGAAATTACATGTTTTACCCGTTGCAGCCCTACACCTCCCTCTCTGATGGCAAACTGCGAGCTGATACTGTTTCTGAGAATTTGCTCATGTGTCTCAGATGTAGCTAATGGCTGGCAAAATTAATACTTCATTGATGCTGTTTCAGTCAGAAAGTTATCAACATGTTCACAGAGAGCATCATGTTTGGTCACTTGAGTTAATTTGTTTCTAATATTTACCTAGCACTTACCAGCAAGTACTTGCTTTTAACTAAGAAGCACAGTGCCTTGTAAAAGTTAACATACCTATTCAAATTTTTCACATTTTGTCTCATAAAAAAACAGTACCTGCAGTGTATTTTATTAACATACTATATGACAAACCAACACAAAATAACACATGAAGTTGAATAGGCAGAACAAGTATTAATCGTGCACCCTACGAATCTGGCTTTCATTGTGAAGACAAGACAAAAGCCATAAGAAGTCTTGTTTGTGATATGTCTTCCACTGTGGAAGAAAGTGTTCTGGTCAAATGAGACCAAAACTGAATGTTTTTGGCCTGCATGCTACATTTTCTGTGTGGCAATCCCCATGGCAAAAATGGTGGTGGCAGCATCATGCTATGGGAATACTTTTGTAAAGCAAGAAAAAACAAAAGACTGGGTGAAAGTTCCCCTTCCAGCAGGGAAGAACTCTAAACATACTGCAATACGGCTTAGATCAAAGCATATCTTTGTATTTGAATGGCCTAGTTAAAGTTCAGACCTAAATCCAACTGAGAACCTATGGCAACACTTGGTGTTCACAGATGCTCTGCTTTCAATCTGAATGAGCTTGAGCCATTTTCTGAACAAGAATGGGCAAAATTTATGTATTTAGATGTACAAAGCTGGTACAAACAAAGACCAAAAAGACTTACAGCTGTATTTACACTGAAAGGTTTCACTAAGTGTTGGCTGAGGATGACCGAGTACCAACGTACACCACACTTCTTATTGGTTTAATTTGTGAAAAGATGTATGCTTTCCTTCCGCTTCACAATAGGCATGTTGTGTTGTTTTGTCACATAAAATCAACCTGAAATACAATGATGTTAGTGGTTGTAACATGATAACATGTCATGAAGCTCAAAGGGGTGTGAATACTTTAGCAAGTTACTGTATGGGAGGTGATGCTAAAACAATTTGTCTTTGGAGCTAGTTTTTTTTTTAGCAAATCTTAGCATAATTGTTTTACGTAACTCGCATTTTAAATTCCATTAATGATGATGAAAGTTTAGTGTTTGTTTGCTTTGAGTGAAAGGTCAGTGTTTAGTTTCCTCAAGATCAAATTCTCATGAATGCATCCATTACATTTCACCTCTGCCCTGCCAGTGGATGATTACTGCTATTTCTTTAAATTATCCTGTTTTTACTTTTTTAACTGTATTGCAGGGATTTGGTCTTTTGAACTGTAGTTTACCATAAGAGTAACGGTCAGATGTCACATAAATTTCTTAATGGGAATTAGGGTGAAGGGTTAAAGTTCTACCAATATTAATTATAGTTGCTGGGAGCAGCCAAAATACACCAAAAAGTAGGTTTATGAATCCAACAGATCATCATACACCCTCACTAGAATAAATTAACGCTTGTTACTGTTATACATCTTTTGCCCTAAAAGGATCAAATTCCTTTGAAATATAAAAAGGTCTCTGGATAAACTGGGCTGCTGTTGGTATTCATATAATCATAGTTAATTTTGACACAGTGGGCATCTTCAGCTTCCTTACCATCCCCTAATGATAATAGAGTGCATTAGTACTGGCTTTGATGGCTTCCAATTCATGCTCCCACAAACAAAGTCAGCCAAACAGCAGACACAGCTTCATCGGCTGATAGCAGAAGCAAAATGTAAACCCCAACTTTCCATTAGTGCTGAAAACAAGACAAAGCAAGCCAGAAAATCATAAGACTTTTGCTGAGTTTACTGGTGAAAAACTGCTCCATCCCTGCCTTTTTTTCTACAAGAGTTCCCATAAGCATTGTTCATTAGCTGATAGTTAGCACTGTGTACATGGTTATCTGAAAGTAATTGTAAACCAGGAGCTGCATCTTTTACAGCTGATACAGAATATAGATCTTACATCTTTACTCCTCACAGGTGTACAATTAAACCATTTCTAACATGTTTGGGATTGTTAGGTTTCTGTTACTCAAATGTGCTAATGCAAATGTGTTATCAATGTGATAACATGTCAATAATATGCATGCCTACTGTATTATATCATACACCCATAATAATCAGTGCTGGACAGAGAAGCTGGACAACGATTGATATCTGTGGATTCTAAAGCCATTGGCCTCTCAGCAAATAGGAGGAAATCAGCTGTTATGCTACAAGATGCCTACACATTTTTTATGTGTCCTATTTGTGTTGCTGTAAGTTTACCTTGAAACTAACAGGAATGTTGTTGTTATTCCTTGTGTTTTATTAAAGTAAAAAAATTGCTTTCAGGGAAGGAGAAAAAACCGATTTAGGCTTTAAAGAGGAGGAAGATCAGAAGGATGGACGTTTGGACCGAGCCAATGAACAGAACATATTCTCAAATAGGTTTATTTCAGGAACAAACACAGCATGCTTCTGATTTGCCTCCAGCCAAGCAGACTTCCTCACCCAGCCTCCACCCACATTTTTCCTGTAACTTCTCAGTCTTTTCATTTTCGATCTTGGTCCATTGTTGTCTTCAACCACATCAGGGTACTCTCCTTGCTTCCCTGTGTACTCCCTTTTTCACCACTGATAGTAGTCCAAGTCTAGATGTACAGTGCCTTGCGAAAGTACTCGGCCCCCTTAAGCTGGTCAGTTTTTTATTTGTTAAAAAAGTTTGACACATCCAATAAATTTCATTCCACTTCACGATTGTGTCCCACTTGTTGTGGATTCTTCACAAAAAATTAGAATTTTATCTCTTTATGTTTGAAGCCTGAAATGTGGCAAGAGATTGACCAGTTCGAGGGGGCCGAGTACTTTCGCAAGGCACTGTAATTGTTAAGATGTGTCTTTCTCCTGGATAATGCCTTTGAAGGAGCTTTTGCTGTCACTAAATATGTGTACTCTCTTCATTTTCCCCCATACAAAGTACTCATGGATCCCTTGCTTCTATGTTTTGTTCTCTCAAGTCCGAGCCAGCTACAGTAGATGATTTCTCTGGTTCTTTTTATCAGGTTCTAGTGGTGGTTTCTTCCTCTTTAAAGGAAGTAGTTCTCCACTGTTGCCACATGCTCAGGAAGGGGGTTTGCTGAAAAATGACATGACACAGTTGGATGGTCTTCTTCACATTAAACTCGCTTTAAGATATCAAATGAAATTGGCTGAATATGGTTTGAATTAAGGGCTGCACAGTGGTGCCGTTGGTAGCACTGTTGCCTTGCAGCAAGAAGGGCCTGGGTTCAATTCCCATCCAGGGGTCTTTCTGTGTGGAGTTTGCATGTTCTCCCTGTGCATGCGTGGGTTCTCACCGGGTACTCCGGCTTCCTCCCACTGTCCAAAAACATGCCTGTTAGGTTAATTGATCACTCTAAATGATCACTCTAAATTGCCCTTAGGTGTATGAATTAGTGTGTGCATGTTTGTCTGTGTGTTGCCCTGCAATGGACTGGTGACCTGTCCAGGCTGTACCCTGCCTCTCACCCATAGACTGCTGGAGATAGGCACCAGCTTCCCTGCAACCCACTATGGAATAAGTGGTAGAAAATGACTGACTGACTGGTTTGAATTAAACCATATGCAATTGGTTTAAAAAGGAATTTGGCTTGGATCAGATTACTTAACCTGAGTAAAAATGTGATCTGTAAGTCTTTTGAAGTGTCTTGAGATGGTATTTGTTGTAATTTGAAGAAGTAAGCATCTCCATTCACTCTCAGCTTTTTCCTTGCCCATCAATATGAAGAAGTCATCAGTTTTGAATAAGTGTTCCTGACCTTGAAAAATCATGATGATGAAGATATGAACTGTTTTGTTTTGACATTCTAAGATTTCCCTCTTGGAGCCTCCAGCCTGCATTCAGTGCCTCTTTTCTGGTTTGATATCTAAACTCACCTCTCTTCATGATGCCTGAACTGTACCCTTTCTCAACCCACCTTGCCTCTTTCCCCCACATTCATCAGTCCTGGCCACCTGCGCTGGTCCACCTTTTCCTCCTCCTCCGCCTGTGCTCATGCTTCCTCCTGTTTCCTCCACTTTTTTTCCCTGCCGTCTGCCCCTACCTGACTTGTAAACACACTCATTGACACAAACACACTCATCCACTAATGCACACCGAGAGTGAAGCGGCGGGTTCTCTCCTTAATGACGTCCTCCGAGTATAATTAGTCTGGCCAATTAACAGCAGTAACGATGCTTGCATTCATTATGTCAAATTACATTGTGCTGACAAAGTGTCAACTCAGCTACACTCACCTGCTGAGGGTGTCTGCATGTGTGTGTATGTGTGTATGTGTGCGTAAGTTTATTAAATCCAACTTCATCATCCCAGAGATGAACAATGTCCATTCTCATATATTTATTCAACACACACATTCAATTAGCACACTTGGCATAGATCTATTATTCTAGAGCTCCTTGTTGTGGGGAGGCTCTGGTGGTCAGGAATAAGACCTCTGGAGCCAGTTGGATCAGTACATCGCTTTATTAAATCATGGATATTGATTTTTTGTCTGCACACGTTTGTGTATGTGGCATTATTAAAGCCTATATATTACAAAGAGTTGGAACGGATGGTGGCGGGTGTGTGATCCGTGCAGCTTGAGATTTTGCACACACTCATTTGCATAATACCACTAAATGTGGGGAGGGGGGCGGGGACAGGGGAGACTGGAAGTAGATTCATCTTAATTAACATCTCAGGCCTCTTGAGGTGAACTACTCAGCTGGGGACAAAACAGCAGACAAAAACAGACAGAGGTAGAACATATACACACAATACTACAGCAGATACACAAAAGCTTTCTTCCAGCAACAAAATCTATTCTGCCTTAAAGTTGAACTGTGCTTAATTGATGCCTTGGAGGGGTAGGCACAATTAACTTGCCCCAGACCCATGTGTGTTTTATGTAGTGGTGGACAGTCAGTGCCTTCTAGGCACTGAGAAGGTCCTGAGAGAACTCAGGGCTGAAAAAAGTAAAAGGCTTTATTTTTGTTTTAACAAAGAAATATAATAAAACGTTTTTCTTTTCATTAATAGTACAAAACTAATTTAAACACTTGTTTCCAATCTTAGCACTGCATGGTAGAGTAATATTTTGTTAGAAAAACATATTTGCCACACATTTTTGTGTGTCCAGGACCTCCATCAGATCAATAATAACATAGGCATATAGTACGAGGGTGCTCTCATCTGATATGTTGGTTTATTGTTGTTTGGGATATATGTGGTCAGGTGCAATATGTGTTTTATTGAGCATTTGAGTAATATATGTATTTTTGCATTCACTATCTATCTATCTATCTATCTATCTATCTATCTATCTATCTATCTATCTATCTATCTATCTATCTATCTATCTATCTATCTATCTATCTATCTATCTATCTATCTATCTATCTATCTATCTATCTATCTATCTATCTATCTATCTATCTATCTATCTATCTATCTATCTATCTATCTATCTATCTATCTATCTATCTATCTATCTATCTATCTATCTATCTATCTATCTATCTATCTATCTATCTATCTATCTATCTATCTATCTATCTATCTATCTATCTATCTATCTATCTATCTATCTATCAGTTCCAGTCCTTCTGCGAAGACTTTCCCAAAAGGTTTTAAAGAGTTTTCTTGATCATTCTTCCAGAAGTGCATTTGTTAGGTCAGGCACTGATGTTGCACAAGAAGGTCTGACCTGCAGTCTGTTTTAATTAATGCCAGAGATGTTCTGTTGGGTTGTCAACTTCTTCCACACCAAACTCACTGATATGGACCTTATTTTGTGCACTGCTTCAGTAATGTTGCAATAGAAAAGGGGTTCCCACAAAGTTGGGAGCATGAAAGTGTCCAAAGCATCTCGTGGTGGTGAAGCATTAAACGTTCCTCTATATCTCCCTAGAACTCTCTAGAACCTGGCTAGGTATAACACCCTACTATAACTCTGGAGCCAAGCCAAGCTGAGCACCTGACAAAACGCCCAATGCCCTTATCCGCGACAACAGCCAAACCCAGACTTGTTCCTTTGGAATGCCAGAAAAGAAGCATGATTTGTCTATTAAGAAAACACATCTCCACTGTAGTCCATTGGTGGTGTGCTTTTCATCACTGCATCCAACTCTTTGCAAAGCATTTTGTGATGTAATGCTAGGATGCAACTGTTTGGCAATGGAAACGCTCTCAGTGTACTGTTCTTGAGCTAATCTGAAGTCCAAATAATATTTGGAGGTCTGTAGCTATTAATCCTGCAGAACGTTGGTGACCGATGTGCCTCAACTGATGCGCATCAGTCTCCCAACCAATATGTTGCTGACATTACCAATCGTGTCCACTTTGTTATATTACCACTAACAGTTGACAAAGGAATAATTTGTAGAGATAATCTACCACTGGTCTTATTGCACAGGTGGCATCTTATCACAGTGCCATGCTGGAAATAAATGATATCCTGAGAGCCACCCTTTGTTTCACAAATGTTTGTAGAGAAGAATTTTATACAGCTATGGACACACGAAGGTGATTTGGATGGGTGACCAAATACGTTTGGCAATACATTGTTGTTGGATTTGTTGATTGTTTTCCATGGGCTCAGAATATTCTTGCTGATGTGGTGATGATTTTGTCAGATGTACGGCATTCCTTGACAGAGATCCTTAATAACTCAGAAAATAATGTTAGATAGATACAATATACAGGTCCTTCTCAAAATATTAGCATATTGAGATAAAGTTCATTATTTTCCATAAAGTCATGATGAAAATTTAACATTCATATATTATAGATTCATTGCACACTAACTGAAATATTTCAGGTCTTTTATTGTTTTAATACGGATGATTTTGGCATACAGCTCATGAAAACCCAAAATTCCTATTTCACAAAATTAGCATATTTCATCCGACCAATAAAAGAAAAGTGTTTTTAATACAAAAAACGTCAACCTTCAAATAACCATGTACAGTTATGCACTCAATACTTGGTCGGGAATCCTTTTGCAGAAATGACTGCTTCAATGCGGCGTGGCATGGAGGCAATCAGCCTGTGGCACTGCTGAGGTCTTATGGAGGCCCAGGATGCTTCGATAGCGGCCTTTAGCTCATCCAGAGTGTTGGGTCTTGAGTCTCTCAACGTTCTCTTCACAATATCCCACAGATTCTCTATGGGGTTCAGGTCAGGAGAGTTGGCAGGCCAATTGAGCACAGTGATACCATGGTCAGTAAACCATTTACCAGTGGTTTTGGCACTGTGAGCAGGTGCCAGGTCGTGCTGAGAAATGAAATCTTCATCTCCATAAAGCTTTTCAGCAGATGGAAGCATGAAGTGCTCCAAAATCTCCTGATAGCTAGCTGCATTGACCCTGCCCTTGATAAAACACAGTGGACCAACACCAGCAGCTGACACGGCACCCCAGACCATCACTGACTGTGGGTACTTGACACTGGACTTCTGGCATTTTGGCATTTCCTTCTCCCCAGTCTTCCTCCAGACTCTGGCACCTTGATTTCCGAATGACATGCAGAATTTGCTTTCATCCGAAAAAAGTACTTTGGACCACTGAGCAACAGTCTAGTGCTGCTTCTCTGTAGCCCAGGTCAGGCGCTTCTGCCGCTGTTTCTGGTTCAAAAGTGGCTTGACCTGGGGAATGCGGCACCTGTAGCCCATTTCCTGCACACACCTGTGCACGGTGGCTCTGGATGTTTCTACTCCAGACTCAGTCCACTGCTTCCGCAGGTCCCCCAAGGTCTGGAATCGGACCTTCTCCACAATCTTCCTCAGGGTCCGGTCACCTCTTCTCGTTGTGCAGCGTTTTCTGCCACACTTTTTCCTTCCCACAGACTTCCCACTGAAGTGCCTTGATACAGCACTCTGGGAACAGCCTATTCGTTCAGAAATTTCTTTCTGTGTCTTACCCTTTTGCTTGAGGGTGTCAATAGTGGCCTTCTGGACAGCAGTCAGGTCGGCAGTCTTACCCATGATTGGGGTTTTGAGTGATGAACCAGGCTGGGAGTTTTAAAGGCCTCAGGAATCTTTTGCAGGTGTTTAGAGTTAACTCGTGGATTCAGATGATTAGGTTCATAGCTCGTTTAGAGACCCTTTTAATGATATGCTAATTTTGTGAGATAGGAATTTTGGGTTTTCATGAGCTGTATGCCAAAATCATCCGTATTAAGACAATAAAAGACCTGAAATATTTCAGTTAGTGTGCAATGAATCTAAAATATATGAATGTAGTTCTTCTTATTTTTTCATTGCTCAGCAATGCTGGGAGAAAACTGATGTTTGAAATCAGAAGGCTTGGTGGAATTGGTGGAATATCAAGCAATAGATATCCATAAATTATATTTGATAAAATGAAATTACAAAGAGAAAAGATTGAACTTGCTTACTGAAATGTTTTTAATACTTTGTACAAAAGCCTTTGTTGGTGATGACGGATTCAAGACACCTCCTGTATGGAGAAACTATTTGCATGGATTGCTCAGGTGTGATTTTGGTCAAATCGTCCTCACAAACAGTCTTCAAATCCTTAAGGTACCATGGGCCCTTCCATGAACTCTGAGCTTTAGTTCTTTAGCAGCTTTATTTTAGCTCCCTGAAAACAGTTGAGAGTTTTCTTGGCCTGGAGCAGCATAGTTTAATCAAGAATTTCTCAGTACATTTGTCTATTCATCCTTCATCCTTATATTAATTTACTCTAAGTGGCTGTATTGTTTTCTAATTACTGATAGATGTCAACTAATGGTATGACTTCCTGCCTTTTTGTCCCCCTTTTCCCCTATGTAATTCTATTTTATTACGCATATCCTAATTTATGTATATCTATGAAGTTGCTAGTTCTGTGCTGCAGCATGGGACATTATCTAGGGACATAAATCTTTGCATTTTAAATGTATTGTTTTTTTATGCCAAGCCCTGTAAAATACTTATCAGATATCTACAATGCACATCAATTAGAACCATAACAGTTAAATGAATCAGGGATTCATTGTCATGGTGGAGTTGTGCAAAAGGCTTGTCAAAATGAAGCCTTGTCCAGAGCAGTAGTCAGCCATCTTAACACAACCCCTGTCTAAAAACCTTCATAGCAGGTCAAGTAAATGCTATATGGAAAGCTGAAATGCTTAATTAATTTTGTTCATTATAACTATGCATGTTGCAACATAAATCATGTTTAGCAAAACTATCAGATGTTGGAGTGCAAAAATCCAAAACAGGATTGACTTAGACTGCTATGAAATTATAAAGGTTTGAGCTGTAGTGTACATGGCTAAACTCTCCTCCAGAAAAGGCCCCATTAATACTAGCTGTTGTCTTGAGTGCAATGGGAATTTCTCCCCAGTTCACTCCACATAGATACTAGCCTCTTTCACAAAACAATTGAAGACGGGACATATACTCTCTAAGTTTTTTTCCGAAAGGAACACTAACGCTGTTACATTTTTGAGAAATGTCAAAAAGGGATTGTCTCCTAAACCCACCTACAGATTATCCCACCTTTGGCAGAAACAGCTGCCATTGAACATTTTGGTAACTGGTAATGAGTCTTTTACATTTCTGTAGAGGAATTTTGTACTGCTCATCTTTGCAGAATTGTTTTAGTTCAGACACATTTGAGGGTTTTTAAGCATGAACACCCTGTTTAAGGCCATGCCATATTATTCCAATGGGATTCAATTCCATATTTTAACTAGGCCACTCCAAAACTCTCATTTTGTTTTGAAGCGTTCAGCTGTGTTGCTGGGGTTCCACCAGTAACAGTTTTTTGTCACAGAATGATGGCTGGACATTCTCCTTCAGGATTTTCTGGTAGAGCAGAATTTATGAATCCACCAATTACACCAAGTGATCCAGGTCCTGAAGGAGCAAAGCAACCCCAGACCTTTAGACTACCACACTACTGTAGGTATGGTGTTATTTTCTGAAATGCTCTTTTAGTATTCTGCAATATAATGTATTCTGTAATGTAATGCACATCTACCAAAAAGTTGCACTTTTGCTCCAATCCACAGAATGCTTTCCCAAAGATCTTGGGTTTATCAAGATGCTTTTCTAACAAATGTGAGACGGCCGTTGTCCTTCTTTTGCTCAACAGTGTTTGTTGCACCATGCCATTTTTGACCAGCTTCTTTTTCATTGGGTAATTACAAGCATTGATCTTAAGTTAAACAAGTAACACCTGCAGTGCTCTGTTGTTGGTTTTTATGTGACAATCAGGCATAAGAACTTTTCATATTTTGTTTTAGTAACTGTGCTGCACAGTGGCACAGTTGGTGGCACTGTTGCCTTACAGCAAGAAGGTCCTTGGTTCAACTCCTGGGCGGGGGTCTTTCTGCAAGGAGTTTGCATGTTCTCCCTATAAATGCATGGGTTCCCATTCTGTGCATGGTTGTGTGTCCCTGTGTTGCCCTGTGATGGACTGGTGACCTGTCCAGGGTGTACCCTGCCACCCATAGACTGCTGGAGATAGGCAACATCTCCCCCGCAACCCAGTATGGAAGAAGTGGTATAGAAAATGGATGGATGTTTTAGTATCTTCTTTGGAAATCTTTTTAGTGAAGGCAAAACCACATAAAATTATATCCCAAAGGAATATGAGTACACTCAGTTATCGTTCAGATAGATTCAAATTTAGGTATATTGCTTCTTGTGTGCCAAAAGATGCACATAAATACAGACTTTATCTAAGCAAAGGACAAGGATCTGAGCAGTCCTCTGATAGGCAATTAGCTTGCGGAGCAACACAGACAAGTATGCAGAGGCCTTGACAAACATACTAACCCAAATACACACATACACTCTCACACACTCATACACACATGTGGAAGTGGCTGAGCTGGCTTGCGCTCTTGATAGGCAATTAACTTTCCTCAAACACCTCATCAGCCTGTGAATAAAAATCCCCCTTTAATCGGACACACAAACACGCACACACACGTGCTCACAGCTTTGCATATGCAGCGTTCATTGCAGCATTGACATGCAGTGTGAGTGCGAGAATCTGTTCCCACTGCAAGTCTCTCAGCATAGCTGTATTTCAAATGCACATACACAAATCCGTGTATATGTGCTCGTCTGAGGGATCAAGGGTGCAGATGACTCGTCAGGAGTCCTGCTGAGTTAAGTAATCACACTCGGGTGTTTAATCACTAACGAGAACCTGATGATGCTCTTTAATTAACACATCACTAATTGAAGAGGCCTGGTGAAACAGCCTGCCTGTTTTTTTGAATAATCAAAGAGAAAGGATTGTGAGCAAGGAGCTTCCAGCTGCAGCTGATCAGAAGGATCTTTTTCATCCTGGAAATGATTAAAGAAGAGGATTACTGCTTAAAAAAACAGCAGTGTTATGGAGGTGTTTTTTGATCACTGTGAATAATGAAAGCAATGCAAGAAGCTTATTTAGTATAATTCTGATTTCTTCAGATGATTATCTTGAAAGCTAATGGAGAAGTGACACACAAACGCTATTTTTGTGGCCAATAACATGTAGATTATTAGCAAAGAACAGGCTGCCAAAACATAATACAAGACATTGGTGTTACCATTGAGAAGAGGTCTTAGGTAGTGATCGGCCAGAAAACTGCAATCGGTGCACCCCTAGTTTTAAAGTTGAAATCAGCTTTGCAGTGAATAAGGCAATGCACCTGGAAGAGAGACTACACTGAAACTAGAACAGTGGTCTCCAAACTTTTTACCATGTGGGCCAAAATAGGAAATTTAAAAGTCATGGAAAACATTATTTTCTTTTAATCGATTTCAGAGGCTGACATCACAATCTTTGAATGACTCTGGACTGAATTTGATTATCTTCTACAAAATCTCCAGATAACTCCAGATACAAGCTTCTTAGACAAGATCCCATATATATATATATATATATTATTTTTTACCTGCACCATAATAAACTAAACTTTGAATATTTTATTGCAACAAAATTTAGTCTTATTTTTGGAGAAAAGGGATCTTTTAATCAAGCATGTAAAAAAGTTATTTATTTAGCATTTCACACAGATGAGAGACACTTGGGGATTCATTATGTGAAGAAAGTGAGGAGTGTGATCTCTTTCCTGAGTCTGTTGCATGTGGACTTTTCATTGCCAGATACAGTACCAAGATATAGGACTAAATCTGACTTAATCTTAACAATTATTTTTACTATGGGTTTTTATCCCCACATTCAATGTATGTAATCAAGTTAAAGACTGCATTTCTCCAGTTATTTTTTGGTTTCAGATTAAGCTCCTGTATTAAGAAATAAACTTATTTGAAGGTTTTTACACATCTTTACCAGGGGTACAAATACACACGTGGACAAAATTGTTGGTACCCCTCAGTTAATGAAAGAAAAACCCACAATGGTCACAGAAATAACTTGAATCTGACAAAGGTAATAATAAATAAAAATTTTATAAAAATGAACAAATGAAAGCCAGACATTGCTTTTCAAACAGGCTTCAACAGAATTATTTAAAAAAATAAACTCATGAAACAGGCCTGGACAAAAATGATGGTACCCTTAATTTAATATTTTGTTGCACAACCTTTTGAGGCAATCACTGCAATCAAACGATTCCTATAACTGTCAATGAGACTTCTGCACCTCTCAGCAGGTATTCTGGCCCACTCCTCATGAGCAAACTGCTCCAGTTGTCTCAGGTTTGAAGCGTGCCTTTTCCAGACGGCATGTTTCAGCTCCTTCCAAAGATACTCAATAGGATTTAGGGCTCATAGAAGGCCATTTCAGAATAGTCCAATGTTTCCTCTTAGCCATTCTTGGGTGTTTTTAGCTGTGTGTTTTGGGTCATTATCCTGTTGCAAGACCCATGATCTGCGAATGAGACCAAGCTTTCTGACACTGGGCAGCACATTTCTCTCTAGAATCCCTTGATAGTCTTGAGATTTCATTATACCTGCACAGATTCAAGACACCCTGTGCCAGATGCAGCAAAGCAGACCCAGAACATAACAGAGCCTCCTCCATGTTTCACAGTAGGGACAGGGTTCTTTTCTTCATATGCTTAAATGTTTCCGTCTGCGAACATAGAGCTGATGTGCCTTGCCAAAAAGTTCAATTTTTGTCTCATCTGTCCATAGGACATTCTCCCAGAAGCATATAGTTTGACAAAATTTGCAACATGTAGTTTGGCAAATTCCAGTCTGGCTTTTCCATGATTTGTTTTCAACAATGGTCTCCTTGGTTGTCTCCCATTAAGTCCACTTTGCCTCAAACAACGTCGGATGGTGCGATCTGACGATGATGTTCCTTGAGCTTGAAGTTCACCTTTAATCTCTTTAGAAGTTTTTCTAGGCTTTTTTGTTACCGTTCGTATTATCCGTCTCTTTGTTTTGTCATTAATTTGCAAGTGTGCAACTGTTGTCACAGGAACATGAAGCTGCTTGGAGATGGTCTTATAAACTTTACCTTTAACATGCTTGTCTATAATTTTCTTTCTAATCTCCTGAGACTCTTTCCTTCGCTTCCTCTGGTCCACGTTGAGTGTGGTACACACCATATCACCAAACAGCACAGTGACTACCTGTAGTCCTATATATAGGCCCACTGAATGATTACAAGAATGTAGACACCTGTGATGCTAATTAATGGACACACTTTGATTTAACATGTCCCTTTGGTCACATTATTTTCAGTGGTACCATCATTTTTGTCTAGGCCTGTTTCATGAGTTTATTTTTTAAAATAATTCTGTTGAAACATGTTTGAAAAGCAATGTCTGACTTTCATTTGTTCATTTTCATAGAATTTCTTTTCATTATTACCTTTGTCAGATTCAAGTTATTTCTGTGACCGTTGTGGGTTTTTCTTTCATTAACCGAGGGGTACCAACAATTTTGTCCATGTGTGTAAGTGTCATGCATGCTATTAATCCTGGGAATATAAGATATTTTATGGGTATTATGGAAGAGACAAATAACTTTAGAATACTTACAGCACTCTCAACATCCCCTCTTACACTTCCATTGCATTTTTCCAGCCACTGAACGCCAAGAAACAAGCTAGAGAGCCTTCACAACCCCCTTTTATACACAGATTTTCATGACTGGAAGCAGGAACAGGATTTGACCATAAGGGTAAAAAATATATATATTTTTACGTGAGGCAGATAGATTCTAACATTTCTTTTAAAGAGATAAGAAAACAGAAAAACGTTCTCCAGTCACAAACACCGACCGCACCACCTGAGGAGAGTAGTGTTGGAGGGTATTTCTGGTGAACTTTAAAATGGTTTATAGAGCTATAGGAAGGAGCGTGGCAACACTGAGGCAGGGATCTAGTATTTCTTCTTTAGGGAGGGCGGTTGCTAATGAGGATTATTGTTTTCAACAGGAGGAAGGCAACTAAGCTGAGCACCATCAAACCGATTTAGTTCCTGGCTTTTTTACAGGGATTATGACACAATGTTATTGTGATGCCAATTGTTGCAGCAGTGAGAATGCCAAAGCTGTTCTCGTCTGTTTGTTTTACTGTGCACTGCCAAGAGGTTTATATTTGTAGTTTTAGTGATTGCGGTTTCAGGTTTCACATTTTAGCAAGGTAAATGTCAACATGCCAGCATCAACAGCGCACCTATAGATCCTTTCTCTATTTCCTCAAGAGAAAAATTAACAGAACGTTTTCCTCATTCTCCTTGCCGCTGCTGCCTGTTCATAGGTTGCACATGGAAAAAGGACACATGTTTAAACAGAGGAGAGCTTTTCAGAGATAATTAAGAAGGACTGTACAGGCAAACTGAAGACAGGAAGGATTGGGAGCAGAGAGGATAACAGAGGAGCGAAAGCTACCTTTGTTACATCTTGAACAAGTGGATCAACTCTGCTTCTCAGATGCTATGAATATGTATTATATGAGGTTATTCATCTACCGCAATTGTTTCTCTTTAAATGATGTCCCAGCTGAAGTACACAGAGGGAAGACAAAAGAAAATGGCTCCAAATAAAAATGTAACAAAACAAGAGCAAAACTGAGCAGTTCTTTTTATGTTCGAGCGGCTTCTTTTGTGACGTTAAAGAAATCTTCAGAAGGTACTTGCCTTCATTCAGAACAAATTAACATCAATTTGAATAATCTGATTATTCTCCTACAATCTTCACAGTTCCCAGTGAACAAAAAAGGTATGTATGGTTTAAATGTCTTTTACATACACCAGTAATTCACAAGAATTAAAATGAGAAATATAAACAGAAAATAGGTAACAAGCTAATTAGGGAGTTTATTGCTGGTGGCTACTTAAGTCAGCTGTGTTGGTTAACACAGAACATCCACCCATAGATTTTTTTGTTGTTGTTGTGAAATACGGATTTCTATTGTCACCAAGAATATAATTTAACATTTTCACAAAATAAGTTAAATTAGTCACGTTTAGGATTTTTGAGATTGGGATAAACCACTGAACATATTTCCATTGTATCTTTAACAAGCTTGACACAGGCAACATTCAATGTTTGAGTATATCTGCTCTCTGAATTTCCAAATTAAACAAAATAAAATTTTTAAATTCTCTGTTTAGTCTCAACTAAGAGAACTGTTCACATGGGCTGCCAGACATCCAGCAAGTTTGTGAACTCTTTATGTTTTGAAATCCAGGGAAGAGTTTGCTTTGACTCAATCTATGGTCCTTCAAGGCCATTTGGAGCAACATTAAAAAATAGTTCTCTAGGTTAAAGTTCACATCTGATGTGCTTGAGCGTCATTACATTGATGATGCTACAGCATCCTTTGGTTGGCAAGAAAGCCTAAGGTCTTTTCAAGGAGACACTTTTGACCCCCCTGCTACAAAATAAGATTGATCTAGAGCTGTATAATATTTAGATCTAGTGACTGGGCAGGCCTTGGGAGATGTTCAACTTCACTTTCATGTTCACCAAACCAATCTTTCACCAGTCTTGCTGTGTGTATTGGTGCATTGTCATCCTGATACACGGCACTGCCTTCAGGATACAATGTTTGAACCATTGGATGCACATGGTCCTCAAGAATGGTTCGGTAGTCCTTGGCATTGACGCGCCCATCTAGCACAAGTATTGGGCCAAGGGAATGCCATGATATGGCAGCCCAAACCATCACTGATCCCTACCCATGCTTCACTCTGGGCATGCAACAGTCAGGGTGGTACGCTTCTTTGGGACTTCTCCACACCGTAACTCTCCCAGAGGTGGGGAAAACAGTAAAGGTGGACGCATCAGAGAACAATACATGTTTCACATTGTCCACAGCCCAAGATTTGCGCTCCTTGCACCATTGGAACCGACATTTGGCATTGGCATGAGTGACCAAAGATTTGGCTATAGCAGCCCGGCCGTGTATATTGACCCTGTCGAGCTCCCGATGGACAGTTCTGGTGGAAACAGGAGAGTTGAGGTGCACATTTAATGCTGATGATTTGGGCAGCCGTGGTTTTATGTTTTTTGGATACAATCCGGGTTAGCACCCGAACATCCCTTTCAGACAGCTTCCTCTTGCGTCCACAGTTAATCCTCTTGGATGTGGTTCGTCCTTCTTGGTGGTATGCTGACATTACCCTGGATACCGTGGCTCTTGATACATCACAAAGACTTGCTGTCTTGGTCACAGATGCGCCAGCAAGACGTGCACCAACAATTTGTCCTCTTTTGAACTCTGGTATGCCACCCATAATGTTGTGTGCATTTCAATATTTCGAGCAAAACTGTGCTCTTACCCTGCTAATTGAACCTTCACACTGTGCTCTTAGTGGTGCAATGGGCAATCAATGAAGACTGGCTACCAGGCTGGTCCAATTTAGCCATGAAACCTCCCACACTAAAATGACTGTCACGGTTCTGTCAAGGTTTACTTGGAATTGGACCCCAGAATGCAGACGAGCAGGCAGCGTGATGGTAAGTGAAAAAAAAGAGGTTTAATTACGAAAACTCACTCACAGCAGGAGGCAGGAACGAAAGAAACGGGCAGGCCAGACAGGCATGGCGTGATCAAAAAAACAAGACATGAGCATGAGCATGAAAGATGTTTCCGTGAAGACAAACATAACAGGTGTGAATATATGGCGTGAAAACCAGGTGGAGTAAGGAGACAGATTAACTTGAAGCAGGTGAACTGAATAAACTTAATTAACAGAACAAAACGTGACTGGAGCAAAACAGAGACTCTTGAACACAAACTAGAAAAACATGAAGCAAAAACATAACCAGATCCGAAAACCAAACTTGACAAAACATGAACAAGACGACAAAACAAAAGCATGACCAGGAAAATAAACAGAAACATGATTCAAAACTTGAACAGTGAAAAACATAAGGAACAACCCCGAAACCAAAAACCAAACAACCCTACATCATGACAATGACGGGTGTTTCAGTTTCATTGTCCAACCCCTGTATGACTCCTTGGACTTAACAAGCCAGCGTAGCGAATGTAATGAAGAGTGAATGCACTGAAGACATTTCTAATCCACCGTCTTTTGCTTAGCAACACTGCTGCCAGCATGCTGTGGGTCAGGACACGCAGAGCACATCATCCCCTTCGACTTGCAGCATGCTTTCGCCCATGCTGTTCCAAATTTAGAGATAGAACGTTACAAAACTTGCATTGAATGAGCTTTGCTTGACACTGTAATAACTGCACAAATATGCAGAACAGAAATGCAGCAAACATTGCTTCCATGAAAGGTTTCTTCCAAGGCTCATTTCTGTCCAATGGGAACAATGATCATCACACACGTGGCTTTGTTTACAATTATACTTCACTTGCAAAAAGTACAATGTTAAAGCGAACCGCACAAAAAGCAAAAAAAGTCCAAATGAGCAGACCAAAGGACTATCCTGGTGTGAATACACCGTTAGTTAAGTTACAGTAGCATTTAGCAAACTCCACATGTTTACATTTATGATGGTGGAGCCAAAAAGGGTTATCAATGGCATACTTTCAAAAGAACCTGTTGGCATGTTCATGACCTCTAACTGTCAGTATGGAGATTTGGTCACCCCAGTATGCCACTTTGCCACCTGTGAGCTTTGGAGACCTTTTTGAACTCCCTTTATCATCCTCCTTTTGTCTGTGGTTTCAAGATAAAATTGGGTCCTTGTCTGGCTTTGTTTTTCAGATGTTTTAAACATTTTAATCATTGCACGTTCTGTTGTATTTCCCATTTTGAATAGTGGCTAAGAGAATAGGCCTTCTTGTCACACCCTATTTATACCTCAGGGAAACAACAAGTTGTGGCTCAAAACATTTGCTCCCTTAATCAGCCTAAAAACATCAATTTATCAAATACTGCTTGTTATATCCTTGCACTTTAGAGGTAGCAGCACAGCAAGATAACCAATCTTTCAGTCTTACAAACCATACCATTATTTTACTATCTCAGTTGTATCTTTGCCTTTATTGAGAACTGAATGGTTTGATAATATGTTTGAACAGTTACACTCCAGAGAACAAATATCACCCAGTAACAGATTTCACTTAAATGTTTTAGATTATACAAATATTTTAATATCAGCTTCTCAATATTATCATCATCATAGTGTCTAATTTTTTGTTTGATGAAGACCAAGTTAATATTTTGAAGCCTAAATTTGCAGAATATATCATCTTGGAACCTTTAATTAGTCTGCGTATCTTTTGTACTGGAAAGTTGGAATGTTGTTGAGCTGGGAATTAAACCAAAGTTAACAGTTTTATTTTTACCTGATTCATGTTTGTTCGGTGTATTCTGAAATGGTTTTCTCTGGGCCATCTTATTCAGACTAAAAGCTATGCAACCAAAGTTAATTTAGGTGGAAGAAAATAAATGTTGCCTCTGATAAAAAAGTATTTGAATTTTTAGACAAATTTACTCATCATGAAAGAGGATTTAGTCAGAAATGTTAGATTTGACATGAAAATGTGGCATTTGCCAATGTTAACAATTTCTTTATTAAGCAATGTTCACACACTGAACTAATCTCTTTTTGTGTGCAAAATAAAGTTATATAATTGCACTTAAACACCAGAGCCCAGCCGGAGCTCTCTCTTCACCACAACGGACTGGTACAACGTCCCCATTATTGCGGCAGCCGCACCGATCCGTCTGTCAATCTCCGATCTCGTGAACAAGACCCCAAGATACTTGAACTCCTCCACTTGGGGCAGGAACTCTCCTCAAACCTGAAGAGGACAAGCCACCCTTTTCCGATCGAGAACCATGGCCATGGACTTGGAGAAGTTGATCTTCATCCCAGCCGCTTCAGACTCGGCTGTGAACCGCCTCAGCTCATGCTTGACTAGAGGGGTCCAGCAGGACCACGTCATCTGTAAAAAGAAGAGACGAAGTCCATTGGTACCCAAATCAGACCCTCTCCGGCCCTCCGCTGTGCCTAGAAATCCTGTCCATAAAAGTTATGAAGAGGATCGATGACAAAGGGTAGCCCTGCTGGAGTCCAACATGCACCGGGAACAGGTCCGACTTAGTGCCGGGAATGCAGACCAAACTCCTGCTCCACTTATACAGAGACCGGATGGCCCCTAATAAACAACCTCTGACTCCGTACTCCTGGAGTCAGAGGCCGTTTTTTTCTTGCTCTGCTCTCGGTGGAGAACGCATGTGTTTTCTCTCCCTCCCTCTTGCCTGCTTCTGCATTTGCTTTTGTCTATGTTTTTCTCAGAGCCTCAATTTACATATCTTCCAAACTTGCAAATTATGGATTTGGTCAGCTGGTCTCTCAACGCAATTGATCAAATTGTTTTCACGGGATGACAGGGTAAAGGAGAACCCTCTTGCCCAGCCGGTACATTCTTCTCTACATTCTTCTCTGGATGCACAATGGATTCCTGGCAACAGTGGAAGATTGTGTGCTTGACTGCAATGTCGGTTGAGGATGCAGAAGATGTTTATATATTTGGATTTTTGAAAACAGGATTTCTGCTTTTTGGAGCCGGCGGTTACCTGACTTATCGAGTGAGTACCAAAACGTGGACAGCTGTTCAAAGCATCCCAAAGCTGCCTGCGATGCTGGATGGAATCTGCAGAGCGATCAATGCTCAGACTGAATTGTTAAGAGAGCTAAACCGCAAGCTGGACACGATTCTTGAACAGAATCGTAGCCTGGAAGCAGCTTTTGGACTCAGAGGTGAAAGGATTTAATCATGGAGAAGGTTGTTCACTCCAGAACTGCGGGAAAGTCCCAGAAATTTGGATATTTGGATTTGCAAT
This sequence comes from Girardinichthys multiradiatus, assembly GCF_021462225.1. Classification (NCBI taxonomy): domain Eukaryota; kingdom Metazoa; phylum Chordata; class Actinopteri; order Cyprinodontiformes; family Goodeidae; genus Girardinichthys; species Girardinichthys multiradiatus. The sequence goes on along the minus strand of NC_061798.1, from coordinate 39,051,840 downwards.
TGAGAGATAACAGTAAAAACTTTTGTAGTGGTTGGAAATCCACACAACTGCTTGAACCAGAACACTTATTGTTTTTCTAAATCTGGTGCCCCAACGTGGCTTTGGCAACTTCTGCTAGGTGGCTATCGACAAAATATCTCCTGGATGTTATGTAAACATGGCGCTCTTTCCCAGCACTCCCGAACAGCTGTGACCCAGATAAGACTTTGCGGCCGATTGAGAAAACTCCCATCTCTCTCCTTAAGGACAATGGTGCTCTATCTGTGTTGACAGTCTAATTCTTGCACACACACTCGCAGTTATATATTCGCACCCCCATGATTCCACCGCACTCTTGCAAAATCTTTTCTTCTTGTGTGTTGTTTAGCCCTGCACCTAATTGCGTGATTTCATTACTTTTTCATAGATTTTTTGTTTTATCAGAAGGATTACCAGCGAAAACCAAACACCTCGGTGACTTCTGCCTGGGTGATGAAAGAGTCCAACCCTGGGTCCCCAGCCTCTGCTTCCACCAGGGAATGCGTGATGGCAGGATCGAGGAGATCCTAGAAGTATTTCTTCCACTGCCTGATAATGTCTCTAGTCGAGGTTAGCAGCTCCCCACCCACACTGTAAAACTTGTTGGTGAAGCACTGCTTCCCTCTTCTGACTGTTTGCCAGAATCGCTTCGAGGCCATTCTGGCAAACCAGTCCTTCTCCATGGCCTCACCGAACTCCTCCCAGGCCTGAGTTTTTGCCTCTTTCACAGCCCAGGCCACAGCACGCTTGGCCTCACAATACCCCTCAGGAGTCCCACAAGCCAACCACAGCCAATAGGACTCCTTCCTCAGCTTGAAAGCATCCCTTACTGCCGGTGTCCACCACCGGGTTCAGGGATTGCAGCCACGAGAGGCACCGCAGACCTGACGGCCACAGCTACGGGCAGCAGCATCGACAATAGATGTGGAGAACATGGTCCACTCGGACTCTATGTCTCCAACCTCCCCCGGAATCTGGTCAAAGCTCTCCCGGAGGTGGGAGTTGAATACATCCCTGGCCGAGGGCTCCGCCAGACATTCCCAGCAGACCCTCACTATGTGTTTGGGCCTGCCAAGTCTGTCCGGCTTTCTCCCCTTCCAGCCGATCCAACTCACCACCAGGTGGTGATCAGTGGACAGCTCAGCCTCTCTCTTGACCCAGACTGTCCAAAACATGCCGCCGAAGGTCTAACGACTCAACAACAAAGTCGATCATTGACCTCCTGCCTAGGGTGTCCTGGTGTCAAGTGCACTGATGAACACCCTTATGCTTGAACATGGTGTTCATTCATCCGTGACTAGCACAGAAGTCCAATAATGAAATACCACTCGGATTCAGATCGGGGAGGCCATTCCTCCCGATCACACACCTCCAGGTGTCCCTGTCATTTCCCATGTGCGTGTTGAAGCCCCCCAGCAAAACATGCGGCCGAAGGTCTGATGATACGACAACAAAGTCACTCCACTCCAGGCCACTCTAGAGTAGAAGAGAGTCCAGCCCCTCTTGAGAAGAGCCCATGCTGTGCGCCGAAGCGAGCCTAACTATTTCTGGTCGATATCTCTCAACCTCCCGCACAAGCTCATGCTCCTTCCTCCCCAGCAAGGTGACATTCCACGTCCCTAGAGTCAGCCTAAGCATCCGGAGATCGGGCCGCCGAGGTCTCCACCTTCGTCCGCCGCCCAATCCTCTTTGCACCGGCCCCTCATGGTTCCCCCTGCAGGTGATGGGCCTACTAAGTGATGGGCCTCTCGTTCGGGCTTGGCCCAGCCGGGTCCCGCGAGGAGCCACCCAGCCACCAGGCGCTCTCCGATGAGTCCCAACCCCAGGCCTGGCTCCAGGGTGGGACCCTGGCTCCGCCGTACGGGGTGATGTCACGTGCCTCGATTGTATGGTCCTCATGAAGGTGTCTTGAACTGCTCTTTGTCTGACCCATCACCCAGAGCCTGTTTGCCATAGGAGACCCTACCAGGGGCATTTAAGCCCCAGACAACATAGCCTCTAGGATCATTCGAGCACTCAAACCCCTCCACCACGTTAAGGTGGCGGATCAAGGAGCGGTTGTTCATTTATATTACTTGAATTTTTTTGGTATTGTTAAGAGTAATATTAAATATTTATATTTAATAGTTCCTACTGTACATTTAAAAAAAAAAAAAACCTTCTCATATTTTATATGACTGTCCTTTTTGCTTCAGTCATTGCAATAAACACTAAAAACAATGATTTTCACACAGAACCGTGTTTTGAGCCAGTAAGGGTGTTAGATCTAAAATGCCGCTCCTTATTCCCATGTCAGGAGAATGAGAGAAACACATCACATAAACACAATAATGTAGGTAGGATTTACCTGAGGGAAACAGGGGACAAGGGGCTAATTAGTGATGATGAGAAGTTAATTTAGTCAGACACTTCTGGTAATAATGTGTCTTCATTTCTCCTCTTCTCACTTTCACTCTCCTTGCAGTGCTGTTGCCCACTCTGCATATTCCTCTATACTTTCCATCCCCCCAATTTTCATCTGCAGACAAGGTGTCAAACGTCCTGTTCTGTCCTCCTCTGTCCCCTTTAACGTGTCTCAGAGTTTCCCTCCATCACAGTTTTATTCTTTAGAGACCGCAGTGGCTGCAAAGCAGTCGAAATTGTCAAGTAGACTAAGTGGGAAATCACATTATTTTCTGCTTTGACATCGATGAGTTGTACTTTGGTGTATGTAGGTGTGCGAGCAAATGGATGAGAAGGTTCCTGAACTAAATGTTTGCTTGCAGGTGAGCCTATTGTTGACAGATGGTGTTTGTGAGAGAAGCTCGCTGCCTGCAGAGTCTCGCACCATGAAAATCCTCAAGCAAATGCAGACGGGCCCGCTGTACAAACACAAACACATGCATGGAGGGCTCATATACACAGACAGTGCAGAAACATAAAGCCTCAGAATGAATATATTGAGATCACATTGTGTTGATCACAGAGTAACCAGGGGAGAATGACCATAAATTGTATTATTTATTTATTTTGTTTTGCAGAATGTATTGTTTCTAATTAAAGAATTGAGTGAATGAGGGCTTTAACCTAAACTCATTCAATCAATAAACCACCTTATTAAGATGAATAATATATTTTCTAGGTTGGAAGTTTCTAAAATATGGTTTTGCATCTACTCTAATGTGCATTTCTTTTCTCAAAGATGCCAAAATATAGCTCAAACAAGCTTCAAAATTTTTTGAGAATGTACTTCTAAAACATAAATGGAAATGCTGTGAATAGTCAACATAAATATATTTAGCACAGGGGTGTCCAAGGTGTGGAACACGGGCCTTTTGCAGCTCTTGGAATAATTATGTGCAGCCTCTGACCAAAATTCAATAATGGTACAAATCTGCCCCGTCAGCACTGGCCACTGATGCACATGGATAATTTTGTTTTTCAATTATTTAGGGTGGGAATTACACTGACAAATCAAAATACTGTTAAAATCAATAATTTCTGGTAAATCACGAGGTATTTTAATTTCATAGTAAACAGGACCACAAACATCCGGCGAGTTTTACTTAAAAGCCGAGTTGGGCGCACCCATTTATCAAATGAGGCTAAATACAGCAAACGCATTCAAAGAAAGGCCGAGCCATGTTCTGCTTTTGTTGCTGAGAATAAACAAATAATATTTTTAGACCAAGAAAATAGAATCAATCAAACCCAAAACATTTTGGAAATACTACGCCTTTCTTTTAGTAAGGTAAATGTGCAAGACCCGTTTTATGTGTCAGATCTACAGTGATTTACAGATTCCTTTCATTTCACATTTTGTATTTGAAATCACATAAAATTTGTTTTAATCTCATTTGCTTTGTGCAGCTAAAACCTTTGACACCACTGATGTAACACATATAATAGATTTCATAGATTAAATGGCAACACGACCTTACTTTTCTTTTGTTTTAATGAATCAGTTGGGATGGTTTTTGATACGGGCAATATGGCTTTCGGCTCAAGGCAGCACAGTCCAAAAACTAACAAAAAACCCCACAAATTATTTATCTGTTTTCTGAGGCTCATTTAGATGCCCAGCTGATGATAAAGGTTTCTCACTATGTGAAACTATTGCTGGGGGTATAGATTAAAACACCCATTTTTGTGTTTTTTATATGAGCTGGGACTGCATTTGAACTTCTCTAGTTAAAAATCTTAAATATTTAGACCTAATTCACCTTATTTCACCCTAAACAAAACATACTTAAGGAATACAATTTGAGATTTAGGGAAACATTATGCTGCGCATGAGAAAACACAAAAAAAGCATTTAAAAAAATACTACCTCAGATAGACACAAACTCAAAACGTACAATATATTGACTGATGAAACCTTGACGGAATTTTTCTACAGCAGTGATTCTCAATCCTGATCTTCAGGACCCCCTGTTCTACATGTTTTAAGCCTTTCCCAGTTGCCACCTGACACAAATTACTGGGTGATTAACAGGCTTCTGCAGCACTTGATGGACTGTTGAGGAGGTAAAGAAATAATTAAAATCAGCATGCTGGAGCACCGACTATCTAAAACATGAAAGACAGTGAGCTTGAGAACTAGGATTAAGAATCACTGCTTTAGATGATCTGAGAGGCCTGCAAGACAGCTATACAAAGCAGTCAACAGGTAAGCAATGAAGTACAGAGTGACAGGTAGCTGTAACACAGTGACAAGTGAGAAGGACAACCCTTGACCTCCATCATTTAAGGTCAATTCAGGTTTGTATGGTAATACAGTATAACCCGCATGTACTTGGACTATGAGAGGAAACCTGAAGTACCTGGACACAATCTGTACATGGACAGTGAAGAACATGCTGGAATCTGAAACCTTTTGCCCTTGAGATGATGTATTATAAAACCCAACCTTGAGATTTTTTTGCAACTTCATTCCAAAGTGCTTGTGACACCATTTTCCTCCTCAGCTGACCGCCCTTACATATACAGGAACCATTTTGTCCCAGTGTGATCAGATTAGTAGCCTGGTGGCAGCTCTGAACCATCAGCAGGTCTGCTGGAGCATGGAAACAGTGAGGGAGTCTCTATTAGAGCTAATGGCGGGCTAAACAGCTTTAAAGTCAGGCGTGTTGTGTCTAATGAGACTTTAAGTGTGATGACAAGAAGAGAAGCAGGAAGGAAGAACACCATGGTAGAGACAGCTTGACGTTAAACAACAGCTAACCTGGAAGTGCATGCAAGAAATGTACAGGCAAAACAAATATTAGAAAAAGCCCATAAGCAACAAAGAAGATGGCTTTAGGTCATGTGTGAGAGAGGGGTCAAATCAGAGAGCACAAGCTGAAGACGGAGAGAGGCAGACAGTCAAAATGTTAGAGACAGACGAGAGATACAGTGAGAGGAGCAGGAGCGCTCCTGTAATTAGTCAGTTAATTACATCTGGATGGTGATCTGCTCGGGGGGATGGATGTTGTTTGAGCTGACAGAGAGTATGTGTGTGTGTATGTGTGCCTATCCTTGGCGGCTGTGTACACTCCAGAAAGCGTTTACTGAAATGGGAGCTAATTCTCGCTGTCTGAGGCCATTACGGTATTAATTTAATTTAGGTTAGCTGTCGCTAGCTCATTAACACATCTAATTAATTCATTGACATCAGAATTAAGTTGTTTCACTGAAACTGACACCTCTCTCTCTTCTAAAGGGAGAGTGGGAGGAGAGAGAGAAACACTGAATGAGGAGAGGAGATGGGTGAAGTGATGATAGATTGAATCTCTTATCTACGAGAAAAATGCTATTAATAAATTTTGTCAGTAGCTGTGAGAAGTGCCAGTCTGCTATGTAGGAAGTAAGAAAGAGGAATGATGGGTAGAGCTGAACACTGTGGAACCAATAATGGTTGTTCAAGGAAACAAGATAACTGATTTTTTTGGTGTTTTATTGGAGCCATTCAAGAGGTGAGGGATTCTGAAAGAGACCCAAAAAAACCCTATAAAAGACTTTGGAAAACATTATCTCCCCTTTTAGGAATCCTAAGACAACAAATACTACAAACCAAACTTTTATTTCTTTAAATTGAAATATTATGTGGGTTTAATGCACTATTTGGCTGCAGATGATTCCAACAAATTTCATTCAATTTAAAAGGCTTTAAATTAGGTTTTTGAATAAAATAAATATATGTAGCGTAAGATGGGTCATAATGAGGGTTGTTAATTGTAATATATATCCATTCAGCCCTTTCCATTTATATGGAAAATGAAGATTAAAATAAAAAAAGCATGTTGTTTGCAGTCTGATGACAAAAGGACTAAACAAAAAACTACTCTTGTGCCATTCTGCATTGGAAAATCTATGCATGTATTAGACAAAAAGAGAGGAGCTGCCAAAACAAGTATGTCTTATTATCTTTATAACAAAACAAATGTCTAATTTCTGAATTATGTTGGCAAACGTTATAAGGATAATTAAATCTGGATTTGGCAGTTTAAGGATTTCAGGATAAATATCTGAGACATTAACTCTTCTACACGTTGTTTCCTACTATTTTTTTTCCCCGTTGAGAAAACACCCGAATTAAAATGAGGAAATCCTGAAATACCCAGGCTGCCTAAGGAGGCAGGGCCATTCCCATAAAGGGTATGTTAAAATTAAACGAATGAACATTGCCCACTACCAACACACAAGATGATAGTGGACATGTGCAAAGCAGGTGAGGATGTCTTTTTCTCAAAAATAGAGCAAATTTATACTTGTTTTGCAAAACATATATGTTAGTATAAAGCAGCTTACAAGCTGTGAATGAAAAATCTGCATATTTGATGTCCTCAATACCTGATTATTATCACAGCGGACATACCAAAAGATTAAAGTACTTTCACAGTTTAAATCTTCCCATGTCCGAACACTGGCCAAGTTAATTAGAGTGTGGAGAGGATTATGTTGCTGAAACCTGGCAGAGGAGAGTAGTTAGAGGTGGGACACCTTTAGAAGTGGCATGCAGTGTGAACCTGTAGAGAGGTAGAGATTTTTGGGATGTTACACACAGTGGGTTTCTTGTTAGAGGGGGGTGTCGTCACAGTCTGTCTCTGTGGTAAATTTGATTAGGGCTGGCAAAAGGAGGTGATCCAACCGTGAACAGGTGCCCCTCACAGCTGAGTCGGGTTCACCCCTCGGTTTCTCTCCTTCTCCCTGACATTGGACTTCCTCCTCTTTGTTCTCCCTCAGCCTGTCCGTGTAATCTCTCACCATTTTCACTGTTGTCCTTCCTCACCGCCACTGCCACTCGGGTTCATCTGTCTTTGTTTCTCTTGTAATTAGTTGTGGGAATGGAGGCTCCGTGCAGCACTCAGGAGGTCCACCTTAAAATGCTTCTCCTTCCCTGGCAACGTGACTTTCACTGACCTTCTCAAACCTCACGAGCCATCTCCGGGCCCCCTGCTGTGCACTGTCTCCCAGCTTCCTATGTGCTCGCCACCCTCCCTCTGCATTACCCACCTGTTTGGATCAGTCCAGCCAAACTCAGACCACAGTAACACATGAAACACTTACAGGGCAGAACTGTTTGTTAGTGTAACTTTCACTACATTGTCTGGAAACCATATTAAACCATACTGATCTTGGGGTTGCTCTGAGACGTTTATATAGGGACCTTATGGGTTGTGAAAAACATTTTTGTGAGCTCTGCTTTCTAGCAGAATATCCTGGAAAATGTTTGGTTCTCAGTTTGTGACCTTAATCTTAAGCACATTTGGGTTATGTAGCAGTGACCTAAAGCACACCAACAAGTATATCTCTGAATGGCTTAAAACCAAAATGAAGGTGTTGGGTGGCCTAGTCAAAGTCTGGACTTATATCCAATTGACTGGCTGTGCCATTAGCTTAAACAATCTTGAAAGTCCTCCAATGTAGATGAATTCAAACAATTCTGCAAATAAAAAGGGGCCCAAATTCCTCTGTAGTGATATAAACAATTTATTGCTAGTTTTAAACAATGTTTTCAATTTTTAAGAGAAAAAGTTACCAATCTGGCCCTATATGAAAAAGTTAAAAAACCCTAAATCTAATAACTGGTTGCTGTGGGAACAACTACCTTCAAACATTTCCAACTTGAAATTAGTCTTTACATTGCTGTGGATGTGAGCAATAAATGTGACATGACTTTGTTAGAAGGTCAATAAAATTTGCTTTTGGATGCTGAATGGGCAGCTACTTAAGCTACATTTCCAAGCACAATAACATTGGAGGAGGAGGCTATGAGGCTAAAATGACCTTTCTAAAATACTGATGATGACACAGCTGTTTCTGTTGGAAACAGAAGTACATTTGAAGTTGTAAAGGAACAGTGAGATACTGTTTCTTTAACATGGTATCAGTCAGGGAGAAAGAGCAAAGTGATCGACAGAGGCGCCTCACCTCTTTAGGACCGAAGGCTTTCATCACCAGCTGTAGCAATTAACCCCTCGTTCCTCTGGGGAACCATTACAGGGTAAAACAGCCTTTAAAATTACATATGGCTGCAATTAGAGCAGAGAAAGTGATAAAATGATTTGACCCTGACATTTCTTTATAGATTTTTTAAGAAATGGCTTTTTTTTATAGCACCATAAATTGGAATTAGACGAGTATGGTATTTTTATTTTAGTTCGCTTCTTTACTCCTTCTATCTTCCTGCTTGATGCACCTTTGCTTATTTTCAGGTTTTTAGAGACCCTCTTCTTCTCACTCATTGTCAAGTTTCTTCTTGTTATATTTTCTTTCCCATATTTTCTGTCTAATAACATTTGTTCTCATCTCATTTACAGTGCCATGCATATGTATTCATACCCTTTGAAACTTTTCGCATTTTGTCACATGCCAAACAGAAACCTGTTAGGAAAATAGAGTCCATCTGCTTGTAATTTATTCTCAGCATAAATACACCTTCTCTAGCAATCAGTGCTGCAAAAACAAGACAAATTGTAAATCTGGAGGAGCCACAAAGATCCACAGCTCAACCTGCCAACACCACAACTATCAACCTTGCCTTCATGGAAAATTGGCTACCCTTTGAAACTTTTCACATTTTGAAAGAAAGAAGGAAAACCATCATTGGAAAAAAACACTGAGAGGTCCTGCTTACAGTGTGCCACACTGTAGAGGACACAGCAACCATATGAATAAAGGTGCTCTGTTTAGATGAGCCCAAACCTGATTTTGCTTACATGTAAAAAACACTATGCATATCAGTCTGAATACACTATCCCCACTGTGACACACAGTAGTGGTCACGGCTGTCCCTTTAGCATTAACAGGAAAGATAGAGTTGATCAGAACATGGATGGAGCTAATTAGATGGCAGTAATGGAAGAGAATCTGTTAGAGGCTGCAAAAGACTTGAGACTGGTGCAGATGGAGAACTTCCAGAAAGACTACGACTATAAACATGCAGCCACTGTAAAATGTTTTAGATCATATCATATCCAGTTACAATTGCCCTAGTCGAGACCTAAACCTAATTATGAATCTGTGGCAAGACTTGAAAGTTGATATTCACAGATGCTCTCCATCTAGTTCAGCTGAGCTACAGCTACAGTGTTTTGTAAAGACGAATGGCCAAAAAAATTAATTCTCTATATGTTTGTAGGTGGAAAAGACATACCCCCAAAGACTTCTTGCTGTAATTGTAACAAAATGTGGTTCTAATTACAAATAAATGGCACATTTTTAGATTTTTGTTTGCAGAAAAAATTAAAAACCATGTATAATTCTCCTTACACAGCGATGCACTGCTTTTTGTTACCCTGCCTTAAAGTTTCCCACATTGCCTCTTCCTCACACCCACTTTACCTTTTACTTTTCTCTCCAATTCCAGGGAATTATAATTTTCTTTCGCTCTCTTAAACTCACATATTCTTTAATGTATTTTCTCTCTTGCTTCCAACACTCCTGCATCCTTTATTCCCCCCCTTTCTCTCCCTTTACTTGTCATTTCCTCTCTCTGCTGTCTGATCTCCCTCTTGTTTTTACTCATCCCGGTTCCTCCTCCTTTCCTCGCCTCTTTCACTGCTACTATAACAGAAGGGGATGGCATAAGCATCTGTGTCATCAGTGCAGATTAATGTTCTAATAATATTCACAGATGCCATTTCAAAATTCTCCATTTGTTTATTTTTGCTCTCAGCTTCTTGTGGTTTCAACCTCTCTATTTCTTTTTCCTTTTCTTCCCCGTCAATAAATCACTGGAGCAATCACAGGCTCATCATGGACTTCAAAGCAGCCACTTAAGACGGCCTGTCTCATTCAAGTGACACAGACATTGCTCTCCAGCTGCGGTGTTTTTGAGTCATTCTTAATCGGGATAATTACACATGAGAGGAACTAAATGAGCGAAGGGTTTAGTAAAACGGGAGCAGGACTGTGAAAGGAGATAGAGGGAGAGAAAGAGAAAGAGAAACAGGGAGGGGAGATCCAGCAATCCTGACACATTTATTCATTTGCTTATTATTTTGCTGCTGTAGTTGTTTGTTTACTCATTAAGGATAATCCAATTAAAGCACTTAAGAGCAGCTTAAGAACAAGCACACACACAGAAATATTTCAGAGCGGCTACAGTCTTGGAGAGAGGACAGGTTGTGGTGCGGTCTGGAAAGTCTGCAGTTTTCCACTCCCTCCCCGACCCTACAAACAGGGCTGGAGGACAGAGTGCCAGGGGCTTGCGGCGCTAAGACCATAACATGCCACCATGGCGACTTCATATTGGCTCGGGAGCTGGCCCGTGCTCCCCCTCCCACCCTGTGGTGCTTTCCTGTTGCGTGTTGGCTGACTGGTTCCCCAGTGCACATATGCCCACTTACACTATGTTCTCCTCTAATTAGCTGCTCTTGTCTACACGGACGCTCTGACTTTGTTAAAACATCACTCTGCTTTCACTGGCATGTTAGCGCTTTGCAAAAAATGGATCCTCTTCACATGATCAAACCATTCAGCATGGGGGAGTTGGGGGTGGTTTGGTGATCCTGGCCTAATAAAAAGAATAATCATGGCTCATTTTACACCAAACAAGAAAAGATAATCTGGAGGATTTTGACAACCTGCGGATGGAGGAGGGCTTTGAGCTTTCCTTTTGGTCGTTTATTTGATTTAAAATATTCTGTGTTGTCTTACAGTGGAAAACCAATGCTTCTCTTTGTGTAATCAAATTTCATTAACTTATTTTCACAGATTCTAGTGACAGAGGAGCGGGATGAAAGAGGATTTGAGTGACTCTCCTTTAGAGTTTCATCATTAATTATTAGTCTCTGGTTCCTCTGAGGAGAGAAGCTGATGACAGCTAATTAAGGATGAAGTGATGTATATGCTCACTCTGTGCCCCCCACCCCTCCCTTCTCCCTCGGCCTTGTCCCCTCCCTGCCCACCTGCCAGATCATACACTGGAGCTTTAAGACATTAAATATCCCAAAACAGGCATAGGAACAACTGCAAAAAAAGTTGTGCCTCACAGATGGTTCAGATGTGTCCTAATGGAGCAAGTACACAGAAACTGGACACAGAAATACAAAATGAATTGTTTTAAAATGTTTCTTTTAAACAAAGACTGCCATCACAGTTATTTCCAAAAATATTCGTACCCCTGGACTCTGATATAAAATAATTTTCATTTAATCAAGACATTTGTTTCTGATAGGAAATGAGACAGGTATCTCAAAAAGGTATTAAAACAATGTAAAACAGGTATCACATTTCTAAAAGTAAATATGCATGTACTGTATATGTTTACGTTAATGATAAAGAATTGCATATAAAATATTGGTTATACTCTTCACAATAATCGTGGAAAACTCTTTATAAGCATTACAACAATCAAATGCTTCTTTTAATCACTGATCAGCTTTTAGCATTTATCCAATAGTATTTTGACAATTTGTTTTTGGGGTTGGAAGGCAGTGCAACATTGCTAACAACTGCAGCATCACCTAGCAGCTCCTTAGGAAAACTAAGAACCCACATTAGTTGTTTTTACAAAACAAAGGTTTCATTAATCAAAAACTGTGTTTTTAAAAAAAAGTCTTTATGAAGAGAAGAATATTTGGGCCCAGAGTTTAAGTCTAAGGTGGTCCTTCTGCCAAGAAAACAACATTTGAAATGATTCCTTTTTTGTATTTTTAAACATAAAATATTAACAATTTCAATTTTATCTGAGATCGGGTTGCGGAGATAACAGGTCCAAGAAGGAAACTTCCATCTCCTTAGCAACTCCATCCAGCTCATCCTGGGGGATCCCCAGGCGTTCCTAGGCCAGATAGGATATATATATATATATATATATATATATATATATATATAATATATATATATATATATATATATATATATATATATATATGAGGGCTCATTGTCAATCCTTCTGATCAGATGCCCAAAACACTGGAGCTAACTCTTTTTGATGCAGAGAAGCAGAAGCTCTACCTCGACCTCCCCCAGGATGATGTTGCCACCCAACAGAGGGATCTTGTCTAAGAAGCTTGTATCTGGAGTTATCTGGAGATTTTGTAGAAGATAATCAAATTCAGTCCAGAGTCATTCAAAGATTGTGATGTCAGCCTCTGAAATCGATGCTCGATTTAATTTAGCTAGCGGCTAATGATAAGCTAGTATTGACAGTGACAACTCTACTTCATATCTTACCCACAACTCTATTAATTTTCCTTTTTTCCACCAAATGCCCAAAATACTGCATGACAAACAATTTCAAAGTGGTGGATGCTTCTTTAATGCAAACCTCCCTCATTAAAGGGCAACTCAAGCAGTACTTCCTTTCAAATGAGAGTTGGAAAGCTAGATACAGCATGTCAAGGTTAATGCTCTCACTTTCATATCAAAGGTGTTCTAATATTGCGAGATCTCATGACACAAGAGCTTGTTTCTGAACAAGTCGGGGACAAACAACCAAAACTGCAAAGTAAAAAATTTCATTGTGGCAAAATGAGCAACACTGTTTAGTTATTGGTTATTAGTTTCCCATTTCAACCCATCAACAAACAGAAATCTCATATTTGCTTGGGTGTTCTATGGTCTTTTTTTAGTACTGGCTTCGTCTTTCTTCATAGTTTGTTGTGTTGATTCAGCTGCACTCAGATCCATGAAGGAGTGACTGGTAGATAGATCATCATGTCATTCGTGGTTTTCTCCTCTTCCCTCAAACAGTGACGATGATGATGTCTTTATGACACGTCCCCTGGGCAGGGAAGAAGAAAGAGCCAAAGACAAGCGGAGGAAATAGCAAAAGGTGAAGTGAGGTGTAATTTTTAAGGTTTGTGTATGGAAAATTGTGGCGTGTGACCGCAGATGGACAGCAATTATGGCGGTCCCAGCAGGGCAAATGACCTGAAAACTGATCTGATCTGCTGCAGGGGAAGCAAAACATAAACCCACCCAAATTTTATATTAAATCACTATATATAGATTTTCAAGAAAGATAAATAATGAATCATGTCCTTTATTTTATTTTAGAATTTCCATCTCCTTCCATCTCTTCTTTTTCCAAACCTCGTGTCCTGTCATGCCCCCCTCTCTGAAACCTCTCTCGCTCAAATTTGTGGCGATTCCAGCAACAGTAACACCAGTGAAGGAAATCATTTGTGCCTCCAGGCGAGTCATTACAGAGGCAGAGTGTGAGATTGCAGTGACAAAACTCTGTCTCTGGCCTCGCGACCAGCCAGAGACCAGCACGCTTCTCCACACTCATTACTTTATACCTCCTCTCCTTTCAAGTTTCTTTCTTTTCTGCATTTCAACCTTGCCCTTCAAATTTCATTAATGCCAACATGGATCACACCCAGTCCACACTATTCCTATTTTAATATTATTGATTAGAAAGTATCAAACTCGAATTATGTAAAATTTGAAGTATATTTGACATTCTTTTGGTTAATCAAGTCTGCAGCAAACCGTTGATTCCAAATAAACAGATAGGGTCATAAAGAATCAGATCTTCAGCCACAGAAAGGAGAGTCCCTCGGCAGATGGTGAGGCCCCAACTGAGTCCCCATTTCAGCATCATGGAGTCAGGTTGTGTTTGCATGAAGATATGGGGGAAAGTGAGACAGCTGCAGGAGGTTTGCCAAGATGCTCAGCTCACCTGGCTCAGAAACATATCAGTTAATGTGAGGTGTTGTACTTTTTGCTGTTACCTGTTTCAACTGAAAGAATTACACTTTAAATGAACCACTGAACAAATTCATGTTTGTTGCATCAGTGGAAAAAATGTGAAGTAATTTAAAGTTAAAAAATATTAAATATAATCTTATCAAGGTGAGCAAAATGTCTAGAAAAAGAGAGTATATAGAAATATCTCGATTTCCAGACTTTGACACTGTTCAATTGTTTATGTCCCAAATTTCTTGTGTGCCAATCTGTCTGTCCGCCAGTCCATCTATCCCATTATTCTATTCTCCATCAACCCATCTTATAATTTATTTGTTTGTCCATCCATCCATCCATCCATCCATCCATCCATCCATCCACCTATTTGCCTATCCATCTGTCTATTCGTCTGTTCATCACAATAACTTTTATTTATTTATTGATAAATTAGCTTAAAAGGTTCAAATGTGGAATTTTGACATGGAAAATGTGTAGGATCCCTGAAAAAGACCAATAAAATGACTTCTTCTGCATAATGTGTTTATGCCCCTGCTGACCAGAAGATGTCAGCTCTGTGTTAGATAGGGCTGCACACACACACACACACACACATACAAAGCCAGGCCACTGATGTCCAGCTGCTCCTGTCAACGCTGTACTACAGCGTGTAACACACAACGGCAGCTGAGTCCTTACAGGAGCCCCAACCCAGCCCCCCCGACACACACACAAACACACACACCCTCACACAGAGATGGAAGAGGTCTTTGGAAATGAGAATAAAAAAGGCTGGAAAACTGAGAAACTCTGGAAGAAATGGAAATGGACAGAAAGGAAGTCAGGGAACTGGTATGGGCCAGAGAGACACAGAGAGCCTGTCAAACAAAAAAAACCCAAAAAACAAAAATGAAAAAACAGATGAGGGTGTCTGTGTTGTGTTTAAGTGGCCTAATCAAGGGACCTCCCCTTCAAAGGGAGAACTGGTGTGTGTGTTTAAACAGGGGGAGTAGGGGGGTGCACATTGACAGACTGAGTCCAAGTTCCCCTGCAATTATCAACTTACCCATACTCCCTCCTCCTCCTCTTCCCTCTTCATCCCCTGAGAGACCCAAGCTGCTGTACCCATCAACAACTCATTCAGGCCTTAACAAAGCACCACCACGCCTACCTACACACACACACATACACACACACACACACACACACACACACACACACACACACGCACACACATACACACACACACACACACACACACACACACGCACACACAGACACAGACTCACGCACACACTTTACAACTGCAGATTCTACATTGTGCCTCAATATCACCATGAAAACAACTGAAAAAAACTATTACTTTCCTGAAGTCATAACTATCATCTTTATTTTATACATATTGTGTCCAGGCCTGTAAAAACAAAATCATATTTTCTAAAGTTTCCACAATTCTCACTTCTTTTTAGAACATGAATGGTTAGAAAGTTGAATGGAGCACTGATGGAATAACATATGGAAAGGTGAATGGATGGATGGACAAACAGATGGATTATAAATGATTGAATGGATAGACAAATAGCTGGATAGATGGATAACAAAAATTGATAATAGGATGGATGGATGGATGTATTAAAATCTAATCTTCAGAGTTTTTGATAACAGGATTTTAAATAAAGACAGGAAGTCTATACTCCGTCCATATCCATAATTTTGGCTGTAAAGGTAACATCAGAATCATCAAAAACAAGCTTGTTTTGGTCTCTGATCTTAATCCATGCAGCATTTTCCATCTTTATAGTAAGATTGGACTCTAGTAGAGTGAAACAAAAGGGAGAGTGAGTTTGTGAGTGTGCATGTGTGTGTAATGTACGTGGCTGGCGTGCGCTACTCCCCATGCTGAACATGCCCCAAGGCCATCGTCTCACCTCCGGCTCTCTTTATTGTGGATCCCTGCCTGAACAATATATGCATTTATGCCTGCTTCTGCACGCGTGTGTGTATTTATTCTCTAAGCCTTGAGTAATAAGGCTGGCCATGGTGCATCAGAGATAAGGCATTAGGCTGTTGACCCCTGACCTCTGCCTCCGTTTAATACGGAAAATCGTTCGCTAACACCCAAGAGAGGCAATGTTAAGAGGCGCAAACTGCTTAATGAAATTGGCACGTGTGTGCGTATATTTGTGTGTGTACATGTGAGTGGGTGTTAGTCGCATTATAAAGCAGCTGTCTTCAAAATATTGACCTGATCTCCAAATTAAAAAATCAGTATGTATAGATGAATAAAAAGGCTTTTCGCAAACAGGAAAAACTCTATTTCTCTCACCTTGGTTGCTGTTTCATGGAGCTTCTGGTTGGTTTGACACCTTTTAGATTTAAGCATAGTAACATTTGTTGGATTAGTTCGGGTGTATTACTCTTTGTGAAACAAACAAACAAAACAAAACAAAAACAAAAACAAGCAGATGCTTACATTCTTTTAATTTTACATCCTAATGACTGGAATAAGAAATAAAGTCCACATGTTTGCCCTGTTCCGAGATTTGTAAGGTGTTCCCAAATTTAGTGACGTTAATCATAATTCTTTTTATCACATGTATCCATATCTGGCCCATTCAGGTTCATTCTTCTCCATAGAAAAGACGTAACACTCTTAGTATTTGATATACAATTCAGAATTGCACTAACAATTTTTAAAATTAATGAATCAACTGCCTTTTTACTTAACACGTATCTTTGCCTGAAACTGAAAGCCTGAGAACACCATCCCAAGTTAAGTAGAGGGGTGGCAGCATCATGTTCTTCAGGTGTTTTGCAGCAGGAACCCATAGGACTGGTCCTCTTCAAAAAATAAATGGCATCATGGGGAAATAATAATACCATGTGCAAAGATTGAAGCATCACCTCTAGATATCAGAAGTTAAAAGTCTAGAACAAATGTTTCTTGCAAATGGACAATAACCCCAAGCATCACGACCTATTTATCTATGTCATCCATATCAATATCATCTAACTATCTGTACCGCATCTTGATCCTGTTGAGGGTGTCAATCTCCAGCAGTTATTGGTGAGATAGCCTGGATAGGTCGGCAGAGCGTACCCCATATTTTCCATCATGTTGTTTATATAAAATACTGCTTTATGATGTTGATAGAAAGGGCTAATGCAACATTTAATTTCCCTGTCCGTCTGTGATAGTTGTGTGTCTCAGGTAGTTTAGGGGGTTCGTCCGGGACACTGAAGACATCCTCCAGCCTCTCCTCCTCCCATTAGGTTGTAAGTGGAGGCAGAAGTGTATCAGGTGTGCGTGTGTGTTGATGTATGTATGGGTGTGTGTGTGTTTCTGCTGCGTGGGGTATCACTTCAGCTGTATTGGGGTCAGGTTGGAAAATATAGTAGCTTCCAGGCACTCAACACGTAACTGAAAATCTATTTCGCTCAAAGTGAGGAGAGGGAGCAAAAGAGTGTAGAACAAATGAAAGAAGGGAGCAAGATTGGAGGATGAAAAGGTGGAGGAGGAGGGAGAGAAGACCAAAAGATAATAGTTAGGGAGCAAGGCTGGAAGCGGAGAATGAAAAAGATATTATTTTAAAAGGTGGATTGCGAGACAATGGTGGAGGTGAGGGAAGGACAAAATCACTTCTTCATTGCCACCCTAAGTGGATAAAAAGAGAAGAAGACGGCTGAGAACAGTTCATTTTTCTATCCTGGTAGAGTCATTCTCCCTGTATTATCCAGTCCCTTCTGATCTGTCACTGTGTGTGATCTTTACAGGTAACGTGTAACTCCCATTTTCAAGACCTCATTACAATTTGGAATGAATCTGTCACTTTTATACTGTATTGAGGGTCAAATCAGGAACTATTTAAAATTTGCATTTTAATTGGTACAAATAAAGAAACAGTGGTGTACTCACACACAACAAAATTATACATTTTAAACATGGTTGCTGGTAATAGCAATCAAAGTGTCTATCTTTTTAGAGTTCACGCTCATCTGTCAAGATAACCACAGGAATTAAAAATGTTGCTGTTGGAAGAAAATACTAGTTCTTTTTAGATCATTCTTTCATTCTGAAATGTTCTTTATACTTTGTAATGAACTGAAAGGTTCTGACATAGAATGGTGGGTTGAAGATAACTCACCAGTACTTTGCTTCTGATGTTCAGATGATCAGAAGAATCTGCTGCAGGCAATAACATGTTAATGTTGCTGCATAATAACTTTGCTTGTACTTAAAGCACTAAATTCATTTGAACAGGGTGCAGGAGGATCACGACTCAGAGCTAAGAAAACCCTGCACACATCTTACATCAATGCTGCAAGTTGTAAGCCACGCATCTTTGGTACTGTCACTCCAGCTGCATGCTCTGATAGCACACATGGCCTGTATCATTGGTTCTTTTCAGGATGGCCATGATTAATTAAACTTTTTCCCATTTTTTACTCTTTTATTCATTCAGATGTGCTGCTCCACTTTTGTTGTATGCTGAATACAGTCATTTTGAACATTCTTGCAAATGAACCAGGCTATGATCTTCAAAAGAGACTTTGAACTTTCTCAACACCATTGAGATATCTCTGCTTTGAACCCACTGTTCAACTTATTGCAGTAAGTAATAGTCTGATCTTGTTCAGAGCTTCAATGTTTGGGACATTATCATGTTCCAGATCATTACTATTTGCTTGGACCTGAGTCTTTTCAGAGTAGCTTCACAACTGTATGGGTCCTCGCTAAGGACACCGTTGATGGATGTTGGCTCATGCCCACTGTTGGTTTGCAGACTTTCCTTCCCAATCTGGGTTGGTTTAGGGTTGGTATGCTAAGTGGATTTTGTGGTTGCTCCAAGTATACTTTAATAAATGAAGTCACAGAACTTCAGGCTTGGTCCTGCAAAATAATCCAGTGGTGCATTTCATTTGGGCAAGATTTATGCAAAAAACCAATATCGGGCTCGGTGGTGGTGCAGGGGTAAAGCGTGCAGCCCACGTACGAAGGCCACAGACCTCGACACCGCCATCACAGGTTCAAGTCCTGGCCTGTTGAACTCTGCTGGATGTCTTCCCCTCTCTCTCCACCCCATTTCCAGCAGGTCAGGTTACAAAATAAAAGCCATTAGTGCCACAAAATAAAAAAATAAATACCAGTAACTCACTTTCATTGGCAGCCTGGGACATAAGCCTTTTAAACCAAAGTGCTTTGAGTCACTTTTAAAATCTTTATTTTTTTTGCTATATTTTTGCTGTTGAGGCTGTTGTTTTATTCATTTATTGTAACCCTTGATAACTTTTTCCTGAACTTTATTGACCATCTAACAGTTCATTAAGATATCCATGAGTATAGTTAAATATATTTACTCAAAAAAATGTTTTGTGTGAAAAATACAATACAGATGAGTCTTTGTTCATTTGTTCACATGTCTGTATGAGCGTGATAGATGGTGAAGTGTGAACAAATGTGTGTGTGTATGCCTGAGGCATCTTCATCTCATCAGTAGAAATCTATTCTGCTCAGACTCATCCAATAAGGTTCGTAATGATACTCCACTCTAATATTGGGGCTGTCCAAATTGAACACATTTAAACTTTAATGCAAGTCAAGTCCTGAGGAGAATGTAATCTGCTCCACTCAGTGTGTGGAAATGTGCACGTGTGTTTTAAAGGTTGGAAACCCATGTGCATCTGTTTCTGTGTAGTATAGTAGCACTTTCGTTATTTTTCTCTGTCGCTGCACTAATGAATTTAAATATGTTGAATTACTTTAAAGGGGAGGGAGCAGCGAGATGAGAGCAAGAGGTGTTGTGAGGAGGTTGTC
This sequence comes from Girardinichthys multiradiatus, assembly GCF_021462225.1. Classification (NCBI taxonomy): domain Eukaryota; kingdom Metazoa; phylum Chordata; class Actinopteri; order Cyprinodontiformes; family Goodeidae; genus Girardinichthys; species Girardinichthys multiradiatus. Next base: position 39,031,910 of record NC_061798.1, on the reverse strand, counting down.
TGAGCAGTTGAAGCGACGAGGTGAGGGTGCTTAGGGAATCCTGCGGAAACGAGCTTTACAAGAATCAAAATTTTAATTGAAAGCCATCTAAAAGGACTATTCAAATGTGTTTTAAGCTATATAAATGCATCATTATATTAGCAAAGAGGAGGAAAATATGCATTTTCTTTACAGTGCATGAATTGTGTAAACACATATTGTATTAGAAATTCTAGTTTTTTATTCATTTGTTGAACCTCATGTAAAAATACATTGTAGAGACTAACAAACAGAACTCTTGTTTGTATGGGGGACAGTGTTCTACCTATTGTCCATGAAGAATCCTCTTCCTCCTCTATTTCCTCTTCCTTCCCAGGATGTCAGGGTCACATCAAAGGGACGGCAGTGACTTCTGACCGCTTGACCTCGATTTACCATCTTTTACGAGCGAACAGGGTGAGAATCCATTAGCCACAGCAGCAACAACAAACATAAAGATGGAGAAACCAGAGCCAAAGGTGAAGGAAATAATAGCTAACAGCATTAAGACAACTGATTTATTATCAGTAGTAGTATATTATTAGAATCAATATTTGTACAAAGGAGTAAACTTTCAGTGAATCATTTTCGCGTTGAGATTCAATTCAGTTTCCAGTTTTCATAACTAATGAAAAATAATTGGGTAAACTGAGCCTTTCCAGAGTGCTTTCTGCTGTGCGAGTGCATTTGTGCTCATAAACGGGGCTAACTTGCATTTAAAGCAGCCCTCGGCACTGCTCCCTGTTTTTGTCTTTCTCACAATGAGTAACTTATCTAAACCATCTCCTCTCCAGCACTCAACTTCAACTGCCTATTTATCCACTCTGGACTGCATGCAGGTGCTTGTTAGTATTCTGGTACACACCTCAACAAAGCCATTATCATAAAAAACACACACATTCAAATGCAGATGTATGGCTCTTAGCCTCTTAGCTCTGCAGCTAATGGTGCCAGCCACTTAATTAAGGTCACTTATGGACAAACTGTTAGCACGGGCTCTAATAAGTATTGCCCAGACAATGGGAGTGTGAGTGCGTACGTGTGCTTTTGTGTGTGGTAATGATATTGCTGTAAAGCCTGACCTGCAGTCTCCATTACCTCCAGCTTATTGAGTGGTTTGTTTTGCAGAGTGGCTCTTTGAATTGGGTATCATTGAAGTTTTACTGGATGGACAACTGGACACTTCAAAACGCGCATGACAATACTTTTTGGGATGAGTCGTGTCTGTGTGTGTGGCCTGGTTAAGAGGTGTCCAGAGACGGGGAGGGGAAAAAAAGTGTTTACTGTTTTCTCATTTAAACCTATGTGGAAACCAAATATCCGGGACATCCTTAATTTATGGCCCCATGCTTCCCTCGGTTCCTCCCGCAGTTCTTTGCTCCTTGTCCTCCCTTCCGGAGCCTCTCCTCAAGTTGCCTCATCTAAAAACAATTAGTTCTCCAAAGCAGACTGACCAGCCTGTCAGGTCATTAAGTGTGTGTCCTCAGTGTTTGTGTGCTGCCATACACTGTGTGTTAGGTGATGTCCCACTGGGGAGCGTAACATTACCCCCCTAACATCACCGCACAAGATGCTTCCGAAGTCGTCCTGACCTTTCACCTTCAGCAGGGAGGATGAGAGGAAGCTGAGAAGAGGTGGGGGCACCACTGTGCAGACATGGCAGCTCAGTGCAAGTCACAGGAAATTATTTTGGGCTAAGTTAATACGTTAGTTCTGGTCCACTGGTGCAATGTAGAGCTATGGTTCCCAAATCACAAAATAAGTGACAGAAGCGTTTGCCCCTATTATCACAGGTGGAGGTACATAAACATGGCTAAATACCTAAATAGATAAGTTCATAATGAGGGTGTCAGGGTGTGACATTTTGGGACTTTGTTTGTGGCTTTGTGTTTGTTTACCTTCTGCTTAGATGTTTCTATTTTGGGTTTGGTAACCTTGATTGTTTAGTTCTTTTGCTCCCTCTACCGCCTCCTAGTGTTTTGTTGTTTTCTCTCCTTTCATTCTTAGTTTTCTTATTTTATATGGTTCTATTATTATTATTATTATTATTATTATTATTATTATTATGGTTCTTTGTTCTTCTTGGATTCTTAGTTTTGTTTCTCATTTAATATCTCTGTGTTCATTTATGATAAGTATTTGTTCTCTTTCTTAGTCTAGTTTCTCAGTTCTGTTTCTACAGTTCCAGTCTCCCTTTTTAGGTTAGCTTTAGTTATTGTTTTCTTTTGGTTTGCGCATTTCCTAGTTTTCTGTTTTCCTTTCCTCTTATTTCAGTCAGTGTTGGTTAAGGTTTTGTTTATCTTACGGTCAGGTTTTCTTTATGGGTTCTTTGTTAATATTTAGGTTGTGGTGTTTCTTCTATTCCCTCTAGTTTTTCAGTTCACTTTAGTTAATGACTTTTCTAGGTTCTTATGTTGCTTTTGGTTATTTAACTTCATCCATAGTTTTGCTTAGATCTGTTTCCCTGAGTTTTGTTATTCAGTCCCTTTCTTATGGTCTGTTTTTGTAGTCAGGTTCCCTTTGGTTATGTTATTATCTAAGCTCCTCTCGTGTTCCCCTTTTCTAGTTTGGTCACCATAGCAACTATTCACATTCCCTCAGTTCTCTACAGCCTGGTCCACACCTGATTTCTATCTCCCCTGAATTCTTACCTCTCATTC